>NC_064886.1:38012500-38332210 GCF_929443795.1 Astur gentilis | reverse complement strand
GTTAATGGAAGTATTCACATTTCCAGACATGTCATCTCTGGAGGCTAACGCTGGCAAAAAGATGATAACATAGTACATAACAGACTATGACAGATTATACCCTCTCAGTCCCAGATTGTTCTCCAATCATAAAAGAATAAATGGGAACAATATACGATGTTTTAATAAAACAGCCACCTGAATCACAGAACTCTGGTATGGCATATTGTGGCATAAAGGAGGAGCCAGGTATTCTTTCATATATTTTCACTACCCAGATGTGCTGTCTGTTCAGGGCTTTTGCTTTTTCAAATGTTAAGCAGAGGACTGCTGGCTACCATGGGATTACTGTGGGGCTGCTAGGAATAAGCTAACGGTTTTATTTTTGTGGTCGATGTTAGGAAAACAAGTGCAAAGTTCAGGCTCTCTTAAGAGGCGATGTCCTTGCTCCCTTGAAGGCAGAGGGAGCATCGCCGTTGACTCAGCCCAGGTGATAGCCACAGTTTCACTTAGTCCAGCTGAGGTGAAGTATCATCTCAAGCTGCTGCGGGATGATAGGAGCCGAATCCAGGAACTGTTTGTCATCTCCCCATCTCGCTCCGGTATTTCTGCAGCCTTCCTCGTATCTGTTCAGCGAGGAAGTTAGAACAGACAGTGGTTAAACTGCATTATCTCCCTATGAGCAGGCAACCACAGTACTCTCCAACTGTTTATACTGCGAGATAATTAATGGATTTAAACGCAGGGAGCTCTGCGATCTGCGTGCTTCCTGGCCAAGGCCCAGCGGCAGGCTGGCTCTAGCCTGGGTTCGGAGCACCCACCCTGCCCAGGGGAGCGGGGCTCGGGCATCCTCCGAACGTGCCCTGGGCTCCCCGAGACACCGGGCTGCTGGCGAGGGGCCGGGGCCCTTGTGGTGCTCGGCTTCTCCCCCTCGGTAGATCGCACTGGAGGAGCTGGTCTTCGCGCGAGGGGTTTCACACGCTGCCAGGGTACGTCTCTTTCCTACCAATAAGGAGACCCACCCAGGCTAGAACTCTGGCTAAGGGATTTTTTTAGGTTACTGTATTTAAAGCTTACATCAGCGAGCGAAGTACACAGAAAACACAAGTAGCTTTTCAGGGGGCTATGAGACAAGTCTACCTCTTGTTTAATGTCTGTACGGAGGTGCAAGTAACAGTAACTTTAACTTCTCGTACATGTATATACACACCAAGTTGTCACTTTTCTTGGGATAAGATTGTGCCTATAAAATGATTAGTGTTCTACTGATTGTTTTAAAATAACTCAAGCAGCATCTGAATTTATTTACATACATGATACTGCCTTTCATAAACACAGCTGTATGCAGAATGCCAATTCAAGGATATTTTTGGAAGTTCATCCAACAGTTCAGCTGGGATAAAGGCAGCTCGCTAACCTAATCTCATTTTCTCTCCCAAGGGCTATGGACCTGGGAGGTAGCCACCGCCTCTTTGTTTCTGTGCCCCGAACGCCTAGAGCCGTGAAGGGGCTTGGGATGATTGACTGAGCCCGTAGGATTGCCGCTGCAAGAATGTCGGAGGATCCGATCGTTCCTGCTGGGAGAGGCCAACCCATGCCGAGCGGTAGCCACCCTCCAGCACACCTTAGCCCTTTCCTAAATGGCAGCGCCAGCCAGCCAGCTCAGGTGTCGGGGGCTCACGGTGGGGGAATGGGCAACGGGGTCATACCCACGCTCCTACCGGGAATCCTGCTGCTCCGGGCAGCTCCTTGCTTTGTTCGTGCAGTGCTCATCTGCCGTCTTTGTGCTGTGGGAGCTGGCGCTGAGTGACAGCAAAATTATGGATATAGGTCAAATTCCATTAAGACCACACCTTTAGCAGCACACATTCACCCTGTGGAATTTAATATTGCTCTTCGTTTAGCGATTTCCTTCTCCCCAGTTGTTTGCTTTTGAATTTAGGATAATATAAGTCATTATTTGAAGTAGGCTATTTAGAAAGCCCTGCACTGTTATTATTTAGTAAGCCAGAGTTACATTATCACTGGCTTCAATCTATGTTTGATGAAAAGATTTTTCCTATTTAAGAGGCAGAAAAAAAAAGTAAAAGTCTTTAATGGTTTTTGTACCTATTCCAAGATCATCAACATGCAGTATAATTAGAAAGTTCTTGTCTCGTTTAAAATCTTTTTTCTGTCTCATGGGACTTCAGCATTAAAAATGCAAGATTTATGTATATCATATAATTATTTATTTGTAGTACAGCAGCACTTAGAGGTATCATTCAATCTTGGGGGCCCATTTATGTGAAACTCTGTATTAGCAATAGAACGATTGAGTCAGACTAAGAAATCCCAAGCTGAAATTGTGCTAACTATTGTGCAAATATATTGCAGTGATCACTGCCTGGAACAATTTATATTATAAGTAGTTAAGATGGACAAATAGTTAAGACAGGAGAGAGGAAGGATTACTCACCCAAATATGTCAGATGAGGATTTGAAGCGTATCGAGATCCAAGACCAGATTTAGGTATGTAGAAAGTTAAGTTAGGAACCCAAAGGTCTTTGTTGATCCGCTCCTTGTGAGGATTTACCTGCCTCGCGTGCGCAGCCTTGCTCGGGCTGCTGGCCACTGAAGCTGGGAGTCTGAGAGCCTACTGCAGTGCTTCCAACCCGAAAACCATGGATAAGATTTTTGTTGCCTGCTTTTGTTTAATGTGAATTTTGTAGGTCTGTGGTCTGGCTCCCTAGAAAAAGACAATGATTTCCTGGCTAATCAAACCTGTATTAAACCTAGAAGGAATCCATGTCACCAGGCAGCCTTCCAGACCATTTTGAAAGCTGAATACTAACAAGATTTATTATGCCCCTGTGCTTCATTCTCTTTCTGGGAGTACTGAGTGTAGCATGTGACTTTCTTTGATTATTCAGGCTATTTGCTCTTCATATTTTACATTTCTGAGTTAGGGTAATTCTTGGAAGACAGAAAAAAACCCCAAACATTTTCGTAAAGCCCTCTATGCAAAAGGCAGCTTTTTGAACCATTGCTAGGAATACAAAGCAATTAATAAGTAGGAGAGGTTATTTTTCTGGTGAATTGATGCAATTAGAGGTAGACACTTAGGGACAAATAGTCCCAAGATTTATCTGTTTAAGATCTTCCTGAACAGCTAGTAACTGACCAAGAGTCAATGGACAGCTGCCTTCAGTTAAGTGCAGGATTTGGCCCAGTGGGTCCATGCACACAACAGAGTAAATTTAACTGGTCAGCTGGGAAAGGGAAATGCTCACTGGCTTGGTTGAAAGTCCCTGGAGCTATATAAAATCTGTATCCATATGAAAGTAAGTCCTTCTTCATGAAAAAGCAACTCTAAAAAGGTGGGAATCTAACCAAATGTAGTTTACAAATCTCATTTAAAGGTTTTGGACTGGGTTTGTCACTTGACTGCTTTATTTTAACGAAGTCGAGTCCCCAAAGCTATAGGAGCGACTAGCAAATTGGGTCACTTTTCTTCTGATTCGGGTAGGGCTTTTGGAATTCAGAAGCAGATGTCTAAATTAATATACGTATGTGTTCCTTGTATTAACAATCCCATTAAACCATGCTGCCCTTCCCACCCACCCCCCTTTCCAGAAATATATCCTATCATTAGCTGCTATCTGGAATCGACAGCGGAGTAATTTGAACTCTGGCTCCCAAGGGCCTCCTCCTTTACTTCCTGCTCTAGGAATAAGGTGTGTATTGATTAGATATCAGGCTGTAATTGGGCTCCAATCTCTCTGCCTCAAGATATATGATGGAGATGACAGGAAACAGATACCCTGTTGCTACTTGTAAATAGTCTGGTTGAACAAAATGGTTTGTAACCACTTCAGTGCCATAGTCTTTTATTACCAGAATGGGGTTGCTTTATCACTTAGTTTGATGGCTTTTCGAAGGGAAATAATATCTTTCTTTCTGAAGGAGCTAAAATAATTTTAAACAAATTGAATTCCTCTTTTGAGGACCAAAAATAATTATCTAATAGTGCACAGCTTGGTATAATTATACAGTGAGCATGTCACAGACATAAAATTAATTCAGTCCATAACCCCAATCTGGCATCCGTTGACTAATTTAAAAAAAAAAAAAAAAAAAAGATGGTGTTCAGAATGAGGATGTCGAAAGAAGGTGCTTGTGGTAGTTGAAGATCTGGAATTATTCATGGCTTATCTGTTCCAAGATGTTCTCTCCTATACATCAACTGTACCAGGCTAAATGTGAGTCTATTGAAAACAAAAGTGCAGTGTAGTGCAGATGTCTTGCTTCAGCAGGTCACAAAAGCAACTTCTTAAATATTGGTTTGAGGGAAGAGATACACACTCCATCTAAACTTCAAATGAAACCCAAGCTTGTAATCTTAAAAGTATATTCTGATTGTGGGACGATTGTCCTACAACTTGCAAGAAATGCAGCTTTTGCTATTCAAACGGAAGACTTGGAAAACAATCCAAAATGCGTAGACTGAGGGTGAAAACCCATGGCCTTTTGAGAAGTAACAGACTTGGGTTTATTTTCTGAACTTATCTCTTGGGCTTTTTTTTAAATTCTACAAAAAAGAATCCAGAATAGACAATCAGTTTATTCTGATCAGTGATTTATCTGTGAGATTCCTAGAGCCTTGTGTGAAGGTTTCAAAGCTGTGGACCAAAGTAACTAATGTGTTGCAATAATATATTTAGCACATGATAAGGCAAACCACAGAGAAAATAGAGGGAAGTGAAAAAAAAAGAAAAAAAAAAAGCACATTCCCTGGCTGAGAAGTTATTGAATGTTTAAAGCTTGGGAACAGATAGTTTTGGGAGAAGTAGATTTCAATGACTTCCACTCTGTAAATAAATTGCGAAATCTAATGCGCTAGTACTTCATTTCTCTCTTTCAAGCATATTTTGGATGGCATTTGTATCACATTTATACCCCAAACATAGTTTGATTTTGCATACAAGACATTTATATTCTGCTGCTCCTCAGAGTGACCTTAATGTGATTTATTGACAAAGGGAGGTAGAGCTATTCTATTTTTTGAGCAATAGCAGAAGGGAGAAGAAGAAAATATTTGTAGTTTTTAATAAGATCTACTATGCATACATATATTATGTATGCTGCATATTCCATGCACTTCTGTTGTTATTAGAGCTGTAATTTTCTGTTTCCTTCTCTGTAGTGCCTGATTTTCTTCTTATTTGCCCCAGTATTGCAGCAGTGTAACTCCACATGCTTTGCCTGGCTTCTTTTTCTTGTTAACTTCAACAATACAGAGAGATGTGGTCTTCTTGTCCCTTCCCTCTCCCACGTGCCATATCTTCGCTATTGACACGTTACATTTAAATTGCATAATATGCCTCCTAACCAAACCTCTGAAAGTCCAGATTCTTAGGCTTTCAGTCAAAAGAGAAGCAAGGAAAAATAACTTTAACAGTGATTGATCTGTAGTAGCGTTAGCCCTGTTTATGAAAAAAGTCAGAAAGCAGTCCTATGAATTCAGTGCTCTGCTTTTAGATGCGAGTAGTTAGAATAAGAAAATCGATACGAGTAACACTGAAGTAGGAAGTAATGAACTGAAGGGAAAGCTTTTAGCGGTAATCTGCTTGGATCTCAAAACAAGGTGTCTAACCACAGCGAGGTAACAAGTCTGCAGAGCTTGACACACACGGACGTGCTGTCACGTGCCAGCTTTTAATGTTCCCCTACTTTGTCTCAGATGGACCACTCTGAGTTGAAATACATTGAAGGTGTGTTAGACTGAACTTTTAGGTGAATTGAGGGTCCTCACTCATGTTTGCAGGTGACCTGGAGGAGATGCCTGATGGAGTCATTCCTGCCCTCCACGTCACTGGCCACCCTGATGCTCTCCTGGAGCTCGCTGCCCAAGTACCACATGTAACTCCTACAGGTCAAATCACTTAGTTTCAACCGTCAGAGTTGCCGACTGGTGCATTTCAACCGTGTAGTCTGTGCCCTGGTCTCCCTCCCTCTGCTGCTCCCCACAAAAATTCCAAGAGAAATCCATCAGGGAAGGTTTGGCTGGGGCACTACTTTAATTTCATATGTTTATAGCACTGTCAAACAAAAATGAAACAAGACGAGATCCACTTCATCACATAGCTAACCATAAAAGGTTAACATTTCATACTCACTCATGCTGTACTTGGGTGCCTGAAACAGGGACCAAGGAGTGAACCATTTTGTGGGCTCATACAGGCCTGGTATCTTTCCTCTTAACCATTTTTCAGGATTGCTTTGTGATAATCAGCTTTTTTCATTAGGACCAAGAAGAAGGGGCAGTGCAACCATGTTACGCATGCATGCAAATATACCCAGGCAAGCACTGATACATATATTCCTCGGAGAAAGCAGAAAGAGGTCACTGTACTTTATCAAACTGCTAGTATCAGCACAGTGTCTTCAGAAATCCAGCTTGGACCACAGAAGGGGTGGGGCAGAAGATCTATGGAAAGAAAATATTAGGAAACTTGGAACATGGGAATTTATGGATGTCAAGGTTAATTTCCAGGCTTATAAATTACAGAAATCATGGCAAATGCACGTTTGGTTTAAAAAAAGAGTAAGTCCTTAATTTCTGGTTTGAGTTGTGGAATTTGAGATTCTCGCTTGCTCCTCTGCCTGATGCTAACAGTATTTCTAGATGGCAGACAAAACTGCATTACATTTTTTTAATATGATTACTCTTGAAGTAATTTGTCCCGTTTCATTTCTTCGCCTCCAGGCAATTTCAGACAGTCAGCAGGCCAGTCAGAGACCAGTAGAATACACACTTTATTGTGAAGGATCCACTAAATGCTGTCAATATAGCATGTGCTTACCGTATAGAACGTGTCTACACAGTCTGGTGCTGTCACAGGCTAGCTCCAAGCCACTGGGGCATGAGCCAGCTTTGGTCAGGAAGCCATTTAGACACATTAGGGTGTGAATGTGTCTGCAGTAAAAAGTTTTGCCTCTCAGGTGCATTTATCAGCATCTTCACAGTGTTCTGCTAATGTGGCTACGTGCCTTCCAGACTAGAGCTGACTGAAGCTCTGGTGTTTTGGAGTCTGGGCAGTTCTTAATGTGTGTCTCTTTGTGTCTGAGTGTAGGCACAGCTGTAATTCTTCTCTTGCAAACTCTGAGAGTAGGTCCCTTGGCTTGATCTCCTCTTGTCATGCAAATCAAGCCGAAATCAGCAGAATTAGGTAAATGTAGATGAGATGAGTAAGCCAGCACTCTTCATGCGTTAGGACTGCTCACTTGAGTTAGGACGATAGATAGGAGCAAGGATTTGCAAGATAAGGCCTTTAATCACAAGAAACCCACATGGAAAAATCTGCTTAATCGGGAAGTCTCTTAGGGAACTGGCTGAACGGCCAATGGTTCTAAATAGCTTTGGTTCTTAATGGGGACAATAATTCTGTTTAATGGGAATATCTTCAGATGATTTAATGTTGCTTTGGGCATTTTATGTATCTTGGTCTTACGCCGGTCTTGTTTGTTTGCTTTTCTACCCGGAGTGTTTGATGGTTTTAATGCTATGATATATGCAGGAGGGACATGTGTTGGGGCATCCCTGCCAGTTCCTGGCTGTTGGCTTGCTCCTTTCATATCAATTACACGTGTCGGGTTGCCTTACTAAGTGCTGCAAAGTTGCTATTGGCATTGGAATGCAGAAGTCTGCATTTTTTCATCTGTGCAGAAAATGGCTTCGCCTAACTGCAGCATCCCCAGAGCATCGCCAGTGAAAACATGGAGGAGTGGGCACTTTCTTATCACAGGGAGACGCACAGCTCTGTCTCGGGTGTTTTGCTGTATGAGCTGTACTCTGTTCTATTTAGGTCAAACGTTGTTGGTAAATGAATGGAAGGGAAGTGGAATGATGTTTGGCCGAGGACATGCTGGGTACGCCCAGCCTAAGGAAATGAAGACAGCAAGTCACAGAACAGAATCCAACATTTTGGCCTTTTTTTTCCCCAACACATCACAAATATTCCTCATGCGATGAACATGTGTACATCTGTCAAGAGCCAGCTGCGTCAGAATAGATAAGAAGAAAATAAACCGGTGCAAAGAGGAGCAAGCAGTCCAGGTAAACATGAAACTGAGTAGACTTACTGTCTTAGAAGAAAATCCCATTCGATGCACATTGCTACTGCTCTGGAGATGTGCTTTCTGTCTTTGAAATTTGGCTGTGAATTTGCAGATGCCCCAGACTTTCTTAAATATTGGCTAAAACAAAAATCCCAGAGACGCTGTGATTTTGCAGATGCTTCGATCTCATCTCAAGCACAAAGCTCAACTTCCCCCCCTCTGTCACTGCATTTCCTTAGTTTATCTTCTTCTCGTGCAAATGCTACAACGTTAGCTAATGAAAGCACAATGTGATTAAAGGAAAAAAAGTTTCTCACCATTCATCCTTCCCCTCCTGTTGGTTTCTTAATTTAAGAACTAGTCCTTGTGTCCAGTATTGCGCCATATTTCTTCAGGATGTAACGGTGGGAGGGAGGAGCCCAAAGGACAGGACACACTGATGAAGTTCCTCTGTCAGATGCCAGGTTTTGGCTGGATTCTTGGAAAATATTGCTCTTTGTATTAACTGATGTGTAATTCAGAGTAGGGAGATATTGTGTGCTGGTTTCTGACCTTTGCAAACACTAAATCATGAAAATATCTGATTTATTGAATTTCTCCTCTCTCCCCAAAATCTTGCCAAAGTGGTCATGACCACAATAAGTGAACTGAAGTGACTTTGGTATTTGTATCATATACAAAATGTTTATTTTGGGACGTAGTTTGTGAAAATATTAGTGTAAGAGAGTTTTGGCCAGAATGAAGCTTATAAAGAAGTAACATTTAATCATTAGAGACTGAGCTGCACTCAGGCTGAACAGTGGTGTTCAAGATGACTTCTTGAATCAATTTATTCTATTTCTGGTATTAAGCTTCAACCTGGCAGGGTCCTAGGGTTGTCCATAATTCTGTAGATAGTACTATGTCAGTGCACTCTTAAGTGCTGTCTGTAGCATTCTGCATTGGATTTATTAGAAAGTTACCATCCTTAAAAAAAGTAGGGATTTTTTTGTTCTCTCCTGGCTTGAGTAGGCAATAGCATATTTTGGAAGAATGATGCAGGTCTTTCTGTTCTGCACCAGATCATTAGCATGTTTCTTCAATATCAAATACC
Source organism: Astur gentilis (assembly GCF_929443795.1). NCBI lineage: Eukaryota > Metazoa > Chordata > Aves > Accipitriformes > Accipitridae > Astur > Astur gentilis. The sequence goes on along the minus strand of NC_064886.1, from coordinate 38,323,037 downwards.
TTGAAGGAGGTAGAAACTTGAATTGGGATATTATGAATTGGTCTTGTAAGATACTAACTATTCTGGTCACAATTAGGCCTACATATAAAACGTGCTTAGTTTTAAACACATGTGCCATTCTGCTTGCAGACCCTGTTGTGCCAGTGACTGGCGTATAGACTTAACACAGGGATTTGATCTTCCTCTTCAAAAGAAAATATATACTGAAATTGTCATCTGATTTCTCCCTGGAGTCCTTTAGGCGCGTGTATAGATAGACGTGTAAAATGTACAGAGAGCGTACACAGCTCAGAACCCTAATAAATGGGGTGTTAGCACTAGTCATACATTATTTTCTTCTCTTTGGCTATCCAGTGAATTCCAATGGTAAATATAGGACTGTTCGTTTAGGTTTTGATTAAATTTTAAAAGTTTTGCTTCTAAAGTTGCTGCATTTTGGTAGTTGCTCTTAACACGTGTGTCTTCCCTGTAGTGTATTTGCCTGATTGTGCTGTTCTTCAGCAAGAGCAGTGTTTTCTGCCGGGCCAGCCAGGGCAGGAGGGGACTGGACCAGGTAATCAGTGCATGGTGCTGCAGGCTGACCCCAGCCCTAACGGGAACCTTGACATTTGTTCCATGGGTACCATGGAATGGGAATGGCCATCTTACGCGTTTGGGGGAATTTTGGATTTGGTAAATGGGAACTGGGGAGGGGAGATAGTATGTATTTGTAGGTCAGGTAAGGTTCTGCATTGCCTGGAGTGACTTTCTTTTGCACAAGCACTGGATCATCCATAGTCTGAGGCTTAGCTCTTCTTTTTTACCCTAAAAAACCTCTCTCTGTTAGCCTTTTGGAAAATGATAATGTCAGTGAGGTCATTGTGGAATTAGATGTTAGGCAAACCACTGGATATTTTGTTAAATAAAATGGTCCTTGCCAATATTTTGCAATCAGTCCTTTAAGTTTAAACCACATCTTAAAATTAAAATGTGTCTATGTCTATGGATAGATAAACTTGTGTGTGTATACAGTAAGGCCTAAACCCCTCATTAATTATAGTTCTTTTTTTCATTGAAGAGGTCTTTAAAATAGATAAATAGCAGTTCTGAAATCTGAACTGGAGGGTGAAAAACTTGATGTGTTTTTAAGATACTTAGAAGGAGACACATACAAGGAGCTGGCTATTTCTTAGTAAGAAAAATGCCTTTGAAAATCTTTCCATAGTCCAGGTGTCTTCTTCAAAACCACATCTGATAGGGATCTAATCTCCGTGTTCAATAACATCATCATTAAATGTTAACACATCACGAACAACATGTTTATCATTTTAACATTACTTTTCAGGATCAGGTTTAAATGATGGTCTGTAAAAACAGTGTAGGTTCTATTCTTTCTGTCTTTTTTCTCTTTTTTGTTAAGAAAGATGTATTTGCTTTCTATAAAATGAGTATTTAATACCAAGTGAAAAGATGAATTGTAAATGGTCTTTGTTGGCTTTAACACTTTGTGGTCATGGCTCTGCTAGGAGAAAAAAGCTGCATGATTAAGGGACAAATAAAGATGCACAGAGTTGGCAGCAATCTGAAATAGACGACTGCATTTCAGACAAGCTGTTACTTATTGTGGAAGAAAAGGCTTTGGTTCACGAATGCTCTGCACGTGACAGCGAGGTGCTGTGCACGTTGTCACACGACTTGTAGCTGCGCGTTTCCCGCGTCAGCGTGCTTCGTGTGAAATGATGCTCAGGCTCTGTGACAGCCCTCCTGGGCCACCTCTGAGGCACCCAAGGGCTTTTCCAAGGGCTGAGGCACCCAAGCTGGGGCTACGTCCCACGAGCAATGGCAAAGCTCTGCTGCTGCCGGGCTGTTGAATGGGGAGAGTCAGTGGTGGTGGAGGAGACACAGTTGCCCTGGGGCTCAGCGGAGATCGCTGTCTTCCGCTGCAGGGCAGCCCTGCCTCGTTCCTCGGGTATGGAGTGCTTGTTCTGGGCCACGAGGATATTTTGGAACGTGGCTTCCAGACGCTTCCCTCATACACAAAGTGATAACTGTCTCCCCAGTCATTAAATGATGCCCTTTTAGACAGCTGGCGGGAGGTAGACTGGTGCCCTACATCTCCGGGAAGTGTTGTGGTGGTGCCTCCTCCCTCTGTGGCTTAGAGTGAAATGGCCAGGAAGACAAAACCATTGCCCAATGCCAGCTTGCTCCTTAGAAGGAGTAGGAAAACATTCATGTCTCAATTTCAGGGGCATGAAACAACCTCAACTTTTCTTGAACTTTTGTCATCCACAGTTTGCCCTCTTATTAATGCCTCCTTCTCAGTACCATATCTCACTTTCAAGATAAGGTTGAAAATGTTTTTTTTTCTCCTTTTCTGATCACAATAGGCCATATTAAACCTTGCATCCAACATGCCCGTACACATTGGTATGTGTGCAAGATCTGGGACTTCCTCAACTATCAGGCTTAGCAGTGAGTGCTTTAGATTGCCAGAAAAGAATAACCCCTCCTATTTCAGCAACAGGTTTTTTAAAACACTTTTAAAAAAATCCTCAAATCTAATGCTTCAGCTTGCTGATTTCACTTATTTATTTATTTATTGTATTTAGAAGCTTTCAGGTAATTTTTTAGTCTGTCAGTTCAGCTATGCCCTGTAATGCAACTGTTTTCTCCACTTCCCCCAAACGCAGGGCTGCAGAGCCTTGCCTATTTTCACCCCTCCGTTCTCGGTCTGTGTGTTGGTTATGTAGTGGATTGCAAAGGCAAACACAAAACTTTGCAGCCTTTATAGGAATGAAACACTCTGAACTCATCTGTAGAAGCTGACATGAACGAATATACAGCTGTACAGCGTGCTACACAGGGAGGTGGGTTTGCACCCATTGCACATAGCTTGCCCACGCACGTTCTCGGGCAGATCTCTGATTTGAGGTGGTTTCAAGACTCTTGCTTCCTCCAGAAGACCTAAACATCCTTCTGTGAGTACCAGGCCTTAAAACGTGTTTCAAATTGAGGCTTCAATAATAATGATTAGTTTCTGGCCATTCTGGTCATATATTTCTTCATTTAGAGAAAGGAAACCTTTCTGAAGAAGGTCTGAGGATCATCAAGGTCTGGGTAAGTGAGGTCTTGTCAAACTTTTACAAACAAATGTTCTTAAAATTGAATAGCTTGTTTAGTGGCAAGAACCATTATTTCCTTATCTCTGGTTGTTCCTTTCTTTACTAAGATACTGCTTTCCTGTGTCCTGTTAAATTTCTCATCCTGTTAGAAGAGGGGGGAAAAAAAAAAAGGGAGAGAAATATTGTACTGAACTGCAGGGACATATTGTCACTGTGGTTTCCTATTAACTTTTTGCTGATTCTTGCTTGCTTATCATGTGCTTTAATGTTCTGTTACACTTTCCAGCAGCAGTGTGTCTCTAGTGCTTTGTCTCTGAAGCACTAAAACTTACTGTTCGCTGCTTTGCTGTTGTCTTCATCATGTAGAATAGCCTCCTTAGGATCACAAGAACAACGGGGCCAGTTATTTTAATCAAATGATGTTTTTCAGGATCTGGAAAGGTTGCAATATCAGCCTCTGCTCTGACCCCTAAAACAAAATCACTTCCATTCACATTATTATCTTCGGCGTGTGGGAAACAGCCGGAGTCTGAATATTCTTTTTATCCTCCCTCCATTTTTTTCTTTTCTTTTTTTTTGTACTTGCTTGGTTCCTGTTGAAAATGCATCTAACCTATAAACGAACAGCCTCCTCTGTGTTCATTCCCCAGCATTCTCCAAATATTCACATTCTTAAAATACCATCTTCTTCCTTATTTTCTCAATTCTTTATTTGTTTACACTCAAAAGCTTCTTTGTAGCTGCCTACACTGAGCTGGGAAAACATATAGTCTAGTCCTCCTTTATTTAGCTGTACAGTAGATTGTTAATGTCTTTGTTACCAGATACTAGCAAGCTTTATTGAGGACAAATCCATATGCCAGTGAAATTGTACATCATGAATGTTCCCAAATGTATGCAATGTTCTTCAGATTAATTGGATTCCATGGAACATATTCCCATCACAATGCGCAGAGGTTTTAAACATATAACTTCCATTAATGTTAATGGGAGTCACATGCTTAAATCCCAGCACTTCTAGATAGGAATAGCAATGCTTTAAATGAAACCAATGTCCACCTTACTGTGAACTATTACAAAATAATTATTACAGTTTTCTCCTATGGCTGGGAAGGGAACAAGTGCTACCGAATCGCGTCTTTTAAAACACTTTGTGTTGCTAATGTAGCTGGAAAAAAAACCTGCGCTGAACTGCATAAACAACTTGTTACTGGAAATTTTGCTGTGTCATGTTAAAAAATAAAGTATACCTGTTCAACAGTCAGCCTTCAAATAAAAGAAATGAGCTTGAAACAACATTCTCTTTAGCGGAAGGAAAGAATCATCATCTTTCTCGGTAGCACACATCTTATTTTCGTGAATTTGAAATTATATATATACATAACCAGGACATCCATTTGTTGGTAAGAATCCTACTAGCTTCTCAATGTGGGCTGTTTAATTATGTTTTTCCTACACCAAAACAATAGACTTGGTGGCAATTTTGTTTCCAGGTATTATTTCACAATAGTTAATTTCACAGTACTGGAAATGCAGCAGGCATGGCACGCTGGAACTTAAAGCAATTCTCGAAACGGACAGAATCATTTACTATGGACCATAAATAGACAGCTAGAACAATTGCGCTTTGAGATTGTTAAGGAAGTTTTGGATTATTTTACGTCCGTCTTTTCAAATTTGTTGGTTAACCTCTGTATGTTTATCAGCTAACTAGTCACTTGTAGGCTAGTCATTAAGGGAACAAGTAACAATTTCTTCAGAGATATACAGTGCAAGCAGGTGGACTAGTGTTTTAGGTGAACATCTTTCTGTCTTCCTGGAGTCTGCGTGAGCAAAGTGTTCAAACCAGGATTTGTGCTTATGTGACTTGTGTCTGTGAGGAGCTGTGCCTTTGAAATACTACTATTGAGTAAGAAGAACAGATTTCTGACATCACATAGATTCCCATGGAAACTGATTTTGTAGTCTCGAGGGTAGGATTATGTTTTGCTTGCAATGGGATGCAATGGCTTGGGAAGGAGAAACCATTTACCATAGCAAGAGCAGATGTAACTGCTAATGAAAATTACAGCCTGTTTCTCTATTCCTTACTTGCTCCTTGTAGGAAAATACTATTGTAATGCTAGGTAATCATAGGATAGGTTTTATATTCCCAAAACAACCAGGCCACAAACAGAAGGGACAGAAAGGGGATAATTCTGTGTGACATAATTGGATATGGCAATAGGCTGAACTGTTTGATTCAAGTGGAAAAATCCCAAATCCTATATATGGAAGAATTCTGTGGGAGGGAGAAGCAACATCATCGCTTGGTTTACATGGCACATGTGTTGGAGAGGCTGAGAAGCAGACTGCAAAATGCATCTATCTGGTCTTCTCAAAAAGGTCTTTGATGTCTGTTTCGGAAGAAACGCTCAACCTCCTGACTCTTTCTTCTTCAGTCAAATGTATAGGGAAAAACGGTTTATCTAATACAGCCATGAACTGGGGTTGTTGTGTGGGCAGTCTAAGGGAGGAAGCCTTTAATCCCTAAAAATATTTCCGCTGATCGTCCAAATTTGAGTCTTTTTTGGTCAGTAGTGGATTTTTCCCAGCTACTCCATTTCATCTTCCAACATCATGTTTTTCAGTCCGTTCCTGTCGTGCTGGCAGTCCCCTGCTCCTCAGAACAAGGCCATGCAGACAAGCAGTAGGTCTGGTGGTTTGTACAATCATACGTAGAGAAGCGTTCAGAGGTTGGGAGATGGCCATCGCTAATCACATGTCAACATCTTTAAAACTCATCTAGGTGTGAGCAAACTGTTGCTCAAATAAAGCTCAATTCCTTCCTGCTTATTCAGTGCTTTGCTTATTATACTAATTTGCAAGCTTTCTGTCTGCAACATCATCCTTCTTATGCTGGCTTCCCTACAATCTACTGATTGAATTACATCTCAAAGCAGCCATCTCTGTTGCCTGAGTATCTGAGAAACTAATTTAACTCCAAGCTCAATGCTTGTGGAAACTGGAAGTATTACATAGTCTTTGCCTTTCCCCTCCTATCCCCTCTGTAACGTCAGGCTTTTTACCCACTTCTGCTTGTACCACTTCCTTGCTTGGAAAGCGTGGAAACTACTTAATCTTTTTTCGCCCCCATCTTTTCTCATGATGTCTCTGTATTTTATCACTGATTGATTTGTATGCATGAGTCATGGCAAAAATTCAACACCTCATCTCCCTAGCTAACCACCTCCGCTTTCTGTCCTGTCTCCCAGTCCTGCCATATGAGTGTCATATTTGACTCATCTCTCTTCTTTGTGTTGCTTCATTGCACAAGTGGCCAGGACTCCCATTGAAATACTTCCGTTGACTCAGGATTAAGTTGGTAGATAGAGGGTTAGCTGGTACTTTCCATTTGGTTGGACTGTTCCAAGAACTAAAACAATCTTTCTTCAGCATCTTTGTCCATTAGACAGCATATCTAGCTAGTGTTAAGCTGAGAAGAGATTAATTGAGGTGGCTTGAATGATTTCCTGGGGGCCAGGAAGGATACTGCACGGGGCCAGATTGTGCCACGGTGTTGTTTGAGTGGAAGGAAAGGCACCGAATTATTTTTCTTCCCTTCACTGGTTTGGCACACAGCGTTCCAGAATGAGCGCGTCCTTGAAGTCCAGACAGATACAGAAATTGTTCCTTCTGAGCATCCTTGCGCAGACTGCAAGCAAAAACATCAGGAAGAGCATGGCTGGGCTCATGGTTGCCCAGTACCAGTGGTGGTTCCATAGGTACGGTTCTCAGCAGTGGAGTTGGTGCTTCTGGGTATTTTGAGGTGATGTACTAGCCCAATTTATCAGCTGTGTATATGGCTGGAGTCTGAAATGAAAGGAGAGATGTGACCATTGAGTGGCCTTCAGTGAGCAAAACCTGGACAAAAAGGTTGTGTTCTTGGCCAAAGCTTGCTACAGAATTTTATTCTTATTCTGATTGGCACTAACCAATGCTCCTACTCTCCCAGTTTTAAAAGCATAAAAAATGCACTTCCAACTTAGTGGAAATAAGTACATTAAGAGCAATGAATCCTCTCATTCGAAACCAAGATCAGTTGTATTACAAAAGCTTTGTAAAACAGTAAGATTGCTTGGCTTAGATGGCTGGACAACACGTCCTGTGGGATTTTGCATCGCTGTTTATTGCAAAGTGGCACTTTATTTTTTGATTTATTGAAGGTAGAAAACTCAGTTCAAGACACTTGAAATCACAACAGCTGCTCTGGCTGACGAGGAAAGTACTAGCCCAAATTCTCCTGTATCAAGGTCATGGTTGGATTTGCACAAGCATGATAGAAAGCAGAACCCACCTCCCTGCTATTTAAATCTCCGTTGGGTCCTGCTGACTCCTACGTGCTTCTCAGCTCTCATGAGAGGCCCGAGGCCCATTGGTCTTGGTCACTGAGACAGCAGAGCATGGGATATGCACTGAGGAGTGTGACTGGAGCGTAGGAGGAGGCTGGTCTTCAGGTGACGCTGAGGATTTGTCGGGAGAGGCAGCGGGATAAGCATCATGGTGCCGTCGTTGATGACTGGAGACATACTGAGAGGAGGGAGCAGGTGTATATCTTTCTACTGGCCTACTGTTCACTCTGTTCTCCTTACGAAGCTTGTCCTCATTTGATTCCCCTATTGATAAAAACATTTTAAATGGAAAATGTAACATAGATGTAAAATTACATGGAAAAGTGGTGAAACACCTACCTAAGATGTTCAGCTCTGAACATCCCTTTGTACATGGGTAGAACAATTTTTAATCTGACAGTGGCCCAAGGCTGAGGATCGATGCTCTTTATTTATTTGGCATGGCTCTTTAACACTTTCTTTGGACTTTCACAATCCCTCAGCTAATGTTGCTGGAAAACCTATTTGTGGAGAAATGTTGACCATCGTACTAAAGGGGTGCCTCATCTTTATTCCTTCTAATCTGCCGTTGTCTGAGTGCCTTCCACTGGGTTACAGCTCCCATTGCTAGGCTTTATACTTGGGAAAACTGCTTGCTTGTTTTTTTAAAAAAAAAAAAAAAAAAAGTGGGGAAGAAAGAAAGAGGGGAAAAAAAAGGACTTATGAGCCTATGGTGAACTTAATTAACATCACTGGAGGGACAGCAATAAAGTACTTAACGGGGCTATAGTAAACCTTGCAAGACATGAACAAGTCAAAATATTATTGACGTATTCAATTATTTGTAGTTGTGGGGGTTTCGTTTTCTCTGACGACTCCTGAAAATAATAAAGCACTTAAAAGTTCCGCTTTCACTTGGCTGACCTAGCGCTCTCGCAGCAGCACAGTGTGTTACCCGGGAGGGAGCTGAGCCGGAGCCAGCGCGGGGCGAGGAGCGCTGAGAAAGCAGTACACGCAGTCCCGCAGGAGGGGAGCAGCTCACATCCATCTCTAGGGGCTCTTCCTGCCTGGCCTGTGTTATTTATTTTACTATTATTAGCATTTCTGAGACACCAATCACTATGGTAACTGGGTGCCCATAATAACTTTGCATTTATGTGATTCTTTTTGCCAACAGTTTCTGTACTTCACAGTTACTAATTACTTTCACCCCACACGTGTGGCCTATTGTACTCTCTAGGTTATTAAACCTGAGGACTACTTGTAGGTGGGAAGACTGAGGTGCAGAGGGTTTAAGGACTGAGTCTTTATGGGTCTTCTCACTCCTGGACCTGCCTCTCCACAATAAACCTGCATTTCAGCTTCTTTTCCTGGCCTTCTAGAGGTGCATTGCGATAGAGACTTAAACCAACAAGCCCCTGTAGGCTTCATCTTTCTCTTTAAATTGTACGCATCACTTTCCTTCTGCTTGCTGAGCCTTTGAGACCCAGTGCTGGGAGCCAGGGAGGGCTTTGGCCGAATGATCTTGATGCACATATTTCTCGCAGCTCTTCAAGAGCGCGCTTTGCATCCAGCCTTGCATAGGCAGACAAAGCGAGCGTCACGACCCCACGGCAAGCGTAAAGAAGGACTATGGGAGGACCTCAGCAGTTGTACGGCTCAGCTGTGCCCCCTGTCAGCTTCAGAGATGCAGCCAGGCTCGCCCACATGGTATTCAGCATCAGAGATATTTGTGGAGGGACGACCGCTATGGTACACACGACCCCGCCGGCAGGTTAGCTGGGGACACCTCGGAGGAGAAATCCCGCACGCAGCAAGATCGCAGGGCAGCAATCTCTTCCCTGCGTTCTGCTTCGGTTTTCAGCAGCAGTCGGGATTCTGTGGTTGCAGGCACCCACTGGCTCAATAGTGTCATTTTTAATCCTTTTAATATTTCTCTTTTTAAGATCATCGTAGCTCAGGGGCCGCATGGAGGCTGAATGGCTGGAAGCCTGTGAGCTCTGGGGTTGTGGAGGGGAAAGACACAGCCTGTGGCAGTGCCACTATGCACATCACGGGAAGAATTATGGTTCATTTTCACATATATCTATAACATCTGTGTGGCTAATAAAATTGACGGAGTTTGTCATAATCAGCCTGTACTCTCCAGTGAGAGAATTATGTCTGAGCATTTGGAAATCTCATGCACAGGCAGTTACTGGGGGAATATGCTGTGGAGATTAAGTTGTTTCTGCATGGCAATGGATACCCAGGCTGAAATGTAATGCCCGCTTCTGTGCTGCAGCAGGGCTCTTGGAAAGATTATATTGCTAAATGGGACACACGTATTAGCTAAAAACCCCATACATTTCCGTGGGCACCCACTGTCACAAGCGTGCATTTACATGCACACAGTTGCACTAGGGTACCGTATTTCCAACACAATGGAAACTCATCCCAGAAACGTTGCGTTGAACAGCCGAGTCCCCCGATCTGGGTGGCAAAAGGGAAAGCCCCCGTGAAGAACAACATAAAAGACACCGCTCAAAATTTCCCACTTTCCCACCGCTGTGCCTGATATTGCCTGTTCCGTGGGGGTTGGCTCCCGGGAAGACGTAAGCCCTCGCGGCTCTCCGGGGCTGGCTCTGTCGGAGGACATTCCACCCTCCTGCTGCCTCGGTGCTTTCTGAAGTCCAACACCCAAAGACCGTGGGGGGTGGAATGAACTGAACCTCAGACCTGCTCATCCTCTAAGGGCAGAAACGTGAGAAATCGGCACATTTTGTAAAGTAATGGCTTTGTAGAAAATCATACAGTAATGTTTTGTAATAACGTTACTTAGCGTGCTACTCGGTGGCGTTTGGTTGTGGGTTTTTTTGCTGTTGTGATGAAGAGTTGGTAAAATCCATGTTCTGTTGCCGGATCAAATGTAATCAGCTGATAGCTGTCAGGTTCCCCGGGAAAAAAATGGACAAATAATGCTGCGATGACAAATTCTGATCGCATTCATTTTATAAGCAGGGATAGTTGAAGTTTCGTATGTGATGGATTGAAAAACAGTACTCAAGAGGGATTCATACACTCTGTATTTATTTACTGCATTTTGTTGGCTATGGGCTTAAACAAAATTGGTTTTGCATCCAAAATGTAATCTGAATGCCTGTGAACACAAGAAAGCAGATGAACACAAGTCATTTGGTCATCCAATTCCTTTGCATGTGCATGTAAACACTTCTTTTTGAAATATCGGGGTGGGCAACATTTAGCAGTTTGTTAAAAATACGGACTCTGATTTTTCAAGGCGATGACTTGATTTGCTATAAGTCTGGAAAATGTGTATATTTGACTGTGCCAGTTCTGTACATCCCACCTTTTCATAGCCCTGTCAGCGCTGTGACTTAGAAAATCTCTCGGATCAGCATCTGATATTGCTCATTTAAGTTCAGAAAGAATCCAAACCAAATGAAGCTCTTCTGCAACTCCCCTGTCTTTCTGGGGTGGATATTGCCATTCCTTCTCCACCTTTGGAGAGCGTTTTGGGGCCTGACCCAAAACACATAGAATTCTGAGGATTTCAGATCAAACCCACATTGCCGTAAGAAGCAAGCACTGAACTGCCATTTAAAAGTGAGCTCAAGTCTTTTATTGTTTTAGATCCAATGATAATAAAGACAAATGCATTGGATTAATAATGCTCCTACCTTGAAATTTAATTTAAAATCCCTTGTAATGTAATCACATTTGGGTGTGCCATTACCCAGATGGAGAGAAATTTGTTTTGTTGAGAAATTACTTTAGCATAAGAATGAGTTGAGTTTATTAACAGGGAAAAAACCATGACTCCCCTCCCCAACCACTCCCCGTGCATTCCAAAAATAAGAAACTCATTTCAACATGGACATTACTGGTTAAAAAATAATTACACATAATGAAATGTCATATTTCACACATACTCCCTGCAAACCACGCTTCTTAGTCTTCCCCAAAACACTGCAGGGTGTAACCAGCTCTTTCTTCCTCCTTCATGAAAAGAATATTTCACAATGGAATTGTGCGATGACAAAAAAAAAAAAAAAAAAATGATGCTGGAAAAGCATCACTACCCAGAGAGACATAAGGAATTGCCACAGGCCACTGCATATAATCCCACACAATATTAAGTAGTCATTGTATCTCTTTCCAAGGCTTCATTCTTCTTTTGTGACCTACAGCCTCAATGAGAGTTTTTACAGATATAGAGTGCCATGGAACAGCAAATTTGGGAACCATGTCATTTGACAAAAAACGTTTGGCTTAGAATGTTATATTTTTTTAATGTATCTTTCAGCCGCTGTCATTAAAATTGTTAAATAACATTAGAAACGTGTTTTGTCAATTACCTTGGGGACAAGTATAAAATGTTGAGCTGTTAAATGTATGCCACAAAAAATAAAACTGCGCAGAACAAATGCTGCATGAACTTTCTTAGGTCAGCGTTTGCAGGGCTGGACACGTGTCAGCACACCTCAGCCTCCTTAGGGAGGGTTTCCACTCCGGGGACTACTCTAATTAGTTGCGATCAGATATTCACAAATCAGGGAGATGCTTTCCGTAAATGTTTGTTTGCATTTAGAAGCAGATTTCTGCAAAGATCCTGGTGCTGACAGTTTCACTCCAGGAGCGCTTGCAAAGCGCAGATGCGATGCCCACATGTGCACAGTGTGTGCAACCCGTGTTGTGCGCTGAGGCCTCTTTACCAGCTAAGTTTTGGGTTTTTTCTTCAAGTAGGGCTTTGGTGGGACTGATACTTATTTTGTTAAATATATTCAGTATGTGAAGAAACGTGTACATCTTCCTGCATAAAACTGAATTGCACAAATTAATTTTGTGCCTGGGAACAAGAATATTCAGCATATACATTAATGCTAACCCATTTCTAATTATGTGTTTCTTAATATGGGAAATGCTGTGTATTTCTGGAGACAGGTATTGTAGTTCTGTGAGCTTAGGTTTGGATGGAGAAAACTATTTCTACAATATTCCTTTTTAAATAAATAGAGATATGCCTGTGACATTACTAAGAAAAGACACTGCTAGAGATTATCTACGATTATCATAACTGCAGTAGACTGGGATAATGGTGCTGAGTTAAAAGTTCCTCTGGCAAGTTCTTTGCATATTCCCGGGATTTTTGAGGATAGTGAGAGGGAAACCAAATATGTTTTGAGTTTTCTTTGCTCCTTAAAGCCCCACTCTGAACTAAAATAGGTAGCAATGTTGGAAGAAATGAAAGGAACAAAGCAGGCAGGTGAGGAACTGATTGGAAACCAAAGCAACAAAATAAAGACAGGGAAGGAAATTTGACAAAACATTTTTTAATTCTTCTCCTTGAATGAGACAGTTATGTGGGGGGAAAAGAATGTTCATTTAAATACTGAAATTTTTAAAATCCTCTATCAGTTTAATGCCCCAACCTACTCCTGCCTCTAATTAACCGTACCCAATGGTAGCACTTATTAACCCCAGTAACGCTTTGTTTAAACAAATATTTTGTAAAATTGCAGTCTGTTTTTTATTGCTGTGCTTTGCTGGATGTCTGGGAGAGGTTATACAGCCACCCGTAACCCCCTCCATCCTCAAATCCATGCATGCTTTAGATTCAGAGCTTTGAAAACCAGCTAAATTTACACCCAGCTTGCTCTGGAAATAAATCTGCTCATTTAGATGAGGTCTTATTTGAAATGGCTTAGCCCAATAATTAATCATTTCATTCTCTTTATGTATTTGTGGGTATTTGAAAGAAGTTTGATTAGTTACCAGTGATTACACTTCCCAACACCCTGCAAAGGAAATAATAAAATAAAACCCGTCAGGCTTTTGGAAAGGATTGCTGGGGCTGAATTTGGGCTGAATTTAATAGCGACTTACTAACTGGCAATTATTTGTCTGCCTTTAACAGGAACTCCATAATGAAAGAGGTTATCTTCCAGGAGTTAATACCGAGTTTGTTTTTAAACCCTGCGATGGGAGGATGCTCTGAACAAAGCAGCGGTGGCTTTCGGGTTCCTTCCCAGGCAGGGAGGGCAGGAGGAGAGCAGCGGTGCCGTTTGGGATCACGCAGCACAGGTACCCACCGACCCAGCCGCTGCCGGGCCCCGCGGGACGCTCAGCCTCCTCCTGCTCGATCGTTTGGGCTAGTTCAATAAAGGCAAGAAAGCAGACAGGCTTCCAGTTGCTGATCTGTTGTTTCTGAAGGCACTAAATTATTTTAAGGAGTCCTGAGAATTCAGGTTTGAAGGTGTTTGCCTAATCCCAAGGTTTTTTGCCTGTAAGGAGCCGCAGAGGGGAAAAAATCCTGTCGGTCTGAGTAGATATTACACACCTAATGTTGCCCATCGTTTCTTATCTGTATTGTGGCCACAGCGGATGAATGTCAGAGTTCAACATACCCATGCTGTTTAACCTGGTGCTATTATCACAATGACCTTAACCAGCTAGGCAGTTCACAGAGTAGGCACTAAACAGAGCATGAGATGAATTTAATGGATTACTAGGGAGTATGTTATTGCAAGGAGAAGCACCTGTGGAGCAACATATTTACCTCAGTTCCACTGAATGAGCATGTTGAAAGTGAATTGGCACAGCCTTCTGCTTTATGAAAGGAAGTATTTTGTCATTCTTCATGCTTTCATTAAGAGGATTTAAGGCAGAGGATGCTGAAATGGTTCTGTGTTGGCACCAAAAAAATCACAGATTAATAGTGAAGCTTGAAAACAGTAAAGCATCTGATTTTTGCTTTTTCATCAACAAGCCTAATAAACCAGGATGAAACTATTAACATACAAATAGACAACCTTCTGATTAAAACAGCAGCAGCCAGCCCAGCCTGAAAAAGACCTCTTCACACGGAAAGCAATTATGATGGCGAATGTTGTCCGATTCACTTCCATTTGCAGCAAACCTAGAAAATCAAAATGTAACCAATCATAATTTTGCAGCAAACGCTGCTGTTATTTAAAAACTAAGATGCTTTTGATTTTCATGATAGTGGTTTGCATTTTGGAAGCCCCCAAATCTACTGCAAGGTTTTACTCCTTTGAATTTCTACTGTAGACCTATATTATAAAAAAAGGCAAAGTAAGCTTTTGGGATAAAGTATTGTGGGAAACCTCCCCAGAGTAAAGGCAGAAATTATCCTAGGTTATACTACTGTAGTATACTTACTTTCCTTTCCTGCATCTCCCCCAAAATGATCTTCTGTGGGAAGAACATACTGACTTAACCATCATTTAACAATCTACCTCCTGATGATGATAATCTAGCGGAAAGAAGTTTCCTGATTTTAAAGTCAAGCCATGACAACTGATACCACTAAGCTATTTCGGCTTTTACATAAAAGAAATTCTGTTTTGTCATGGAATGAATCACTGACACAGGAGAATTTTCCCTCGTGACAAAGCAAACACAGTTTCCTGTTTACACGGACTGAGCGTTCCCTGCACAAACCGTCGCGAAAGCCTGTCCAGAAGCGTGTTCGCTTCTCTGAGCAGGGAGGCTTTCCAGTAACGCTGTCCTGCCTAATTCCAGTTTATGCAGGTGGAGTACGAGTGGTACCAAGCCCTACTGAACTTCCTCTTGCCCCCATTCAGAGAGGGTGTAAATACCTGCCTAAATCCCTCCTCGCTCAGGGAAGTGCAGAGGCTCATCTGTAATTTAAAGCACGTGTTTAAGTCCGGTTGATTTCTGAGGTGAACACATGCGTATGTTGAGATATATTTTTTTCCATGTCTGGAACCTCAATACACGCTGCTCCTTCTGGAGGAAGGAGTCAAGATGCATTTTTCCAGGTGGTGGTAGGAGTGCCAGTAGAATTATCTGAAGGAATCCACTTCATTTCACCTGAGAGAAGCGGTTCTCTTGGACATCTTTAAAAAGAAGTCTTAACGTGGTACCTCTGAAATGTTGACACTTTTTAGTATCCGTCCTAATTTTGATATTGAGGCGAGTATGCATTTAACGCGTCAGTGAGCTCACCATGCAGTTTCCTTTTCATTTCGTGAAACTTGTTTTGAATATTCCTTTCTAGTGGGACATAAAACTGGTAACTTCTCACTTATTTAGGTGGTCCAAAACCTGATCATCTCATATTATGAAAGAATTCAGGGTTGGAGCATGGTGGAACAGGATTTCTGCATCACACAGACTTAAAAACCTTATTAGGTAGCTAAAGTCCAAATGTGCAGGCACTCTTTTGCACTCCAAAATAGTTGCATCAGCTATCAATCAAGTGGACAAATGACGCAGACAGGCAACCAAGGGTTTTCATTTGTGAGTAATACTGACTGTGGGTGTAAAATGGAAGGTAGAATAAGTGATGAAGGTACCACTCAGTACTTGGATAAAATGCTTTCTAAAGTTAACTCCAAATGGGGAGTTACAAGTGGGATACTTCTATAAGCAAATAAAATTTCAGCTCCGCACTGACCGTTGTATGTTCTGGAAAAAAATATACAGAAGTGCCCATTGATTATCGTTCTCCTTGATTTTGGTTTTCAAGCACTGTATTCTGACTCACTGTTCATTAGTCTGGAGTAATTGGGCTGGGAGAGCAGCATTCAGACCTCAGTTCAATATGCAAGGCAAATAAATTATGCAGTTATCTGATACAGAGTCACAGAGTAGCATCATATGGAAACAAATGGTGCCAAATCAAGACCACATGTTTTTAAGAGGATTATGAACTTAAGTGATATGCAGCTAAATGTCATCTATTTGCAAAGAATTGAGGAATTTGAAAAAAAATCCTTTTGAAGATTCTAGTGAGTATAGCAATTGTAAAAATACTTGCCAGGATTTTTCTGAGGTCAGTGTCAAGAAGTCTGAAATTCAGACAGAAATGACTCTATTCTTGATAATCCTTTCTGAGTGGAATTCCTGATTGCCCTTCACTAGGGTCTGATCATTTCCCCATGGAAGACTAGATATCTGAACCAATGATTTCAAGCAGTGATTGACCTCGCAAGTTTTCAGATGTTTAAGTTTTTTATAAATCATGTTAGAGCGGGCCATTCTTTATTTACAAGGATTTAAAATTGAAAAATCTGAGATTTCTGGGTTGGGTTTTTTTTGTTTGTTTGTTTGTTTTAAATAAATAGTGCATTTACGGTATTTAATGCCCTATGTTTGCAGTGCCTTGACAAAAGACCTTTAAATTTTCCCTGCCTAGATAGTGAACAGAGCTCTTCACCTCAAGTCTGTCGCCGAGGTCTACATGCGGTTGCTAAGCCTCCGCTATCACATAAAAGGGTGGAGACAGGGTAGCAGTTTTCTCTGGAAACGAGACAGATGATCATGCCAAGTTGTACAGAAGTATTGGCAATAGCTTTCTTGGGGAGAGATTGAGACAGCTTTTGACAGGAGCCAACACCCATTTTCAGATGAAAAACGTTCATCCCACCATCTAACTCCTTAGTCTCTTCTCCAGCAGACACTTCTCTGGGAAAACACCCACTGCTGCATGTCTGAGGCCAGTGGAGATCCTGTGACTTGCTTTGCGGTTCCTAAATCTGTGGTACCCACCCTGCCTGTGCTCATGCTCGCTTTTTATTGCATTTTTGCCTCCATAAAATACTATGAACAGCCAACTGGCTACATTCAATTTTAAGAACGCGAGGGAAGCAGGTTTGTCCCTGTTTGTTGTCCTCATTTCTAAAGACTTTATGGTGGTATCTTGTCTTATTTGTCCTAGTATCAGTCTGGTCTTCGTTTTATGTTGTCGGGCAGTTTGGTGTTTAGTGTCCCATCTTGCAGGCAGCAGGAATCTAATGGATCTCACATCTCCTTGGATTGATGGGGGAGGGACGAGAGGGAGCCTGCAGTCAGTACGTGTGTTGCTGGTTCAGGCAAAATGGACTCTATACACAAATGATGTAATTGTGACTAACTTCAGGCCCAAAGGAATCACTGTTTTCTTATGGTTTTCTCTTATGTGTGTATTTTTAGACTAGCTATAGTTTGGGTACGAGCTTGCCTAAGTCCCATTCTCTGAATGGTTTGGGTTTTGGTGCTGGGACAGGGTCATATAAACCTGTTTATTCAGTTAACTCTGTCAGCTGAATTCAAAGTGATTTGGACAGGTCTTCTATAGAGACCTGAAACACGTAGCCAAGAGGAGGCGATTCCCAAATAATCTAAAATGTCACTGACTGATGCAACCAAGTAAACAGTGAATTTTAAAGCTTTTGTGTAGAAGACACTAAAGACCCTTATAACTAAGTCATTAAAATACATTTTAAGAGTGAAAAAAAGGATGAGAGAGTATTTCCAAATACACATTTCAAAATAGACATTACAGGATTGCCAGAAATTTTTTGAAATCGAGGAGATAGCAGTATCTCCCATTTCGATAACCAAGCAGGAAACAAGTGCTGCGAGCTTTGGAAAGCCCGTGGAGCACAGGGATGGGGATCAGAAGGCAGAGGTAAGGGAAGGGCACTTTGTGGGCTTTATTGTGTCCCAAGACTCTGCATCCTATTTTCTACACTAAAGGAACACACCGTGTTGGTTTTCTGCAATAAGCAGGATATTGTTTAGATCCTTTTCCAACAAAGTATTATCAAGTGGGTTTTTTTTTGTGTTTTGTTTTGCTTTTAATTGAGGGCAGCAGCAAAGTTCAGAGCACCATATGCAGATGTTACAGGGACACGAAAGTACAAGATAAGGTGCTTCCTACCACAGGAAGGCTATTTTAACAGTTGGTTTTTAAGCTGATATTTTCGAAGGAAGGAAAGTCAAAGGCAACCATAATTAATGTCATCATTATGGTCCAGATTTTCAAAGAAATATAGTGGGATTAGGAGCTCAGTTGCTTCAGCTTTTCAGAAGACTTCAGCACAAGATTAGGCAGCATTTGAAAGACAATAAGCACCAAAACCTAGGGTGGGTTTTTTCTGATTTTTTTATGTAAGGGATCTAAGTTCTGTTCAAGTATATGGATTGCAGATGGAAAAGACTGTTAACAAAAGGGAAGGTAAATTCACAGGCCTCACCATCTTCCCTCATTAATGGTTCTCAGCAGAACATGCTGAGCTTTGTGACTTTTTATTTATCATTAAAACAATTTTTGTTATTTGCTGAATGGTTAAAATTTCTTTTCTGGATAATTTGGGGAGGTAGCTGTTAATCATACAGAATGATAAACAAAAGCAGCAAAAGTATTTTCAAATGGGTTAGTTTGCAGCCCTATAGAGCTATGCTTCATGAGTTTATTTGCATCGTCAGTAGAATCTAAACTAATTTAATTCATGGTAGGGAGCGCATGCTAATGACTTCACTGGGTGGTTAAAGGTAGTGCACACCTCCCTTTACTCGGTGGTTCTGATCTACGAGCAGGTCAATAGATCAAAACCACTTGCCATCTCGTGGGTGGTAAGGACCCTATGTGAACTGAATTCATGGTGGCCGTGTCATTCTCTGTAGATACTTTTATACATCACAAAAACTACCGGTATGTTTGCTACCACATCCAACAGTCTGAAGGTTGAATTGGGTGCAGAAATTAGCTGTATCCGTACCCAGCAGAACGAGGTGCTGCTGGCCAGTGGGAAAGGAAGGGAGGGAGCTCTGTTGTCAGCTGAGCAGCAGTTATGCTTTCCCAGCTTCCTCCCTTGCAGGCTTGTTCTGACTTCAACAACTCTCTGGCCTTCACAAGCTTGAAAAACTGTATAAAGGAAGCAAAAGAAAAGGTATTTCAAGGAATGAAATTAAGAATTGTAAAGATCTTTGAATAACTAGTGTTTTCAAACTGGGTTAAAGCAGACTTAGAGTAATCTGACATGGTGTAATCCTAGTGAAGTTGCAGGAAAGCAGAAATTAAGTATTTATTGGGGGTATTACAGTGTCTAGTATAAGATATTGTTAAGTACTGTCAGTAACTCATTATATATTTATTTTAAAAAATAAGAACTTAAAAGAAAAAAGAAATTTCAGATTAGAATGTGGTTGCTGTACATGCATTATACATGCTTCTCCTTCTGTTCCACTAATGGATCCTGACTGCCAGAACAGCGAAACGAACCATTGAAATTAGCGGAACTAAGACTCAGATCTATTAAAAATTTTCATTTGCCTCCAGTGTAGAATTTCAGACAGATCCCTGATTTCTGTGAAGCATTTCCAAAGTAACACAGCTATGCTGTAAAATGAGTTTTCTGTCAAAGGGAACAAGCGCGGTGGTAGAAGCCATTGAATCTTCTGCTTCCTAATGGCCAGGCAGCAAAGACACGAAAAACAAAGGATGAAGCATCTCTAGTGGCATATCATTAATGCTGGTGGCAAGTTGAGGAACTACTGGGGAAAGAAACATCAATAGCAGAAGACACTGAGACGAATGAAGCAGTAGTCATCAGCATGGAAATGCCACCTTAATTATACCGGGTTCTAAAAAGAACTAAATCAAAGCAGATGTATTGTACCGAAAGCTGAAACTAAGAGGCACAAGCCATCCATTTAGGCTTCACTACCAAGCAGAAGAATCTGAAGTGAGGTTCCCTGATCTCATCAGAGGTGTATCGCGAGTCACTGCTGGAAAATAATGCCTCTTACCTTTCAGTCCTTGGTGATCTCCTGCTGCTGGAAGAGTCACTAATCCCAAGATTTTCACATTCTGAGCTGAAATCAGAGATGGAATATTATTGCAGTTGGAAACTTATTTGTGGGTCATCAAACAAATAAAACATGCCACGGAATTTATTGGCTACACCAGTTACCCTCTTAAGGGGAAAAAATATTGGTGCAAATAACATTAAAATATACTGCAGAATTGTCAAGAATCCAATCTTCAGTACAGAGCACTTATCAGGAAACCCTCCAGTATTAAGTTAATGCTTCATTTTTAATGCTGCCCAAGCATGCTCTGCTTTTGCCAAAATAATGGAAGTCTGAGACTTTGCTGGGAATTTCCATACTTCTGTGGCTTTAAGTTATATCCTTCAATTTTTATTTTTTTTTTTTTTTTTCTTTTTTGGTAATGGGAAGTTTTAGTGCCTGGAAAATTTGAGACACTAAAGGAACCCAAAAAAATGTATACGTAGGAGAGGGTTTGGGTTTTTTCTGAATCCTGGTCAGACTCTGGAAAACAGAACCAAACCTCAGAACCAAAAATTCCTTCATGACTTTTCAGCATTTCTGCTAATGCCGAGTTCCAGGGTCTGGTTTACATTGGGAAACCTTGACTCCTGGCTCCAGAGGGTTCAATTAGTCGAAATGGTTGGCAGATGGAAAAAAAAATTAAGTTCCATCCAGTGTTTTGTACAACAAAAATAGACTGAAGACACAATGGCCTTACCTTGAACTTTGCAGGCCAGCGTCACATAATGATAAAGAGGGAGTCAGCTTTTAAAACCTAGATTATCTACCAGCACACGTACAGAGTGCCAAGGGGGAGAGGCACCAGAATCGAGCAGGCTAAGCGTGTGATTATTAATTTAATGATTTTTAGCCCAGATTGAAGATGCAAATTCTGGCAATGAGAAATAACTTGACATGGATATTATGAGATTACCAAAACCTCTCAATAGTAGTAATAACAATAATCATCTGTTATTTGAAGAGATGCTGAAATCCATGGAAATTTTAAAATATTTTTCTTAGAAATCTTTCTCCTAAATGCTTTGTCTTTCCTGAAAGTGTCAGAAAAGCAGATGGATAACAGTATTTACGAACGAATTGGTTTTAGTTTATGCTTAAATACAGACTTAGATGCCCAACTTTAAGAACTTGAGTTTGAAAATACAATTATGGAGCAGGAACATAACCTGTGCCCTAATTTGACATCAAAATTATTTTTACTCCAACTATCCCATAAGATAGGTAGGGCAAAGAATTATACCCGACATTAGACAACTGATCATTCTGAATAATGAATATATTCACAAAAAAGGAGAGGCACGTAGGGAAAATTTGCAAATTGGGAAGTGTGACTGACTTACTACACAAATGATTTATTACAAAATAAGCCCTAGTGAAAATTTCGTGGCCAAACCAATGCTTCGGGTAATAAATTATGTAATGCAGACAATAAAAAGTGGACAAATTCTCCACCATTGTCAATGACAGCACCTGGCAGTACAGGGCACATGGGCTTGGAGATTTATCTCTTAGCATAGAATGAAATTCACAGCTGGTGGGAATTACTAGGGCACAGTTGAGGTTCTACGCTGTAATACTAATAAACTTTTCCGGAAAGCCCAAGAGCTCCACGTATCCACGCTTGTACATCTACGGTTTTACATCCGCTCTTGGCTGTCACTCAGCGTTGGATGCAACTGGATACTTAACATCTAAAGAGATGGAGAAATAAATTGCATTGCTCTCAGTGCAAGTCTGATCAAGCTCTGCAAGGTGAGGTAAGTCTGCTTCCTATTGCTCATGTGCTTCCTTCTGTTCCCTAAACCTCTTCCAGGTTCGATTGCCATCTCTTTCCCTCTCCCATATCCCTCCTCTGAGGCTACTCTGCCCCGCTGGGGCTGTAGCCCCCATTGCCACCGCACGTTTCTCCGTGGCAGCGGGGCTTTGCCGTGCCTTTGAGCACCGTTGCCGATCCAGGGTGAGGACAGGCGTACGCGGGGTGGCTCCCGACGTGATATCATGAAGTGTTTTGGCAGCGCTCGTGTGGTTGAACCACGTGACTGATGCTGCAGTGCCAGCATTTTAAAGAAGTGATGTTCACATGTTTGCAATTGCTCTGATGGTTTGGACTCTTCTGAGTGTACAGCAGATGGCCCCCACCTTTATCTTCAGGGAGTGTCTCGTGTTTATTCGTGGTGGTAGTCCAGAAAAGCCACTGAATCTATCCCAAATCATATGGTATTTAGAGGGATAAAGATGTTCAACGAAGCCTGGGAATCATTAGGTGGCTGCCTTGGAGCCAAGGCTCTTTGGACAGGGCTCAGTTTCACAGCTGGCAGAAGAAGGAGAATCTTTTTTCCTTCAACTGCTGAGACTGTCAGCAGCAAGCTTGCTGAACCACCTCAGAGTTCTTGGGGCTTCGTGGGATGGCGGAGTGGATGTCCTGTTCAGCGAACTCTGAAGACATCTTTTTTGGTTTGTGTGCGCGAGGGGGGTGTCTTTAAATTGGGAGCCGGCTCTGTGTTGTTTCGTGGTTTGGGTCAGAGCACTGGATGTGTCTGACAGTCCCCTTGAGATAGCAGTCGTGGATCCTGGTATTTAAAGTGGGAGGTGGCAAGGGTGGAGGGTCTCAAGGGGCGGAATTTTTCCTTTGACTTATAATATAAATTCACTCCACCTGATCCTCCGAGTGAACCTTCAGAGCCCCGATTTCTCTAATCTCTTAAGGGCCAAGCTCCTGGGTTCAGCCTGTCCCAAAGCACATGCTTCTGACTTGACACAGCTGTCCTAGAGGCGAGGAAAAAAATCAATGTATACCATTGTGTTAAACCCAGCGAGGATTAGCAGAAGAGATGTGCTAATGAATTCCATGTGAATATGCTGCAGCAGACCAGTCCGACAAAGAACAGAAATAATTTGGTAGAAAACCTGCCTGCTTTGGTTTCCACCTTGGACTGATCACTGAGCAGGCTGTTACTCAGAGCAAGGGCCATTCCCTGAGATGCCGCTAACATCACCCGGGTGGCGTGAGGTGTGGTACCCTGCCCTGCCAAGGCAGAGCTGGTGCTGTGCAGATCAGAGCAGGCAGCACATCTTGATGTCTACTGCGACTCATAAGGTGAAGGCTTTGATGTATGTCCAGGACCTGGCCTCTATGATGCAAGATGCACTGCAAAACCTGCTTTTCAGGGAGCACATCCGTAACCATGGGATCTTTGCAAACAAAATCTTGTCCGTCAGGAAGCCTGTATCAGTGATTGATCCTCGGGAGTTCCTGAAGAGGAGTTCCTTGTCCTAGATTTGACGCTAGTATCCTCCACCTCCTGGGAAGCCCAAGCCTGTCTCATGCTGTTACATGAATAACCAAAGCAAAGGCTTTGGGTTTTGCTTCCAGCTCAAGAGCACTTCAGTTCCAGCATCAGCGCTCCCGTAGAAAATGCTAAAATGCCTTTTTGTGTGATGTTTTGTAATTGAATTTAGTTGTAATACCTCGCTTACGAAATATACTGCACTGAAAGCCTCTAGGTTTTCACTAGCAGAGCAGCTATGCCAGCTGGCTGAGAGAAATTGTTGTGATAATTTTTCTACTTTTCTCACTCACTTCCCTATAACTCACTATCCTCACATTTACTTCTTTTCACTAGCCTGGCTCTGGCTCATCTCTTTGGCAGTGCTGCTGGTTGCTCTCCCGTGCCCATGTGCCTGCACGCACACACGCAGGCTCAGGCAGATGCTCGTAACCTGACTTCGCGATTCACCCCTCTCCCTTGCCGATTGTAAAAAAAAAAAAAAAAAAGGGAAGGAAGAGCGAAAACAAAAGTGTTACACAGAGGAATAGGACAAAAATAGAAATCCAAGGATATGGTGGTTGTAAGGGATGCCCAGAAATTTCCTTCTGGAGTCTTGAGTCTCTTTTAATCATCTCTCACTTTGCTTCGCTGCTCTCCTTTCAGCTGTTCAGGCCAGGTTGCTTGGTAGACTTTTACTGCCAAATGCTATTACAACCAAGCTGCTCTGATCTTTAGCCAAATCTTAGGAAAGAAGTGGGTGTGCTGAAGCATTGGTGAGCCAGTGAGGGAACTCTTTACCATGGCTGGAATGGCAAACATGACTGTACAGATGAGAGCTGCTGGAGTAGGGCTACAACGCTACCATGGGGGTTGATTTCAGCTGCTACATCAGGAAAGAGCAGCCCTGAACGTCTAGAATATATGACCGCTTCGCCTACAACCACCCTGATATTAGCACACAACACGGGTAACGTGAACAACGTCTTTTAAGGTAGTGGGTAGCTGAGACAACCGTCTGGGCTTTCCTGACGTGTCCCTGGGCTGTGCTGACTAAGTGCAGATCCCTGGTAGGAGCAACTGAGACTGCACTGAAACTCATGCCCACGCTGTTCTGGAGAGGAATCGTCAAGCAGGGAGAGAGGCTCCTGTTGGGCTGTCAGGGCTGTGCCCCCCATCCTTGGGGGCTCGGGGTGGGCTTCACGGCTGTGCCTGGCCAGTTTTCGGCAAGGGCAGCTGGAAACGTGGTTGGAGAGTGAGGAGAGGCAAAGCTGGGAACACACAGGGTTTACAAGTTCATCCTGCTACAGCACGTTAAAGGAGGACTGAAACACCCTTTAAACGTACTAATTTCTGCAAGACCTTGCTCTATGCTGATTATTAAAAGAAATGTCCAAGCAAAAGAACAAAAAACTCCAAATGTGCTATTCACAAATGCAACGAGCTTGCTGGGTCCCAGATCTTACGCTGAGTCTGTGCCGTACATCTGTAATAAGAGTGGCTCTATTTGCTTAGCAGATGCGCTGGAGTCATGTAGAGTTCAAATTTAACGTACCCATCAAGATGCAAATCCCAAATTTCATTTAGCATTGTCCTGTTGGTAAGGATGTTACGCGCAGGTCGGGATTCTGTCTCCCCCCAAGCCCTTTAAATGTGTTTATTCATTTTGTTTATTTTCATTTCCCAGTTTCCACATGTCGCTCAGTCAGATTTTCTGTTAGCAAGACTGAGAGACGAATAACATATGTTACCCCACAACTGACCTTGAAGGGGAACTGAAGAAACCATCTTCCCGAGGGCTGAGATGTAATTCAGACACGAGTTTCCTCCGTAGAGGTCCTTTTCTGAAAAGACACTGCCAACTGTATTGCAAGCCCTGGAAACATTTCTGCCTGCATCGATAGCAAAGCGTGAAGCGCGTACCAGGGGGACGGTGAGGATTTAGCCTTCTGTGCCATCCCTCCCTCAGCTCTCATGAGCAAAGCAAACAAATTCTTTGTGTCTTAGAAGAATTGGATAATTCAGCCAACTCGAGTTGTTTCCTTGCAGTCCTGGCTTTTCACCTGGGGGAGTAGGTTTCCTGATCCTGCCCAGGTTAAAATGACTGGAAATCAATGTGGTTTGACAGCTATGGGGGAAAAAAAAAAAAAAGGATGTACAAACTGTTGAGCAACAAAGGCTTTTCAAGCAGATACAAAATGAGGCACAAAAAGAAACTGTTGTCTGTGATCTTCCTACAGGCTCTTGATTCATGGCGGTCTGGCCAGTCCCAGCCCCATCTGATAGGGTTGGTCTTCCTCTGCCACAACATTTTCCTCTTCTTTGCACACCCTGCTCAGAAAAAGAGACGCAGGCGGGCCGTGTTCCTTTCCCCCTTCCTTGTGTGGCTGAGCCAGGCATGTCAAACAGCATACGGGTATGTCCATGGTGCCTTAATCTGATGTTGCAGTTTGGTGATACCCCCCTGCTCCCCTGCTGAGCTCGGTTTGCCTTTGAAAGAGCAGAATATGGAAGCCCTCCTCGCTGGAGCCCAGCTCCTGAGGACATCTGTGGGGGGGTGTTGTAGGTGGCGTTGTGAAATGGAGGTGGTGGAAGAGCCCGCGCAGAACTGGAGAGTAATGCCAAGGCTGCTGGTTAGACCTACTTGCGTTTATCACTTAGACCAGTAGTCCAGAACAAGGTCTGGAGAAGCAAGTCTAGGTTTAACTTGGAGTGGGCTAGCTTGTCACACGGCCATAGGCCAGCTGGGTGCTCAGAAGTTGCCGAATTTAGAGCCCTCCATCTCTGCCTGCCACCCCCCATAGACATCAGCTTTCCTGGTCCTGCCACCCTGCATCGACCCTGGGAGCTCATATAACTTCCCTCCTTTCTTTCCAGTATCTCCAGGCTGTGGTCACTCTTCATCCGTGGTTCACTACTTTACCTGGGGAGCACAATCACTCCGTTTCCTGCAATAATTCAGAATTGAATTATGCCTTTGCCCCAAGGGTCGGGCAGTTCGGGAAGGGGCAATCCATGTGAACAGGTATCATAGCCTTCCTTGTTAGTTTGGTGTCACCCTCCTGTGAAATCTCAGATCAACACTGAATTACAGCACAGAGAGGAGATAAATGTTATGTTCAGCATGGCTTGCCAGTTCTGATACACAGAAACACTAAACACATACCCAGAGAAAATCCCAAAGTCACGCAAATTGGAATCCCAAAACCTGCCTCCCCAGTTATCGTTTAGTAACAACTTCATATAATTTTCCCCGTGTAATTAAAATGTCTTTCCTGAGCCAAAAGTGAAATTTTCTTTACAACAGGCACGTCTTACATAAAACTAGTTTTCCCTTTAGTTTCTGTCAGTTGAATGTAATTTTTTTAACTGTATTTGGAGAAACCCATTTTGAGAGGTAGCGCGTTTCTCATCCTAGTACTTTAGGTTAGTGGGGAAGGAGAAAAGTAAAGTGCGTACTTAGATTTCAGCTGGGCCCGGTATCAGCTGAGGTGCTAGATTTGGTGGATGTTTCCTCAGGTTTATGGATACCACCTATGGCTGGTAATGTATATAGGCAAAGTATTGGTAATGAAGCTTTTAGAAATATTTGTTAATGCTCATGGCAGTCCAGTAATACCTCCTGTTTTGACATCTATTTTAAGGAGAGGTGAGCAGGGTCACCTACACGTTTTCTTCCTATTTTCATACTGTGGCTGCTGATTTTAGCTGCTTTCACTTTTCAGCTCACCCTTGACTCTTGCTCTTCAGCAGTGCTCAGCAGCTGCTGGGAGACCTGGAGCTTTCAATGGGCATCACCTTCGGCCAGTTTGGTGTTTAGAAATGCTCTCCTTGTTCCTTTCCCCCTTCACCAGATAGCTGTATTTCAGTTTAGTAGCCACTTTTGGAAATGTGGGTTCCTGCGATCTCTCAGATGTGCCAGTGGGCTCTCTGGCATTACAGGTCAGGATTTCTGTCACCACCCTAAAAACAGCCTTATTGGCACAGGAACAAAGCTCAGAAAATAACGTTTTGAACCTGTCAAGTCTGATTTATGGAAAGCTTCCATGATCTAGAAAAGCAACAAGCAATGATTGCTTTCTGCTCCACCCTAATTTTAATTATAAAAAATGCTAGTATAGTTTTCCAGTTGACATCCCTGTAAAGGAAGTAAGTAGAGTTGGAGTAAATCTTCCAAATAAACATATTTCTCAGACATAAACATGGTAAATCTTTTTCTTTTGAGAAAGATATAAAGAATGGTTAACTTAAAATATGCATATAATAACATATTACCCACAGCTTCTCATGTTTAAAAAGATTCCATATGCTGGGAAAACCCATAAAATAAAACCCAAGAAATGCTGCATCCTCTTTCTATTAATTTGAAACAGTCACTTAGTGGGAAAAAGGAAAAGAAAGAAAAAAATAAGAAAACTGGTGGAACAGAATTATTTTATTTTTTCTTAGAAAATCCCAAACAAATCAGCAACTCCAACATTCCAATCTCTTCATCCTGTTTTTAGTGGTATATTAATATGTAAACTCAATACTTGTGTTGAAAAATAGCTTTGGGTAAGGAAAAATGGTAGCAAATTCCAGGGTGGCCTTGCTAGCATATTTGATTGGAAAAACTTGGAAAAATGTTGTTGTTTTAGGATGATGAGAAGTGCTGCCATCTTTTGTGGTTTACCCAGGATTGTCCCAAGTTTGACTGTTGTCTCTGGTTTGGTTTAAAACCTAAAAAGGGGCCAGTAGCTGTGGCTCCCTCTCTCCCCCCAAGTCCCCGATTCTTGCCCCATATTTAAATGAGTAGTTGAATTTAAAATAGTCTTACTGAAGAAGCTTTCTGTTAAAGTACCATGGATAAACCAGTCTGCTTTTCTTTTTTTTTTTTTTTTTTTTTTTTTGAGGGGAGTGTGTCTCTCCAAAAAGGTCTATTCCATATGGTTGTAGGTTGCATAGCTGGGACGGTGTAAGCTGGTGAATAAGACTGGGACTTGGCAGACTTGGGCTCTGGGCTGGTTTTGCTCTTGACTTGGTTTATGAATTGGGGCAAATCACCGTGTTTCACTTGACTTTGTGATTTGCCCTATTTTGTCTTCAACAAAGAAGAACACTTGATGCGGAGATGCTGGTTGCTCCCTGGCAGGGGCACCAAACCCTGTTCCTCCAAGGAACGGAGCGGAGTCCAAGCCTTTCAGGACTATAACATAGAGATGATGACTGCCCTGTTTTATATCACAGCCCAATGGTCAGAGCCCTTCCTTAGAGACCTGATTTCAACCGCCCACCTTCAGGTTTGGGTACTTCCAGTTCTCATCCATCACTGTCCTGTGAACCTCTTGATTTTTGGCTTTGCGAGGGGTCCCGGCTCCCACCCAGCTGCAAATTGAAACCTCCTCGTGTCCCAGAGAGGCCACGAGCAGATCTGGGGACACGACCGGACTAGGCAGCTTCGAGGTCTGCCCTAGCAGAAGCAGCGTGCTCAACCCCCCTCTCCGTGCTCAGCACCTGCAATTAAACGCGGAGGTGTTCAACCGGTCCGATGGCAGCCAAGCAGGTGCTTTCCCAATCCAGGCACCCCAATTCCCCTTTGGTGCCCCTCCGCTGGGGCTCCCCTCCGACCGCAGCCGTGAGGGAGGGGGTTAAAGCGGGCTGAGCCCAGGGCTCCCAGCTGCGTGCACTGGCTGCCTGCACTGCGTGGGGAGCTGGGCTGGGCCAGCTGCGCCGAATTAAGTAATTCCCCCCAGTCAGCTAGAAAAGGGCTGTGTCTCTAGCACTGGGATTAGCGCTGGGGGGGGGGGAGTTGGGTTTTTATGGTAGGGAAGGAGGTGGAAAAAAACCTGTGTTTGACTGATTCCTTGCTTGCGCAGTGTCTAGGGAGGGTTTGGGCTGTGCAAAAGCTGTCCTGAGAGGAGCTCTCTTGGCAGCGGGGTTAAGAGAAGCCTGACCTGCTGACTTCTTCGTTTAGCATCTAGGCTAGGGAGATGCTCGTTTAGCCCAAAAGCTTGGGTGAGGCAGTCAGCTGGAGTTCAAGATCCAGGGACTTAATGTCCCATGACTGAGTGTAGCTTGTTTGACCTGTAGTGCAGATCTTGAGAATAAGGAGCAGAAGTATTTTTATGGTATGTGCTGAGCCTGCTCTCCCTGACTCAAACACCTCCTGGAAAATGAATAATTGAACATACATGTGACTATGTATAGCCCCTTCTTCAAACACAACCTGAAATGGGGCAGAATATCTTCCAACTTCTTAGGCTTTTTCTCCTGCTAACGGCATAGGACTGGCTATAAAATCTGTAGGGACAAGGCTTTATAGCAGGGAGCAGCCTTTTCAGCCCACACTTCTGAGCAGTGGCCTTCAGTTCTGATTTTTTTTTTTAAGCTAAGCAGTGTGGTGAATTCCTGCCTTCTAACTGAGCTGGAGTAGAAGGAAAACGCAAATCAATTCTGATTTTTTTCTTTTTTTTTTTCTTGCCAAGCCACACTGTTCCCTGCTAAAATCAAGAGATGTTACTATTGGCACAGCGGGTTTAAACTCACTACTGTGTTTTGCGTGTTTTAATAAAGGAAGAAACTGATTGAATGAGATTGTCTATTAGTTGCATTAGATCAGCAGTTTCTTCTTTGTAGTGATGCAACAGATTGTTCGCCGAATAATACAGTAAGAATAGACTCAGCGTGCAAAGCCCTGTAAACTGTCTGAAAAAAAAGCTGTGTCCTTTGTTTCCCCAAATGCTTCCAAGCCAGTAGCTGCTTCTATTATTCCTGTATCCAGTATGAGCCCAGTGCTGCGCGTAACACACGTCTAATGTTTGTCAAGAGCTGTAACAATTTGTTAGGAGAAAGGGATGTTGAGGAAAGCAGAGCGGAAACAGTATAGGAGGGTTGGTCGTGTGAGGAACTCACTGGGCTGCGTTTTGGAGCAGCTCGGTTTGGTTCCTGGCTCTGCTACATCCTTCTCACGTGATCTTGGGAAAGTCTCTTAATCTGCTGTCTCGGTTTCACAGGCGTGTAATAAGAGGCACCATCTTGCCTCTTATACGTAGTATGTATCGAGTAAATGCCCAGAGTATGTATTAAGTATGTACACATAGTACGTACTAACATGGCAAAGCAAGAACCAATTCTGAAAAGACTCGTGTGATGCCCAGGACGCAGGGTCCTGATTTCACAGCGCATCAGTTGCAAAGTGAAACCCAAATGAATTCTGTCCTTCTACTTCTTGATAATGTTTGTTATCTGAATGCTAAGTTTGGGTAGATGCTTATTTTTAGCCTGTATACTAGTGTGCAAGGCAATGAAAGGGGAGGATCTCCCACACCAGGCATTTTATTTTCCATATAAATACCTGTCGCATAGTATTATGGACAAGTTCTTACTACTCGTAAGGTGTTATGGTAATCCTTCATGGAGTCCTTTTAATGAATAAACCAGGGATACTTCATAAGTCGTTTATTAAGGGTTAATGATGTCTCTTCTCTCTTTGGCATCATTCCCAGCCTAAATCAAGCCTGCTTCATCTCATATGGATATGAAAGACAAACTGTACAGATTGAAAACATCTGTATACTGAGTGAATGAACCACATGGCAGCAGTGTCATGCAGAGATTTACTTAAAACTGTCCCCTTTTGTTTGACTTTAGAGGAACAGCACAAATAAATACAGTAGGTTCTGTTTAAACAAAGAGGACTCTGATCAATAGAGGTTTGTATAGCTTATGACCTTCAACTATAAACAAAAAATTGGGGTAAACCCCACATGTCTCAGGTCAATTGCCATCTTATTTACTTTATTACACCACTAATGTTCTAATCTGTCTTGCATATAAAATGTTTTTTACAAGCTGTCTTGCTTTGCTTCTCCATTTTTGGCAGAGATAAAAGGGAAGGTTGCGTTTGTTATTCAGAGCAACCTGTGAGTGTGGGTATGACTGTGCCTGAATTTTGAGTATCAGTGTAAGCAGACCTGTGCGCAAGAAACAGGACAGAGGGAATGCTGGATAGAAAGTGGTCACTCTCTTCTGGCTGCAAGCAGGGGTTATCCCTTCTGTACTGACACTTGAAAACATTTGCCAATATCTGCTAGGGATTGACCCTAGCTGTGAGTCTTTATTATTATTTTTGTTACTGTCTCCCAGCAAGATTAAGTAATTCCAAATACTGAGGGGTTGACACTCCTGCATGTGTTCTGCCCTCGTATCTCCAAATAGCTAACTTCAATAGTAATTAGTTTTTTTCTGGCACATTTTCTCATTTTCTAGAGGGGAGAGACTATTATCGTATCCTGGTTTTGTCCATCTTTATCCTCCCTGGCTAACTTTTAATCCTTTTGCTCAATTTTAACAGAAGGGGGGAAAAAAAAAGGGGTGGTGGTGTGCCGTGGGGAAAATGTGCCTATACAGGTTTATGAAAATAGACAGCAAGGTGGAGGAGAAAGACTCCAGTCACGCCTTTCCCAATGGATGAAACTACAGCAGGAGCCCTCACGAGGCATCAGAGGAGCCAGTTAAGACACACAAAGCCATGAGAAACCAGATTTATTAGCCCTACTGCTCAGTTATTCAGATATTTTTCTGTGTTGGGGCATTCCTGTTCCCGTTGACTCCAACATGTTCAGCTTCAGTGTTATCTGCTCTAATCTAGGAAATACTTCACTTCTGCTTCAAGTGCATTTTCTTGTGGAATTCAAATACTTTGGTGGGTAACGGAAGGGTAAGTCCCATTGGGCATGTGTCTTTCCTCAGAGCTTCGAGAGATCTGGAGAGATATTTCTGGAGGTTGTTTGGTTTTGAATTTATGTAATTTTTTTCAGTTAAAAAGGAAAGAACACCCAGGCTGCTTGCCTATCTGTGTTCTCGTTCCATTAGCCAGGTGACTTTTGATCCATGAAGCAGTGTCTCAGCTGCATACCTCACTGGAAGAAAATCTTACAGACGTTTAGGTTTTGCAACTGAACAGTTGTGTGCTTGTCTGGCTTCCAGCATTTCTTCATGGTCCCCATTTAGGCCCAGAAACTAGAGCAGCAAGTTCTAGTCTCAGCAGTAAAGTCTCCCCCATCATTAAATAATTGAGTTAGTCCTGCAATCTCCAGCCCAGCAGTTGGAGACACTACCTCATAGCTGGTGGGTCGCTGGCAGCAGGTTTGACAAAACCCTTTGGGGATGGCTAGTGGAGGCTCTTTCCTGGCAGGTCCCAGCTCGGTTTGTTAGGTCAGTGGGGAGACAGACGGGGCTAACCACACCGTGCCCGTGCCAAGCCACTCTGGCGAAGATGGGTTACGTTTTGGCTGTACCTTCCAGCACAGCGTTAGACGTACTGAAGAAGAGACTGTGGTCCTTCGCTGAATACGGGAAGCAGATTTAGGTATTGGAGTTCTCGGGAGATGCTGTTTTGCTGCCCTCTAGGCAAAGATTAAAGCTTAAAACGTGGAAACTACAGAAAATGCTGTCCCGAACACACAAAAGCAAAGCAAGGGGTTGGGAGGGTTGAAAGACTTTTTGTGGGACTTCATTAAGGTGTGAGTATAAAATCTCTCAAAAGATCTCTGGGCTCAGGTAAGGAAAATCCAGTGGTGTACAACAAAGAATTATCAGTAAAGGCATCATAATTACAACGTACTTTTATATTAAAATGATGTCATGTAATAGGTTGAAGAACAAGAAATAAATAAGCCGTGCAGATCTCCTTTATCTAAATAATTGTTTTCTTACGTGTTAGGCTGCAAACTTCTCATGTAATTCCTGTCCTTTAATGGTAAAAACATATTAAATAAAGACTATGAAACTGTTTTAACATTTCAGTAGTATGCTTCATCTTGAGGATCCCAAAGCGCATCGCTGAAATGCAAATCCAAGGGAGCCATGGAAATAGAGAACAGGATGTAGAATGAAGGCTTAATAGGGAGTGTATCATCGCAGGGCTCTGTGGGAAATATATAACCTCATTTAAAAGTGTATGAACTATAGTATGGAGGATCAGATTTTTTTAAAATCAACTACATAACAGTATGTCTTCAATGATGAGAATTCTCTTGTAGGTCTTTTTTTCCCCCGATATCTGTTCCCTAAGCATAGATCTTCATTTCTCTCATGTGAAGAATTACACCGAGATCTGCCCACAGAAAATTACATTCTAGGAGCAAGAATCACAAAGGACCTTTGCTTTTAGACTTTCTTTTAAGAGGTCCACAACATAATGAGCAAAATGGAATGAAGTGTATTAACCTTTGAAAGGTAAAAGGTAATCAGGACTGAACCAATGCTCCCCATGGTTAGACCACAAGCTCTTATGAAAGCTTTATGGTCGGTCTATGTGCGTATCTCAACAGTTCCTAGGAAGACATTTTCATAGGTCATGTGTTATTGGAAAAAAACAAAACCCACAGTTGATCCAGAACTGTTTAATCTCATCTCCTAAACCAAAACAGATACACTGACTTTAGAAACAATTGGCTCTTGACTGCTACCCACACGATGCAGAAAATGTTAAGGAGGTGGAAAATGAACTCAAGTTCCTATTATTTGTGAATCAACACATTATTGTATTGTGAATGTTTGCTCCTCTTTTGTCTTTGTAGGCAAAAGATCACATTTTCTTCTCAGTTTATCAGGACGAGAGAACATTTTGGAGATAATTTGGAGAACACCACCAGGCAGTAATCTTTTCATCAGGGCTTCGGTGGTTTCTTTGCCAGTCTAGGGCACTGAGACAGCTTTCCTGCGAGCTGCAGGAGAGCTGTGAGCTGCATGACCTTCCTCTGTTTACTCAGTGGGGGCATGTCTCCGTGCTGTTGTTGGATCTTTTTATCTGCTTATGCCACTGGTGACCGTGACCCCCTTCATTCTCATCTGGGCTTGAGACTGACCTGCTTGGCTCCTGAGCTGCATTAGATCTTGTTTGACTCATTGTGTTTCTTTGGCTGCCAGGGCTGGGAATCCTTTTCATTCAGCCCTGCTTACCTTAGGTGACTGCCGGTGAGCAGCTGCCTTTTCTTTCCTAGTGTTATCTACCCACAAGAGCCATCTACGTTGATTTTAGTATTTGCAAGTTTTTCAGAGCTTTCAGTTTGTGCATAATCTTGAAATACTTCTCGTTCCCTGCAGATTTCTGAAAACAGCTTAGAAGGTGCTCTCTGTAGATATCTGCTATATTATGAATGGATTCATATGTACTTAAATTTAATTTGTCCTGTGGTTTGGTCACTTTGTTTCAGTGGGCAGTATGGATGGGTGAGTGTGGTCTGGTAAACCAGATGTGCAACTCCAGAGCAGGAACAGGTTAGGAATATGCTCTGTTCTTCACTGAAGAGAAGATGGATGTTTAACGAATGCATATTTGTAAGAGGATTTGTATAGTAAGAATGACATTAACCTGCTCTTTTGTAGTGTCTTGGAGGATATAGGTGCCTCATGGGGACAGAATACAGGATAGGCCTCTGAGATGCTGGAACAAAATAGTATTTCTCCAGAGGTTCCTTCCAGCCTAAATTTTCCTAGAAACTGGGGGTTGAAGGTATTAGTTAATTCCTAACAGAAGAATGGAAATAAACATGGGAAGAAAAGCATGCAGGGAGAACTGCTGGAAACACAGAAGAGTAAATAGTCACCCGTTCTTCTCACAGCTCCGTAGTCTCCATTCCAAAAATGTCTCCTCAGGCAACAAAGTCTCTGTGTTTTAATAGATGCGCTACCAGCAAACAAGCAGTCCTTATGAGCCAAAACTCACTGCCACGGTTTATAATCAGGAGTGTCTCTGTACAGACACACAGAGACCATAGGACGTTTGCTTGGGGCACAAGCGTTGGGATTGTACCCCTGGAGGCGGAATTCTTTCCACCTGAGGAGGTAAGAGTCCCCAGACACACAGGAACAGCTCTTTGGCTTCTTGACATACCTTTAGACTTTCCATCAAAGCCTTGCTGTGCTGTAGTCTGCATCAGCATTTAGGGTATTTCCATTAGCACCAGATTTAAGGTGTGCAAGGACTTTCTTCCTTACCCTTACACCAGACTCTCATGGGCTGATTTCATTAGTAATGATCCCAGAGTGATTAGACTTCAAATGCTGGGAAGGCTGAGTTTAAGGAAAAAACAAAAAGCAAGAGAAACAGAAAACTGGGTATCTCTCATAAGTGGCAAACTCCTTGCTGCAGGTAAAGGCAATAGCACACATTGCTTGCTTTGGCTCCTCTAGTTGGTTTAAAATTTCAGCAAAGGGTTATTGCAATGATGAGACAGTTCAGTCCAAGTTGCTTTTACCCCAACAAAGAGCTGTTTACCTGTTTGGAAGAGGAGGACTCACCAGTACTGGCAAGATTTCATATAGCTGGTCTCAGGATCTCTCTCCCCTCAACTGCTGGAACATGAAACCTTCCAGCTGCCTCTCACCACACTTTGCTCAGAGAAAAGAAAATATTACGAATGAATGTTTCTAAATCCCTCATTCAGCATACTGAGGGCCAGAGCCTGAAGTAAGACTCCTGATAAATATGGGGATCCAAATCTGGCCCTCTGAGAGCTATCATCTATTACACTCTAGCGAAGGAGCGACCTGATGTTAAGATCTGACTGCTCATTGCAAAGCTTATTTTGTTACATCAGCAGGCCACAAGGTTCAATAAACTATGTGGCCTTTATCTGTTCCATATGTACTGGCTGCCTCCTGTAGTTCCTATGTATTTACACTGTATATGAGCTTTAAAGGAATCTGATGCCTTTAGACAGTAGAAATGCAGATAATTCTGCAGTTTGTAAAACCAGTTTAAATTTGATTCTGCATCAAAAAATAATGCCAGTAATTGCAATTTTTGTTTTCGAGATACAGAGTTCCAGAGGGGCTTGTGACTCAGAGGATTTTATAGGCATTGAAATTTGATGGATTACTTGTTAATAAAAGTTAGATTGGGTAAGTGAATACAAACATCATACTGAGTTTAGTGTTTACATTGGCTCCCAAACATTTTAAAAGGGCAGTTTGGGACTGACATGCCTGACAGAATTTTTTAGTTTTGCGCCTAGAAAGTTATTTAACTGGAGAACAATCCACACCGTCAAAACCAGAGTTTTCTTCTGGGGTTTTTTGTTTGTTTTTTTTTTTTTTTTTTTGCATCTTGTTATCACTATCTCCTATCAGGATCTCACTGTACAATAGTGACCTCTGATGTAAAGGAATCAGGAGTGCCACTTGCAAACCCTACCAGACAGCCTTACTGAGCAATTATAAGCCTATTCATCAACAGCCAAACAGCTTAGAAAGGAATGGACATGTGTGCGTGTGTGCACGCACACACGTACACACACAGACAACTGAAAAACTGGTGATAAAATTGAAGAGCACAACACTGAAGGATCTGGAGCTGTTAATTTTTATAGCTGATACAGATACTAATATTTTATGAGGTTTGGAACTATCAGTATAAAAAAAGTAGTATCTAGCCTTACCCTTTTTGTTTTAATACAAAGATAAAACTATCACTCGAATAGAGCAGCATTATGGTTAATAGACCTCCTCTTTATGGACAGACCTATCTTCCTGTTTCCTTTTGTCAATATTTATAAAACCAGAAGGATATTTGTGCCTAATCCTCTCCAAAATCCATGGGTTGGTTTCTTTAAAGAAGCACCTCCCCTGCTCACTTATATCTCAAGGCACATTTCAGTTAAATAGCAGGGTTGGGTTGATCCTAGCCAGCTTTTACATGTTGTAGTTTGTGAAATGGCTCCCTTCAAATGCAAACTCTGGAGTGACACCAGGAAATTGGATAAAAGACTTTCCACTGCAGAATTTACATGACGGTGAACATCTGAACTAGTCAGAAGTGCTGCCCCCTTCCTCTAGGGACACGCAAGGGGCGTCTCATTTGAGTGCTCTCCATCGTTATTTCAGAGGGTCACAGCTACCCCAGAGGGATTACTGGTGGGTCTGTTTGGTATCTTTGCAGAGGTTCCAAGCTGGTCCTTGAGGTCAGGGGAGTGAATTGAAATGGGATGGAACAGAAACTGGCGAGAACCCTGGCCCCAGGTTGTGCGAGATGTCTGTGTCCATGACCCATTAGAATAAATAATAAATATTGCGCCTTAGGAGTAATAACAGAAACATTTATTTCCAGCTTACTCAACGGAAGATGCCAATGACATAATACTTTGAAGAAACAGGGTATTTGAAGAAATGTGATATTATATTGGATGCAGTTTTAAGAAATATGTTAATATAATAAGCATCTCTCAGTAAGATGTGGTTTTGTGTGTAGAGCAAGGGCGATCTCGGAGGCAGGATGTTGAACTGGTATTCAGGTGATCCACCTTCTGCTGTCACGCAACCACAGACTTCCTCTGTCGCTTTATTTACACCTTACGACAGTTTGACAGCCTTTAAAAAACATGAAAAACTTTTCTGTGCTCCACAGGAATGTTATATGTTGAGACACAACAATTTGCAAAGTTTTCAAGTGGCAAAGGTCACGCAAACACATGGATAGATCAGATTCCTGGAAAATGCGACTAGTTGTGAGTTTGTGGCAATACGCTAGTTGTTACCTCAGATGTATAGCGAGCAGGAGGACACGATGCAACCTGAGCTCTAAAGTGTCCTTGTCTGAGCTTATTCTTTATGTTTTCTTACAGGATTTTATCAAAACTGCTAAAAGCCTGAGAAAAAAATTACTTGAAACAATTATGCCTTTTAAAACTTTCAGTAGAGTAATCCCTGTTTTCCAGCTTCTGGAAGAGGAAAGATAGAATTTTCCAGAGTCATTCCAATTGCAACATAAACATTTTGGAAAAACACATATGTTTAGGAAGTATTTTGATGATAATGTAAGGTTGAGTGGATTCTTCGGTATATTGAAAGAAAGATGTGTGTGCTTTGTAATCTGAGTCCTGGCCGGGCATCAAGCTTCCCATAAGGCATTCTGTCCTAGCGGCAGCCAAGAGACCTGATACCAATAATGCTCCAAGAATTCAAGGTGTTCGTTAATATTCAGCTATAATGAATGCAGCATGTGTTTTTGAATAAACTACATGCTTGAATGAGGACCTCTCATTCAAGAAGGTGAGGTGCCTAGTAGAGTGATTAGACTTGGCAAAAAGCAGTTGTTTTGTATGGATGACACCAGCCAGCTAATTGTCATTGCTAAGAGCGTGGCTCCTCCAGCGTCATTCGCAGAAGCAAGAGGCTGAGCTGTTTGGTTGTCCCAAAGCGCACCACACCGGTAAATCCCAAGAGAGTGCCGTGACTGAGAAGTCCCTGCAGGTTGGCACAAATCTGCTTTGCATTAGAGCACAGTTGTTTCAAGCCTGATATATGTTCGGCTAAATGCTCAGCCTTTTTCACTCTGGTTGATTTGTTAAAATTTTACTTGCTTCCAGTAAACTGAAAACGGCTCTGCTTTCTAGAAACCATTTGTTTGAGCTTTGAGGGAGAATCAGTTTCAGCTACACCAGGTCAGCCCAGTAACCTACACTAGCAATGCAAACCCTTGAATTTATTATGGAAGGGGGGTGTGGGGGGGAGAACCTAAGCTTTTATCCTTGTAAGACCTAAAAATTTCACCAACCTCAAAAGAGGTCTTCAGTCTTCAAAGCAAGCAGGATCCATCCCCCAGTAATCACTTAGGTCCAGCCTGTGGTACATATTTCCAGTGGTGAACAAGCAGGGGAGGTGTTTTCATCCTGATATGTGCAGATTTGGGGCCAAAACATCTTCTTAGTTGCATAATGGGGTATTAGGGTGGAGGCCCTCATTTCCATACTGTTCAGATCTTCTTTATACAGGGAAGTGAGATGTTCTAATACCCTTATCTTACCTTACATAACTCCAGATGTTAATCATCAAAAAAAAGATCCAGCCCTTTTTAATATTAGGGAATGAAATGATAAAGCTTGACTTAATTTTTCAATTTTCTCTTGATAAACCTTAACTTTGAGATGCCGCAGGAGGTGGATTCGGTAGACTTCTCAGTAACCTTCAGATGTAATTACATCACCCTGAGCATATATATTCATTTTTTCTCCTTATAAAATATTTTTGCATTAAGTTTAGAGTGGAAATTCTTAAACAATTAATTGGGAGAAAGTATTCGGTGCTCTTTGTAGGAGGAAGGCGGCAATTTTTTTTAAGAAATAACAATCTGGAAGAATAATCAAAATACATTTATAGCATTTAGCAATAGTTTAATGAGTTTTCAGCGTTTCCATTTCCAGTCAGCGAACTTCATCAGCCACCAATACTCCTGGAAACTGATTTGAAGTGATTATTCGCTTTGGTACTATTCCTCATTAAGTGTAGAGCAAATGCTTCTGAAACCAGTGTGGAGGGGGTTTTCAAAGTGAAACCATTTTTTTTAAAGTATGACTGCATATCTCTATAAAGTTGCTTATGGTTCCGCTTTCCACACCCTATAAATAATAATAGTGATTGAAAATAACAAAAGCTTCCCACTCAGACCAATTTACTGCAATTTTCCTTTCACCATCTTATTCAGTTTATTTAATCTCTGAATTGCCTCTGGATTTCAGACACATGTATGCAGATAATTAGCATAGATGCAGATATTACACAAGATGGTCAGGCTTATCAGATACAGGCATTTCTAATCTGTGGTCCTTTACAGTTCCCTTTTAGATTCCCACTTTCTAATCACAGTAGAAATTTTTCAGAGGACATACTCCTGGTCTCCCTTCTCCAACCGAAGTAAGAAAATCTCACAAGATGGGACTTAAGTGCAGAATGAGCACTTAAGGAAAGGCTCCAATCTGCATGCCACAGCTCTGCCCTCTCTTGTATACAACGGAAAGCCCGTCAGTGTTATTGTAAATCGTGATGGCTCAGCCCAGAAAAACTGTATTTTGCACCTCATCTGGTCTAAATATTGAGTTTACGAGTGAATGTTGCTTTGCATTATGTGTTATAGATGCTTTATGTTTATTTAAGAACTCAGTTTGCAGGAATGTTTTCCAGACATGCGGTTTACCGCAATAGACAGTTGTTGATATTCTGATCCCAAGAGCATTAGAATATGTTTAGAAATTGCGACACTTTTAAAACCAGATGTTCTACATAAGCTACACAAAAAAAGGGGGTGGGGGAACAAATAGAACTGTCATTTGGCGTGAAAACAGCCTGTGTTAAAGCAAAGACAAACACATACCAAGTGAAATAAACGTGGTGAACTGCCCTCAACCCTTTCCTTCTTTTATAAGTAACTATTTTAACAAAAGATGGAAAATCCCAGCTCCCAGATGGTGTGGGAAGGGAAAAGGAAGGCTTTCAGGTCCAGATTCGCATCTGAAGGAAGCTGCTGGATCTTGTTCCTGGGATGGTTCAAACCAGAATGACAGAGCTAGGCAACTTCAGGCAAGGAAAGAATGCAAATCTGGATTCAAAGCCCAGCACAGAAATTCACGTTCTGTGTGTTTCTAAAGGTAAATGATTGTCAATGACGAGGCAAACAACATTGTGCCCTGCATGGTGAATTGCCGTGGAAAGGTTCCTCCCAACAGCCAGAGGATGGTGGCATGTGCTGCCCTGTCCTGCAGGGTGATTTGATAGAGACATTTCTGCAAACAAGCGAGGGATCATCCTGCACTAGACACAGTCTCAGAGACTGAAGTATCTCAAAATACCTCTGTTATGGGTGTCTGGTTTGAAAGCATGGCTGGGCAGCAGAACAGTCGGGTCTCACAGACATCTCTAGTTGACGATAAACTGTCTTTTTCCATTCAATCTGTTGCTGTTTCTTCTTCTGGCTTTGAATTCTTTCCCTTGTTTATTATAAAGGAGAAGGCAAAAGAGTTTCACAGACACCAACCTCAAACAAGTTGGCTTGTGTCATGTTACTCTTTGAATTATTTTTCCTCTCCTATCACAAGTTAGCATGCATTGGGGTGATCAGTGACAACACTATAGATCCCGACCTATAAAAATAAGACCGACTAGCTGCCAAAAGAAAAGGAAACCA
Organism: Astur gentilis; assembly: GCF_929443795.1. Classification (NCBI taxonomy): domain Eukaryota; kingdom Metazoa; phylum Chordata; class Aves; order Accipitriformes; family Accipitridae; genus Astur; species Astur gentilis. The sequence goes on along the minus strand of NC_064886.1, from coordinate 38,281,753 downwards.
AGGCACCTCTGCTTTCCTTTACAACAGCATCCCACAGCGATGGAGACATTACCAGCAAGTCTGGAGTAATTTGCACAAAACATAGTGGTGTAAGTAACTAAAACAATGCATACATTTGCCCAAAGGTTGAAAATGTTGTATTTGTAATATAAAAGTAAGGTAATGGCTGACAAACAGCCTTGTTCAAAAGCAGTTAAAGGAATGCTGTGAAGAAAAGTGCTGTGCAAACATGGTTTCGCCAGCAGGTTTCCTGAGCATTGAGAATCAGAGCCGTTTGAACCCTCCTGTATCTCTTCCGAGCTATAGCAAAGCTACTCCGCACATTGTTGCTGCATTTTTGGAGTTTGCTCAACCGCATAGGAATAGACTTATTTATAAGTCCGTGGTTTCATGGGAAGACAATTTACTTACATTAGTAAAAGGACCAAACTGCCCTACCAGCTTAGTCACTCTGCCTTCATTGAACAGAAGACTCCTACTAACTTCAGTGGATGTTGGACCAGTTCGTTAGTCCAGCTTCAAAGAATTAACGCAGTAGTAGGATCTGCCCACTGACTCACTCTGCTCCTCATGAGTACCTGAAAAGCCAGCTCTGAAACTCTTACTAGGTCTGCCTCACCAAAGACAATTTATGGCGGAAGTTCATGTACATATTTATTTTGTTGCTAAAGAGTTTGCTGGCATACTTCAAAGTGTGGGCTATTACCTGTTCAGGTTTATTGCCTGCTCGAGTGAATTATTGCCTACCTGAACAGGCCTGCTGAGCAATAGTTCAAATTAAAACGTGTCATTTATCATGTTCACACCAATCCAAAATGACCGCAAAACCCAAGGCATAGTTATTGCCAGGCTCTGACTGCAGAGCTATCGTAGCAAGCTCCCGACCAGTGGGGGATACTGGTTCCTCTCTTTGAAGGAAATCTGCTTCCTTCTTCATAATCAACAAATATGACCCTACCATTAACAGTAATATTGTTTCAAATGCTGATATTCACCATGGAAACCAACTTTTAAATATGGTGGAAGAACGTGACATGGATGCCATCCAAGATTAGTTTTGCTGCAAACTGCAATTTTAGACCCCGGGTTTTTCATTAAAATTTCTTCTAAAAACAAATCTTGCGCTTCTCACCAATATTCAGAAAGTAGGTTGTCACACAGCCCAGAATGATGATGCTATTTTTATTATCATTATTATTATTGCCACTACTATTATTATTTTACCCCAATTTCAGAAAATACATGAAAGCAGGATCTCGGTACCAGCATGGGCTATGGACACTCCATAGTGCCTACAGCTGTAGTAAACCAAGCCTGGACATCCAGGTTCTGCTCCATCCTCTTCTATCCCTGTTGCTTGCTGTGTCATCTTTTCATGTTCTTTGATACATCCCAGGGTTTGTGTCCCATTTTAACCTAAAACTTGTAGGGCTGCAGCTGCCTGTGGTGTGTATATGAAAGCAGTGAAGAGCAGCGATATAATATATAGTGTGGTGTTCCCTTACATCCCTCCCCAACCCTTCCTGGCTCATCTAGGGCTTTTGAGCTTTTTCTGGATAATGTAAAGTTTCTGAAGTAAGAGAGAAGTAAACCTTTTTGTCTATGTCTTTGCTGAAGTATAGTAAATATATATTGTAAGGGTTGTTTTTTTTTTCTTTTGTTGTTGTAGGACATGAAAGGAAAGGTAATAATCAAACAAGATCAAAATAGAAAACAAAAATCAGAAGTATCTGCTTTAATGAAAGAATTTTGTAATAGGTATGGGGTTTTGTCTGTGCAAACGTGTCGGTGTAAGTGCGGGTGGGGGACACCTCAAAATGTGGCTTTAGGCTGATCAGAAAACTCCTCTGGGATTGAAGATGGACTAGAACTGCACCATGTGGTCAGGCTGGCCATAATTCATATGCAGACCTGGTTCTGAGCATCCTGATTCCGTGAACCATACGAGGTCTGTGCAACTAAACACTTCCCAAATTATGGAGTTTGCATCCTGATCTGAATTTTGCAACTCAAGCCTACCTGTGGTTATACAGTCAGACAGAAAAGCCAACAAGCCCAGAGCAACGCCTAGGCACTGACTTTGATCTAGAAATAGTTGTTATCCAGCTATCTCCATTACAAAACATCCAGTTTGCTAAACCTGGGTTATCTACTGATTTAGCTTCATTTGATAGACAAGAGCAGGTGTAGCATGGGAGAGCTTCACATCCCGAAACGATGCATCTTTCACAAAACTGATAAGTGATAAATCTTGCAAAACCTGCGAGTAGGAAATTACATTTCTGTCCACCTCCCAACTCGGTCTCTACAGTTAATCCTAAATAGCACCACTGGCAGCTTTTGCAGATGAGGTGGAAAAGCAAGTGAATGAATGCTTTGCCCTACAGAGCTGAGACTTACCAGTGGGCAGCAAGAAGAAACGTGTACTTCTAATGATAAGTGCAGTGCGGTTCTGCGCAGGATTTCAGTTTCTCAAGCTATAAGCTTATGCAGATTTTTCATGAGGTTAAATGACTTATTTTCAAACAATTTCTATGAACTTCTTTTTCTTGGAAGCATAGTGGGAAGTTACTTAAAAAGGAAGTCACTTTGAATTTTCTCTTTTTCACTCCAGATTAGAAGAAACTCTTCTTTCTCTGAAGAGTGAATTTGGGTCACAGTGCAGTAGCATTCAGTCTTCACACTGAATTACTTGCTGAACATGTGGTAGTGTTTTGCGACATGGTCTGTGAACTGGGAAGTAAGCTGAGCTCACCCAACCCATTTCATTTATGGCTTTATACAAGTAAATAAGTATGTTTTCAGCCACTCAACACAAGAATGGCTTGCAAATTGCAACCGCCATTGCCTGGCAGGTTAAAGGTTAAGCTTTTCAACAGGTCAGACTACAGTGCTAATTCACCTCAGTAGTGAGTCCCAGGCAGCCTGTAATGCATATTTGTGGTGGTTGTGTTTGTATAGCATGCACATAAAATGAAAACCGTATGACAGAGGTTAGTCCTCTTAAATGGTTGTCACATTGGCTTGGGTAACTCTCATACAGTTATCCATATGCTAGCCAAGATTCTGGTGGTATTTTCGTATAAATTTTATTGACGCGGTGAACTAAATTGGGTAATTTCATAGCTATTATAATCAGTCAGTGGCCCAAGCAACGCACGGCTTTGTTTATCATGAAAATGTTGCTAACTGGTCTGGCCAGGTTCAGCTTCCAGTGATGGCCCTCTTCCAAATGTGGAAAACCCCTTTTTTCTGACATAGAGGGTTCAGACGGGCAATCCTTGCGTGCTCGATCCACAAAAGCACCGAGGCTGTGGGCTGAGGGCTCAGCCCCTGTCGCCAGTTGTACCTCCTGAATGTCACACAAATAAGAAGCTTGCAAGAGCTCCTTGAGTTCAGTTCAGAGCTGCCAAAACTTGGACTAAGGCCTGGATTAAATGAAATGTCTAAATTAGGAGGCTACATTAGGCACATGAGCTCCCTTATGTATTCAGGTGGGAGAGATAGGCACTCCCAGAGATACCCCAGGGAAGTGCATTTGTCCTCTAGGGGTGCCTGTCCATCCATTGGCTCTAAAAGGAGCCCAAAATAACAAATACCCTAACGCAGGCATCTGAGTTGGGCACTTGTAGCGCTATGGATCTGGACCTAGATAACTACACATCGTGCCAAAAAGTCACCTCAAATTGCTTCTTCGAAGGGCTTATATTCTTGCATGACCTCGTGTACTACTTGGTGGACAGCCGTTACACACAAGCGTAATCCTGTGGATAGTACTGCCAATACTAGTTCAGCAAGCCAAAGATCTGTGTGTCTGAATGACCAAAAGAAGTCATTTACTGTCTTTTGTTGGCAGAGAAGTATTGAAATTTCCTCCTCTGCGAGGCAGGAAGAGCAGACACAGCCCTGGGCTTCCTCTCCCAGATCCTTCCTGACCAAGATGCCCTTCTCCAAGGGAGGAGCCGTGACCTTCAAAGTCCATGTCTTGGCACATTAGGACGTCCTCATGCGCACAGCGCACGTTTGTTGCTCTGTTGCAAAGCAGGTGAATTTAAAAACTTACCATAGAGGCCAATTTTGAGAGATTTCTGCTGAAAGGTGAAACACATAGCAAATAAAAGAGAAACCCGTGAATGCACGTAGCAGGAGACAACTGAGATGTTTTGGGAAGCTCCCACTTCCAGCTCCCAGAATTCCCCTACATCCCTGAGAAAAGAAGATGAGTGGTCCCCATCTTTGGTGAAATGCTTGATGGAGCTGGCAATATCACTCCGGTTTAACACTGACTATAAATGATGCTTACATTTCAACAGCATTTTTTAATAATATTTTTCATAAGTATAAGCTAAAGGAGTTACTTTCCACCAGGGTCATGGAGAGTTCACTAAATGCTGATAGACTGTATTCTGTATTAATGGTGCTAAGCTAACTGCCTCACAGAACTGCCAGAGCCCTTTATTTAAAGAAATAGCACTGTATTTCACAAGAAAATATTTTTAAAGCTTTCCTTACTGATAATTTGTCTAAAGAGAGACAGGTCTAATTATTTATACTGAAACTGGAAGGGCCGGTATTGGATGTGTTCAATAAGATATATGCTTTATTTGAATACACATTTAGAGCAGTGCGCAACACAGATCATTAAAGCATTTTGTTTTCTTTTTATTTAAGAGAATATCAGCAATTAGCTTCTTCAGCTAATTGTTGGATTTTATAAGTGACTCTTCAAAAACAGCTATGAGGATTAGGTTGAACCTTTCTACCGAGCTCTGGGTAAGGGGTTCCACGCGGCAAGAGGAGAATCGCCACATGGGTCGCAATTTCTTCTCTTCAGCAAGGGGAAAGGATCTGCAGCTCATCTGTATCAGTTCATCTGTAGCAGCAAGCTGGGTGACAGAGATGGGACTTATCCCTGGACATGGGACGTTTGTTCATCAGGCCAGGAACTGCGGGCTCATATCGGGCTGTAGGTAAGATTCTTACTCCCTCGCATGGGTCATGCAAGTCAAAAACTAGTTACTGCTGGTACTTGTACAAATTTTGTCATGGTGGTGGTTTGAAAAGTGTGGTACTACTTAGAAACCAGTTCTTCGTGCAGTCACGAATGTGAAGTGACCTTAAAGGAAAATCACTAGGAAAGTGATGTATATTAAATAATGAAAGAATCACTGGGAATAACTTGTCCCCATCAAAGCAGCGCAACCCACCGAAACCCACGTGATTGCACTGAGAATTAATTCCTTGACTCCTCGTTGGAGAGAATCTGTAAAGAACAATCTGCTCACACTTCTGCCCTACCATGTCCTGTTTCAAGTCTATGCAGATGTAGCAGAGCTCTTTCAAAGCAAAAGCCTGAAGACAATACAAAAGAGCTTCTGCTTTCTATAAGGCTTCTGCCTACCCATGATGGACCAATTTATGAAGCTGACAAAACTTACCATTAAAATGTGAAGACCATGAAAGTGTATCGTGTAATACCCAGCTAGACAAAATAACTCTTTTAGCTCTATTTGGTTTAACAACTGTAGCAGGAGTGTACACAAATTTTCAGAAATACACTTGCTGTATACGCCTCTCCGTTAAGGGCTGGAAATGCGGCCCATACCCTGTGAGCACCGAGGTTACATCCAGAAACTGATATTTTGAGAACTGCAGGTTCAGCTTCTCAGGTGATAAACTGTCCATAAATGTAGTGATAGAAATTGGGGGTCATATTTAATGGGGAAACAACTCCTCAGACACTTAACCTGCTAGCTTTCCAGTGTGTGGACGCTGGTTCCAGTGTGTTGTTTTAGAGAAGCTGTGCTCTTGTGTAGCTGGGTAAGATGGCATAAAGTGGCTCCAAACAAACTTGAGTTAAAGTACACAGGGAGAAAATTAATCAGTCAGGCGCTTAAGCATAAGCTTAATGTTAAGCATGCAACGTAATTTTGCGAAAGTGAATTTGGTGTTATTATTTGTATGTTTAAAGTTAAGCACTGAACTTATCTGTTGTACTATATCAGGGCCTTGCAAGTTTAAGATGCTTAATGTGTTTATTCTGGATTCTTCCTCTTGTTGCGCATCAGAAACCGTTGCCCACAGCCAAGTGGGGTAACACAAGCGCAGAGCAGCAGGGCAGCCCGGCTCTTGCTAAATCTTTGCTCACTCATGGACGTACTACATTTGTGCAAGTCTTCTCACCACATCGCTAGTCTGGGGACAACTATATTTTCCTCTCATGACTTGTTTCCTCCATGTGTGCAAAGGTGATGGACCCCAAAACCTAGAGCCATGAAACATCCATGTAAGAGTGGCACGTGAGCTGGGCCCCCCCCACCTGGCTCCATCTTGATGTGTATGGAAGGGAGGTCTGGGGAGATTTAGGCAATAAACCAATATTCCCACACACTAATGACCAAAAAAAAATGTTCCCGAGTGATGTACTCAGCACCTTCTATTCTCACTGAAGTAAATAGTTCCTTTGGGACTACTTTCATGTGTCTTTAGGGGATGTAACCAAATTATACCACATAAGAGCTGGTAATTTTAATGTTACGCTGTAAGGGAAAAACTATAAACATAACAGGAAAGACTGGATGTTTTCCATTCATATTTTTAGAAAGGTTGCTTCTCATCTGTACACATTAGTTTTTCAACATCTCTGGCAAGATTTAAATGAATTATTTAACTGGAATTGAAAAGCAAGTCTTACTTTTAAATTAAGGCAATAAAAGCTGTTGTTTTGTTGTTGTTTTTTTTTTAATTCTTAGAGTATTACCATAGAAGATAAAGATCAAAACCAGATCCAAGAGGCGATAAGGCTAACAAAATACCCAACCTCTAACCTCATGGGCAGGAGATAGATCATTTTAGACAAATGACTGGCTGTGATCAGAAGTATGGGCAGTAGAGTCTGATGAATCCATGAGGTTTTAATCGGAAGCATTTCCACATTGCAACAGTCTTGTGTGATGAGGAGTACAGGGCAAGCGGGGCCGGGAGTGGTGCGGGACCATGTGAACAAGCCACTGCTGCAAGAACCATGCCAAGTTTTGTGCAAAACGTGGGGGAAAGCTGAGAACGGGCCTCGTGTAGAAAGATTGGCTTGAAATGTCAGTTTCTTGTCCTCTGTCAGTGGGAAATCTGTAAAATATGGTGAGTCACAACCCAGCAGGAGATTTTTGGTTCGGAAACCAAAACTGTCCCGGGAGAAGCACTTGGACAGTGGGGTGAGCTCTGTTCATGCGGTCGGGGTTTGGCCAGTTTGAAGCCGGGGATGTTTTTACAAGTTCAGCTGACCCCTTTGAGGGCAGCAAACACGTTCTGCTTTGTGTGAGAGGTAGTAGTACCCACTCCTCGCTCCACAGAGCTGAAAATTCCCGTGTCCTTGGGTGAGGCACGGGTGGGATCTACTTGCTGGAAAAGTCAGTCATCTGAATTGTAGAGTAGGAGAGTTTCTATGCCCACACCCACCCCTGCAAAAGTCTCTCCAGTATTTCCGTCCTTCCTCTTTTGCCATTAAGATGAGATTTTCTCCTGCAACTGAACAGTAAATGTTTCATAAACAGTTCCTCCGTCTGCAAGTGGACCTTGAAAATTGATTATTTTTTGTTTGTTTCTTTTAGTCTCCAAATGTTTCTGCCATTATAAGGCAGGCAGTTATTTTGCTAGGAAGGAATGTGAAGAATTAGAAAACTTGAAAGCGATTAGGACTCTGTCTTTTAAGACAGAGCCGTTCACAAAGCCTGGCATTCAGCCTGCTCAGACCGAGCATCATGAGACACCCTGAAGCCTTGAAATCCTTCAGTTTTAAACCCCGTGGGGTGGCTTTTGCATTATCAGGGAAGAGATGATATTGCAGAGACCATTTTCTTCATATTTTAAAGGTCTCTGAGTTAATATTTATTCTAAGTAGATGTTCATTTTTGGATACTTTAATTGTTTCTAGGAAGGCCACAAAGAGTTCAATGTTATGGAGAAATGGTTACTTTGTATTTATGGTCAAAGAAAAAAGAAGAAGAAAAAAGAAAGTGCCAAACAATCCTGCCCCAGTTCTTTATTTAAGGAGACAATGTACTTTCCACCCATGCACAGGCAGTGCTTTACAGGCTGTATAATAAAACACTGTTCCAGATATTGTCTAAACAGAAACAGATTTAACCCCGCTGTTGTGACTTGCATTGCTGGGTAATGAAAGTTTTCAATCTGGTTTTACTTTGTTTTGTGCTCGCTGAAGAACTGCACATCCACAAAACCTTGCCTTATGCATAGAGACCTGTTGTTCCAATGCCATCTGTTTGTACGTAGAAGGTGAACATCCCCAAAAGTGAACAAAAAACCCTAGGTTTTGGCCTTTTCTGATAGGTAACGAATCACAATTCAGCCCTCAAAGTGATGTTTCCTGCAAAGACCGCAGGTTATGGAACAGAACTCGGTGGTTTCAAATGAGACTTGAAGGCGCTCATGACAATGAGGTGGTGGTGCCTGTTGCTTCATTTCGTGACGAGAGGTCTGAAACCCAAGAATTTCTAACCCTAAAACTTTTTGAGGGTGAGTCAATTCATTTACCTATGCAGTCATCCACTAATGGCATACTGAAAACTGCTGAAAAGACTCTTTAATTTAAGCTGGCTTTGAAAATTACCCATTGCTGTGTTACCTAAAGCAACCTCCGAGTGTTTCTCCATAGGGGAAAAGACCTGTGATAAGAGATAGTCCCTGAAGATCTGGGAACAAAAGATGGGCTGCAGCATATGCATATCAGGAAACGGTCCATTACTCATTAATTGCTCCATTTCCGTACACCAACGGAGGTCACCCTGTCACTGAGGACCAGAGAGATTATAACAATAATATAAATACTGCTTTATTTACAATTTTACAAGAAAACAACTTTCCACGGTTATTATATAGAGACTGTTTTTTTAACGTTTCCACAAATAGAACACTCTCGGAGGACAGTAGGAAGTTTGTAATTTGAAGCATTTTGCAGTGGGACTAAAGGCGTATTTCCATATATCGCGGAGCCGCGTCCAGCTGTTGGGGCATGAACTAGGGACTGGGAGGAACCAGATTCTCCTCTTTGCTCCCCTACAGATTTCCTGCACGACCTTGAACAAGTTACTGAGTGTCACTGCCTGTGTGTACGGGCAGTGAAACTCTCTTAGATTCCCTTTCATACTCTGTGATGCTCCCTTTCGTACTCAAGTGAGTATTTCGTATCCACAAAAGCCACCCTTGTTCAGGTTCCCTTAGCTCCCGTGCCAGCTACCTACTGGCCGTGGCCTATGCAATGACCTGCCCCAAAGCGCTCCAGTCCCCAAACTGGTGCTGGGGGAGGATGGAGGGAGGGTACCAGTGCCAGGCTGCTGGCAGCGCGTGCCCTGCCTGGCTGGGGCTGCCTGGGGCTTGCCGGGACTGGGGTCACTGTGGTTTTCCCATCTGCAGATCAGAGGTAACAGGATTCACCTACTGCATGAGAAACTGTGTGTGGGTAAATGCAAGTGACACTAAGGGCAGGCGTTATTATCATAATGTGTATCTTAGAAGTGCTTGAGGTAGTCACTGTAACAACATCCCCGAAAATTTGTGTCCACTTGAACTGCTCTGTCTCTGTAATTGCAGAGCAAGAATGGGCAGGTATGACTCTGATTCTTATCATCTAGGATTAAAACACAGCAATCACCCCAGCCCACCTCTTAGTATTCATTTTACTTATTAAAGCTTCCCAACAAGTCTCTGCAGTGATGTTATCTGCTAAATTGTGTGAGGTTTCTGATCATTAAGTGGATTGGTCTTCAAAGAGCTAAATGAAAATGAGCAATAAATATCAGTGTTACTTAGGTCATATAGTGCAAAATGACAAGGAGACCGAAAGACCTTCTGGCAACTGTAGAACAAACAAATATGAAGGAGATTCACCGAAGCTTCTTGTGGGTTTTTATAAAGTTTCTCAATACTTTTAATTATTTTTAAAAGCAAGTTTAGGTGAAGAAGCAGACTTGGTCTTAAGGAGCAGGAATTCCTGAAAACCCTGGCTTTTTTGTTCCATTGCTGTGACGTGAAGTTATGTACTTTTTACTCCTGCACTTTCCTCTCTGCAGAAGGGACGTCGTAATATTTATGTATGCGCTGGAGAAGGTATCATTATTATGGCAATTTCCACAGCGCTTTGCACATAGACAGATGCATTTAAGAAGGTGAGCCTCCCGCTGGTGGGTGTAAACATGAGCTTGAAGTTTTGCACCTGCAATTGTATTTCCTGTATAAAACTGAGCACTTGTACCAGTAGCAACCTGACAGCAGAGGTAAATGAGGCAGCAGTGGTTGCAATAACTTCTGCTTGTTTCTGTGTTTTCATTCACTTGGAAAAATAACCAGCCACAACAGTTGCTGGGGCAGATTGTATCCTCAACCAAATACTATGAAAATCTTCCACTGCAAGTAATATTAAACGGTTGCGTGATTTCTTAGATAGTATTTTAAGCACTTGTTTTTACTCAGTGAAAAAAGTAATGAAAAAAAAATAAATCAAAATGCTGCAACTTCTTATGCCTTGATTACTCTTTTTGGTCCCTTTCCTGTAGTGTAAAATTATGACAGCAGGCACTGTGAAAGGGAACTTTCTCCTTGTATAAGCAGCCTAACCCTGTGAATACTGCTCTGGTGAAGCCACGTAGTCCTCCTTTATAACATGGCAAGGGAGCAGCTTTTGTAGCAAGAGCTCCACGAGCCTGTGATGTCCCTGCACGCTCCAGCAAACCAGGGACAAACTCCTCACCCCGCTACAAACCCACTCAACCTGTTCTCAAAGGCCAGAGTTTTGCTCTAGCCAGGCGAAAGATTTTCCTTGTCCCTTGATCAGCTTTTCACCTTCTGGGGAAGCAATGTTTGTGAGGGGTACGACAGCAAATTTCTTTGGTAATAAAAGTACCCAAACTTGACTGTACTCCTTGCTTTGGCTCTTTTGAGGTCTCAGCTGTTGGTATCTCTTTTGTGGTGACTGAAGCACTCTTGGGTTAGAAGTGGGACCAAAAAAAAAAAAGAGGAGATTCAAATATTTTAATATATATATATAATTCTAATATATATATTCTAATATGTATATTCTAATATATATTCAAATATATTCTATTTGAATGCAAATAGAGTTGGAAGATGGAGGCAAACAGAGAGAAATGGAAGGAAGAGTCAACTTTTTAAACAGGAAAGAAAGAAGGCTGGAACCTAAAAACCCACAAGCCTGAAGGTAACAGTCATTTCCTATTTCTGTGAAGACTGTTGGGGTTTCTCTAAAGAAAGTGGGGGGTGGGGAGAGGACAGTTCCTGGTATTTTCCTCAGCTTAGAAAGCAGAGAAGAGTTCCCAGGCTTCCTGCATGACTAAAAAGAAGTGTTACGGAAAGTGTGAACTCTACTGTAGTACCGTCACATGCTATATGTCCGGGTCTAAGGTACCATGATGATGGCGGTCAAGCAGACAAGAAATCTTTACCCCTATTTGATCCCACGGTGCTGTTCCCTGTGTATAAGGGAGAAATTCTAGTTGGATGCTAAAATGATTCAGGGAAGGGTTAGAAGTGCCTTGACTCCATTCCTCCTGCCGCCGCTCAGTACTGCCTGGGTCCTTTACACCGCAGGAGTGTGCAGTCCTCTGCAGCGGGACACCCTCCAAACACATCTGGACAACGCGCTACATCTGCCATGTGGTGACTTAGACCTAATACACCCGAAAGCTTTCCTCTCCTTGGTGAAATGTTTATTCGCAGAAGGTGCCAGCAACAAAAGAGTCAATAGGAGATTGCTGGAGAACACCCATTAATTGGTTTCAGGAGATCTTCAAACTGGATTCAGAAACAAATCAAAGCAGTGTAAGGTAACTGTAAAATTTATAGTTCAAAATTAAATTATGCACTACTTGTTAAACATAATATTTTAAACTTCTGTAGAAGCACCATAACGGTTTTAAATTATAACTGTGATCAAGCATGATGTGAAATACTGTGACTCCCATTCTGCAGATAGGTAAATCAGGCACAACGCAGAGCGATGAAGGCTTGAACGTGTTTCCTAGGTATGGGCATAAAGACGGACATCGCCTGGGTTCTTATGCAATTGATGTCTGTCTCCTGTCCCCCTTTCCTTGGTGCATGTAGAGATTATCCATCTGCATAGCAAAAGGCCAACTACAGAGGTTTTGGTTGCTCTTATAGGATCAGATCTCTCGTGGCTTGGGCGAGGACGCAGAACCGAGCAGCGTTAGGATGAATGCCAATGGGTTCTGCTCCCGTTTCCCAGTTAATAGTTATTCAGTTGAGGAGGACAGTTCTGTGCAGGGGAAAATTCATTATATAAATATGTACTGAGGCACAGCAACCCAGACTGAAGAGGAGAAGGAAGAAAATTCTGGTTTCAGGTCTCGGCTCCTAAAGTATGAGATTCTAAAGCTGAAATGGTTTGACTTGTGCTGGAGCTTGATGCGCAGGGACCATGTTTTTAAAGATGTCATTTTGCATTTGTTGCATCAGTTAACATTTACATAGCCTTCTATGAAATCTGGGCCATAAATGTTGATTTTAAACAAAGACATTTCCATAGGATCTTTATTGTCTGTGTAGTGGTAAAGTGCTATGAATAATTTTTCCCAGGTGCTTAAACAGGTGGTGTCTTCAAGGGAAGCAGGGCCTCTTTCATGTTCCCTATAATTTGTGCTGTCTTAAGCCTTCATTGTCAATGTCTTGGGTGAACGTTTATGGCTGTTTGAAATGTGCCTTCCCCACAAAGATGCTGGATACCCAGCTCCACGATTGGAATATAAGTGTTACAGTTATTTATTTACAGGGAAGGAAATAACACAGTCGCTTTATTTGCTACTCCTAAATTTATTTTCTCTTCTTTTGTGCAGTGTAAAAATGTTAGTCATCTCCAATGGCCCTTGGAAATAAGCTTTCCAAATATATTCTCATACTCTATATAGATGCACTGATGACACTCCAGCAGTTCAGCAAGAGGAAATCTGAAATAGTGGCACTAAATGACAAGGAAAAAAAAATCACTGGGGAGAAAACTCTCCATAAAAATCTGAGGATGATTATGGAGCATTGGGAAATGTTGCCAGTGCTGGACTGCATACTCATTGAGCCCTCATTTCTCAGATGTCGTTGATTAAAGGTGGATGGAAAAGTGCCACACAAAAGAGCAGACTCACGAGCTTCAGCTTCTGTTTCCATCTGCTTTTGGGCTGCAAGTTCAAACCTGTGTGACAAAACGGGGATTTTTAATCTTGTACTTAGGCCCCAAGCACAAATGGCTGGACTGAGAAAGGGCTGGATTGCCACCATTAACACACGATGCGCATGAAGCTGTGCCGCCTTCGTTAGGAACTTATGTTCAGAAATGGGAAGCAAGCTGTGGCAACCAGGTTTGAAAATGGGGATTGATATGACTGCAAGCTTCCATTTCCTCATTCAGTTTTTTAAAAAGCCATAATGCTTGCTTTCCTAAGAAACATGTGTCATGGACTTGGATTTATCAGCATTTTTAAAAGCAATGGATGGGTATGCTTGCTGAGATCCATCAATTATGAGGACATATATAAGCTGTATAAACATTTCCATGTGCTTTTGGGTCTCCCTCAGTGACATCCTCCGTCCGTCCTGTCCACGCTCATTTATTCTGACACACAGAGAATCCCCCCTGACTGATGACACTGCAAAAGTGAGTGATTGACCTTTCCCTGCTGTATATGTGCAGAGCTTACCCATCTGCACAGACAAAGGGAGGGGGGAGCTGCACATAGGTTTTAGGGGGGTGCATGAAGGAGTTAGTGCTGTGACAATTCAGGACACTGGTTGTTCAGCCAAAGAGCTCAAAGAAATAAGAAGCAGAAATATGGTAGTATATGAAAATGTCACCTCTGCTTCTCCAGCCACATGTAAATCATCCCTACGATAATACTACATATATATATATATATATATAAAAATAAAATATTTATTTATTTATTTATTTATTTATATATGAGTATATAAGCCTTTTTTCCATTAAAGAAAAAAGCTGTGATTAGGGCATGTAAGCTGAAGCAAACTACTGAGTATCTATTTTGTTCAAAAACTCCGAAACAATTTTTTCTTCTTCCTCCTCATCATTTTTCCAGCCATATGGATTTGCCAGTTCACTGCATCATTGCATGTTTAGAACACAGCATTTCTTCAGCAGCTGTCACTATCTCATAATGCCGTAGTACATCTTGTATGCTGAGGTGCAGGCCACAATACGATAGAAAACAGCTTACACTTAAAGAAAAAACGACCCTCTCTTGACATCCATTTGGATGCTGCTTGTGGACTTAGAGAAGGCAGAGAGAGCACTCGCAGCTCTCTCAGGTATGTCCACTATTCCAGCTTTGTGCCAGGGCTGCTAATTCACCACCACTGCTTTACATTTAGCACACTACAGTTTAGGGTACATTTCCCAGAGACATGGTTCTTTTTTCCCTTTGCTAACCTGTGACACGCAGGGTAGCTACTGGGATGGAGCCTGACTTGCTAACGGGTGTTTTCAGACTAAGAAAAAGATGGGTGAAAAGAGAATAGGTGCGTGCCCACACAAAAGTTGTGTGCAAATTTTGATGATTTCAATGAACTGGATTAAAATTGCCCTCAGTCTGGCCATAATGATATATTCAGTGCAGGATTACAGCTGAGATACCAAAACATTCATCAATGCGCAATCTTCTTCCCTGTCCGAAAGATAAAGAATCTGCGAGAACTGCCCTAAAATGATGTTGTCAGGAAGGGGTAGAGAAGTATTGAGGCTATCTTCTGCCATTGCTGTTATCTTCCTTGCCCGGCAGCCCTCAGACGTGGCCAAGAGCTGGGGAAATTGCTCTGTGAACTCTCTTGTCACATCATCACTCGCTGCACGCCCACTTTGGGCTAAAACTCAGGATTTGCTGAGCACGTGGCGTATGTTCATCTGGTCGTGTGAGAGCATGTGTGGGTGTTGGGTCACAGGGAAGGTAGTCTCTTGCCCTATTTCTCACGTAATCACAGAGAGCTTGAGTTTGGTTGTGTTGGGGCTACCCCAGCTGAAGGCTTACCCACATAAGGCTGTATTTGATGCAGATGTTCAGGCTGTGGTACTTTTTCAGAAGTTTGGCGGATGTGACTTTCAGCTCATGCTTATCATTTGACCATCACCAGAACAGGAAGAAAGGCTTGGCTTTTTTTTTTTTCTTCTTTTTTTCTTTCTAATGAATATTATGATTTGATAGCTTGAATTATCAATGTATCTTATAATACGTTGCAGGTGGTGGTTTAATGACGTAACATCCCTTCATAGAAAATAAAACACATACCTGGTAGTTAGATTGAATGTGATCAGATAGCACTAGATCACAAATCGGTGTTGCTAGCTCCTCTTATGTGAGCCTGCATGATGAGATTTTACAAAAACCAAACGCAACCAGGAAATATTTCTTCTTATAGTCAGTCATTAGCAGAGAAAGAGCAATTGTACAGTGCTAAGATTATCCAGCAGTAGAAAGAACATCCTAATCCCAGACATGAGAGACAGGATGTCCATTAGGAATGGTAGCCACTGATCAATAGTCTAATTTAGCACAGAGAGGTTTTATTGCTTTGGGAGCTGGAAGGAGAAGAGGGAGGTATTGCAGTGTCTTCAGTTCTAGTCCTGCCTCTGCTGCTGATGCACCCTGAAGAAACACTGGCTGACTCCACTGCTTTTCCACAGCCATAGGATCAAGCAATAATTCTAAACTAGCAGACCATTATGTATTTTGAATCTGCATTTGATTATGTATGGGGCAGCACAAAGGAAGAAAATCCATTTCTGACAATGTCAGGAGTAAGCTGGCATTTGACTGCAGTTTGTTTCGGATCAAATCCAGCAAATGTCTAGGCCGTCAGCAAAGAAAATAATTCTGAAAGACTTTTTTCAGACATTTGGTGCCTTTTTCGATTTTCAATTTTTTTTTTGGTAATAAAAAAATATAGAGATAAAATTCCAAAACAGAACTTTAAAAAAATTTATTTTCTACAAATATGCAGATAGTTTGTACAGGGTATTTTTAAGGTTTTCAGAACACCTCTGTCCCGTGTTCCCCTCCCGTGCTTCTCAGAAATGAGATTTCAGACTGCGAGCTGGTGAAGTGCATCACCTTCAATGGTGAACTCGGCTGCCAAAGGTTTTTCTAACCAGGCGAAGGGGTAAAAGTTGCTACTACTACATGAACTAGCTAATTAAGAGTAAGCATTACCAGTAAAAACTTTATGTGCTGGAATTTATATAAGGGTCAGGTAATCACATGAGTAGGAGGTGGCAGACAGCATGCTGGCACACCGTGGCTCTCGCTCGGCTCTGCCTCCTCTGAGGAATTGCTCTCTGTCTAAAGCTCGGGGAGGGCATGTCTAACTTAATGCAGGAAAAGTGATAAAATGGTGGTAGCAGAGCCTAATAGATTTTCAAGGAGATTGAGCAGGAGCCACGGAAGGTAGCAGTGAGGCATAGAAAGCAAAAGTACACCAGGCCTCATTTAATTATCTTTTTCACACTGCATTAATCATCACAAAAACAGGATTATGCCTATTTTTACATCAGTGTTGGAGGGTAATACAAATGTCATTTTGTGCACTGTCTGTCATTAGCAACTGTTAAATTAAAGGTTTGAAAAGCAAAATAACGAAGGCAGGCTGCTCCCTTGACCTATTTTTCACCAACAACTTTTTCCCCTTTGACCTCTGAATCTGAATTTCCCTTATCAAATCATCGTCTGATTTCCTATGACTGTTCTCTTTCCCCAGCCCCCACAGCCACCCTGGTATAGGTTGTTCCCATGACTTCTCTCTTCAGCTGTCTTATTTTTTGTGCTGGTTTGACAGCCGTTCTTTTTCTTCCTCCAGCATCCATAACTTCTTGCTCTCCAGTAATCTTCCTCCTTCTCCAGTTGCTCTTCCAGCAGCTCCACTGGTGCCTCCTGTGACCTCAGGCTCCTTCGCTGTCTGCTCCGCGGCTCGGCTCAAACCCTTGCACACCAGCTCTCAGTTACCGTGGCCGGAGCCTCCATCCCTACCTCATGCCTTCTCCCTCTTAAGGTCTTTACGTACATCTAAAAGGGACCTAATGTGCTTGTTTGTGCTTGTCTCTCTGCTTCTGTTTACTTCTCCATTCCTATTTTTCTCTCTCAATTCCTCATTCTCCTCCGCTGTCCCTGTTTCCTTCTTTTTGCCTCCACCCTTGAAATAATTTAAATACCTTTTTTTTTTTTTTTTTTTTTTTTTGCTATGGTCTCCATCTAGATGTGCCTGTGATATGACATTTCAAAAAGAGGCACACAAATTTGGCTAGCTATATGCTTAGCATATGGTTTAATGATGTGGGATCCTTTCTCACCCCCACAAGGGCAATAAATTAGTTATGAAGTTAAATATACCTGTTGCTATGCTTGCATAATTATTCTTCCTACACTCAGGGAGGTAGAGGTTCTGTATTAAATTTAACTGTGGCAGTTGTCTCAATGATGGCTCAGGCTGACTGTTGCAGCAAAACGTGCAGTTTTCAGTGTTCTTAAAAGACTGACCTTGCACTTCACCAAGAATTCCCTTCGTCTGAATTTATGCGAGGAGGCTGAAGAAAATAAGCGCATGATGTCTTCTCAGGTGGAATTTATCCTAATCTTTTCAACTCCTTATACTCATGTATCAGTATAAACCCTGACATATAGCTCACCTTTTTCCTGCACACACCTGAGATTGCTCTGTATTATCTCTGGCTTGGAGGAACGGAGGTGTAAGTATTGCAAAGTTAGGCAGAATTCCAGGCTGATGTGTAAGATGCTATGCTTTTCATGGGGGTGAAATAGTAGGACATAAGTCTGCAATCCAGACTATGACAATTTCCAGTGATTTAAGGATACGAGATGAATCAGATCAGTCACAGCTCCAATTTTGGAGGAATGTGCAGGAATATATCTTCTCACATTAACATCCCCTGACTGTGATCAGTCTTTATCACCCATGCCTCGACCTGAATGATGGACAATGGACTGCATCTGTTTCTACTTTACTAATTTGATATACCTAAGGAAACTACTCTTGCAGGAACTTTAAAGATGACAAATAGCACCAATTATATTCTCTAATACAATTGATTTCTGCGTACCCATGTGTATGTTTCTGATTCTGTACAATTCTACTGCCAGCCCCATAAGAAGGGATTTTATGATGGTCTCAAAACTTTCTTTCCCAAGACTGTGCATAAACACACTGCAAAGCCATATATATAGGCGGATACTCCAGAACTGTTGATACGAGTAAATAAGGTTAACTATATGCAGATCCAAAATGTTACCCATTTGTACAACAATGGGTCAAATAAATGTAGAAAAACCTCTTTTTAGTTCTTGTCTTTTCTGGTTTTGTGTGTCCCCATGTGCAACCTATTTTGCAGTGGGCACTGAAGGCAAATCTGCTCTTTTGCTACTGCACCCACAGCAAAGGCATTAGGAGATCTTTCATGGAAAAAAAAGCTGTGTTCATACAATATCTAATAATACAGTGTAAAAGACAGCACATTTTAAAATTAACCAAAGCAGATACCTTTTCACCCTATTGAAAAGTCACCTCTGGAACTCACTGGCACAGTAGCATAGCCTTAGGTAGGGATAGTTACACGGGTTTGTATTATAATAATAAGGTTTATAATTCAGGATTTTAAAAAGGACATAAACCTTGCTGTTTCATTCAGGAAGCCAGTACCTGGTTAGGCTCTGAAGAAATGCCTGTACAAGTAGGTTATTCCATCAGCTCGGTGCAGCAGGTATTTTTCACCTTGCTCCAGAGAAGGGTGGGAGGATCTAGTAACTGATGAAGACAGGATACCAGACAAGATGGAGCATTGGCTTGATTCCATATGATAATTTCAGTGTAATTGTTTTGCCTTTAGGCTGCTGTATCTGATTAGACCAGTCTCTAGCTGATCCAAGGTTAGGAGAATGCAAAACCACTGTAGTGTTGTGCTAAACACAATGCAGCCAGACCAAATAATCTGGGTCAGTTGTCCATGCAGATCTGCAGATAGAGGCACGCATGCAGTTTTGAATGAGGAACGTAACATACAGTAGCTCCAAATTTGGGAGGAGAATTAGTAATTTGCTTAGATAAAAGTTGTGGTCTCTACAGTAGCCTGGGTAATCATATAAATAAATATAAAAGTCCCTTTTAGAGCAGCGTTCTTTTAATACTAATTGGATGCAAAAATCTTATCACATTAGTAACCTTCATACCTTTATAATAAGTCTTTTATTGTATTAGCCAGCTTGGTTTTCACTAATATGATACGAAAGACTTGCTAATATATTAGGAAAGTCACTAACACTATTAATTTACTAGATAAATTACTTCTCTATCTTGGAACTTTAAATGAAATGGAATTCACTAATCCTAATTGGTTTGCCTTCTACCAGAATTATTTCCCATTAGTTCAGCATGTTTTCTTTTCTCATACTTGAACAGAAGAGATTTCTTAAACTCAAAGCCTTGGGGTACAGTATATGGGTTTATTAATTATCAGGTATTCATTCAAGGGGGTTAATTAAGCAATAACTTTCCATTGACTGGAATATACAAAGGAATAAAAGGCTTGACTTGTCCTGCTGATTAAAGCACTGAGGCCATTGTGTCATCATTTTGCTCCATTTGGTTGTGGGGGAATAAAGATTTTCCACTATTTAACATAATTGGCCAAGAGCTGGGAGACCCCGTTCCTTATGTAGAGGAAGTTTGTTGATTTTTGTCCTCTCCCCGCCCATCTCTGCTTGGCGGTGAGTGCCGTGACCTTTCCTCGTGGCTGTGGACCTTGGTGCTGTTATCCATGTTTTTGTCACCTGAAGACTTGAGAACTGCAATGCAGTAAAGGGAGCTAAATCCCCTGGGAAATGAGGAGCCGGTGCAGAAGGCAAGCATCCTGCTGAATAAGCAGGGTATCTCGCTGTAAGCACATGACACCGATGCTGAGGAATTGGTACTTGGCTGCGTATTGGCTCCCAGGCAGAGTTTATGGTGTTGGCTTTGATGTTTGGGCCTAATTCAAACCTCTTTGGAATCAGTGGAAAGACTCGCCATGTACTTCAATTGATTTTGGATCAGGCTCAGTGGTCTGGGAATAGCTTGTCTATGCAAGAGACACTCTCTCTTCTCAGGGGATATTGCCTCATCGCTTGAGAGGAGCAGCATGTCAGCTGGAACGTCGTTTTTTGGGAAGGAGAGTGAGCTGCTCTCAAGTGAGGACTTGAGACTCTCGCAAGGGCTACTTTGGTCCAGGGCTCGTCCTGTAGGGACTTGAACCTGTTGGCTTCTAGGGCGTACCTTTGAGGAGCGGATCCTTTGAGGGCGTAAATGAATATATTAGAATAGGTGGAAGAGAAAGGGGTTTTTCCTAGAGCTTCCCTAGGTCCAACCGAAGTCCATGTCGTGGAACAGCCTCCCCAGGGCCACGGCAATCAGTTTTAATTAGAGCAGCCTCCAAGCATCTCTCGATTATGCTGAGGAATGGGGCTTCGCTGAGAAATTAGCTGACCCAAGCTGTGGGAGCGCAAAGGCCATCGTTGCGCAGGCCTCCCACGTACCCTCATTTGCCCTGTGTGAGTCTTCAGCCCGAGCCAGCTCTCTGCCGTCCAGCTCTGGAATCCATTTATAAAAGAAGCTTGTGGTTGTGTCTGTTTGTTGGTAAATGCATATTATATACTAGCTGGAGCTGGCTGGCTGACTGAAACTGCCGCTCGCAATCAGCCGTGCATCACTGAGTCAGCGCATCCCAAAGCCTGAGCACATCTCTGCCCAGGGGAAGCAGGGCTGGGTCCCACCACGCCCGGGAAGGTGGGGCCTCCGGGTACCGGTGCAGGAGCCCACTCGTCCCAGGCAGGGAAGGGGAAGGAGGTGGAGCCGCGAGCTGGAAAAGTGTGTGATATTAGAGTGACTGCCGAGTTTATTCTCCAACAAGCGTTAGCATGCTCTTCTTTCTTGATTCTTTTGGCGATTGTGGCAAAGCGCAGATGTTATGCAATGGTAGGACTGGTAACGCTGGCCACTGCCAACTATAGTGCCAGGAATCGTTTATAAGCTTCCCAGCAATGAGCTCTGTCAGCACATGCTTCACCTCCTGTTACCATCGCAGGCATTGCCATTGAGCCAAGCCGTGTCGCGGCTGGGAGTTCCATCAGCGAGGACTCCACCAGTCTTCTGGGAGAAGGGCTCCTTGCCCCCGTGACACCACTCCACTGTGCCCAGGCCATCCGCTGGTAGCTTTTGCAAACTAGCTCTGCAGCTCAGCCAGCGAAGCTGAAATTCCAGCATCGCCTTACCGAGAGGGACATTTTGGTAAAATGAAAAGATTTCGAAATCTCAACAAGAAAGGCTGTAAGATTGCCTTGAGTGTTTGAAATAATGTATGTATGCATATATCTAGGTATACCTGTATAACTACATGAGCCAAATGACTTGCTTTGGCTTGCTTATCATTCTGAGACATAAAACAGGTAATCTGGCTTTATTTGACACCTACGATAATCATCCAAGAAAATGAGAGGCTCTGTAATGGAGGTCTATAAACAGGTCTTGCAGGTCATTCGCACAAGCTGGCTCTGCACGCCAGGGCTCTATGGAAACGTGGCTATAAACACCGTGTTGGATCAAGAGCTTCTCTACTGACAGAAAAGACGAACGCTAAAGCTGAACAAAACTGAATAAGTCTCAGAAAATGATTCACTCTCTTAATTAATTTTCCATTTTGGTTGGTGGAATGCCCTTAGGTGGCTGCAGTGGGCTTGAATTTCTTCTTTCTGGGCAGAGTTCACCTTTGCACAAGGACTGGGAAACTCTCCTCTCCCACCCTCCATGCACTGAGGAGCCCAGGCAGGGAATATTTTCCTCTACCCAAATCATTCTGAATCACACTAATTTCTTAAGGCACAGTCACATGTGGCTCAGAGGCTTATTTAATTGCCAGTGCAGTGGTATGCTGGGAAGCCTGTAGCCTTGCTTTGTTAAGCAATGCTCCATTCCGGTCTCATAGAAAGTATCCCCAAGTGCATCAGCGCAGTTTTCTGTCACGACAGCCCCCAGTAAAAGCAATTGTACGTGTGAGCAGTCCTTCTTGCAAAGGGTGCAGCATTCTTCGGGTTCATTTCCCGGTTGCCTTCGTGCTAGGACTCTTCATTCGCCGGGTGAATCAAGCCCTCGTAAAATAAGGCAGAGCCAGCGAGCAGAGTCAGGCATGCATTCCCTAACCGTGCAGGATTCAAGTGCCCGTGGTCTGCCATCTTGTACCAGTACAGCTGGAGCAAAGTCATGCTGCAGTGCGAATGTTCGCACGCTGCTTTTATGTCAAGTTTGTCTGCTCGTTGAAGTTCAGTAGAAACAGTTTGCTTGCTTTCTTTTGAGTAATAACAAACTAAAGGCTCTGCTCCAGCCGTTGCTTCCATGATTTACAACTACATCCTTAGGCACAGTTTCCCCACCAAAATCCTTTGCTCTGGTCAGGAGACGGGACGAAAGGACTGGAAAGAGCCCCCGTGTCATGCCCCAGGCCAGGCCATCCTAGGGAGGGGATAGGCAATCCTGTGCCTTATCTCTCCCAGCTCTCCCCCTACAATATGCTTGGAGAAATGACTAAGCTGGGGAGAGGAGCTGGAGCAACACTAGGTAGGTGCGTAGGAGGTTGCCAGTGGGGTTGTGCCAGCTTACGCGGCGAGTCACCTTGACCCCGTGCTACAAAGGGAATGTAAAACTAAATTTCTTCTTTCCACTCCTTCCCCCCAAACTGCACAGCATAAAATGTATCATTTTCTTATTTTCAAATAGCATTTCTGTATGCATTATTAATGTAACTAAACCCCAAACCTTCAATTTATCACTCCCTGGACACTCGCTCTTGGAAATGTGTGTTATATCATTGTCTGTTTAGAGATGGTGTTAAGTTCTAGCTGGAAAAGAAAGGTGTGGTGTTGGGAACTGTGTCTTTCCAGAAAGGAACACCAAAGTCTTCTTTTTTTTTAGGACAGCAGTGTGTCAGGGTCTCTCCTGATCTGGGGACAGCAGGGTAATGACAGGCCATGGTCCATTTTATTCTATCTCACCAGGCAGGAGCTACAATTTGGCCGCTTTTGCCATTGTGCCTGCATTCATCAGTGATTTGACCGTTTACTCCCTTCCAGTATTTTTCCAATAAACTTCAGTTTAAACGCCAAAATGTAGCCCACTAAGAAAACATGGTTATTTTGTTCTGTCAAGCTTTCATCTGGTTAGGCCTTAAATTTCCACTGCCCTAAGGAAGACTTAGATTAGGGTGCTCCATATGGTGCCAGACATGAGAGAAGGTTTGTGTAGCTGGGGATTTTTAGCAAACCATCAGAAGCTTTAGGGTTTCGCTCTCCTCCTGAGAAAAGCTGCCGGCAGAAGAATAGGTTCTCGTAGTCAGATTGGCAGAAAAATTACTGACACCTCTAAGAAGCCAGGTAGGGACTGCAGTTTTGGCCCAGTGAGATTTTTAAAGTCAACATTCCCCTGGAAGCCATGTGAAGTCAATGGAGATATTTCCATTGATTTCAAAAGGCTTTGAGGTATATCTCATAGGGTAAAAATCTCATAGGCTCTTCAAAACCTGAGTTAGGTGGATTTGAGCAGCAGATCTGCGTTAAAGGGGAAGGGGACATCCACTCCCTTTCCCTCTGAGGAGGAGAGAAGGTGCAGAATATGAACCTGTTGGCTTAGCTGCAATGTGATGTGGCCCCAGATCAACCGCTGCCCGTTGCAGGGAGCTACAAGGGATGTGCTACCCATCCAGCCATCATCCCTCATGAGGTCTCACCAACATTTTCCCTGGGCAAGCTGTGCTGCAGTGGACCGATCAGGAGTCATCGGTGCTTTGGAGCCCATCATGATCCATGCAATGCAGGGGTGGAGGCCACAGCTTCTTGGGTCCCTTTATCCCTTCTCCCAGATGGGAAAATAGCTTTTTTTGTGGAAGGCTGAAGGATGGGAGCCGACCAGCATTAGCACGCATGCCTTGGGGAGGCCGATGTCTTCAGGCAGGACTTAGACAGGACAGTTGAGTTGAAACTGGAAGAAATTGCTCCTGAAGCACTCTGTGGTGGAGTCTAAGGTTTCATTTCTAACGTCTAGAACCTGCACTCAACTGCACTCGGGAGAAGCCGGCTGTTTAACTCCGGGTACTGCAAGCGGGGCCAGGATTTCGACTCCCATAATTAGCAGCTAACGTCAGGACTTCAGTGTGCCAGGCAGCAAAGGGGTCCCTTCTCCAAACATCTGCCCCCAGCGCCCTGCTAGGAGGAGAAAAATATGAGCACGGGGAATTAAAGTGACAGCCCCCGCGATCTGGCATATGTCACTGCCTCCGAGGCTGATTTAACTGGGCAGCAGGTAGGAAAGACAAATATTCACTAGAGGAGCTGGAGAAAATGGAGGCAAGGCAGAATGAGATAAAACCTATTAGAGAGAGTGTTTTACAGTGCAATTCCTTGGGGGGCTGGGAAAGAAGGAGAAAGCTCACCATAAATGGAAAAAGGCTTGAACTATAATTAATTTACCTTGTCTGAGCTTTTTACCACTTTTCTACCGTATTTCCATGCACGAGAAAAAAGTGCACCAAAACTCACATGTTCTGTATTTTTCAAGTGCACAACAGATACCTGTCTCACAACAGGTTAGCATGGTAGTATGTTTGCTCAGTATACGTAAGGGCTGGTGATGGTCTTGCACTTCAGCTTCAGATGAAATAATCAACCCCGACTGAAAGCGCGTTTATTGGAAAGGCAGTATGAGAAAAAAAGATGCTGCTGCTGTCTGAACTGCCTGACTCCTGCAAATAAGCAACGCAAAGGAGAGGTTTTCTTGGAAATCTGTAGGCAAGAGGCTAGGTTCCACTGCTCACACTTAGCCAAATGGATATCATCAGGAGCAGCGAAGGCAGCTTCGCTCCCAAAGCTGCTGGTCACTCAAAGTCAATCTGGAATGTGACAATCAACCTAGATTCTCTCTGGCTCATACCTTGCCAAAAAGAGGCTAGGAAATCAGACTATATTTAACATTTCTAGCACCAGCTGTAGTAGATTCCAGCTCAGTTACCTGTGTGGGTTCTGCAGGTAAAGGTACGCCTGTACCAAATGTAGTTTGTGCCTCTCATAGTGGTGTCAACAGCAGAGGAGACACTGAAAGATTTGATCAGCCTGAAGCCAGAACTCACATAAACACTTCTGGTGTGTAGAACTAAAGCAGATAAAAATGACAGGATTCCGGTGAAGGTCTGAACTGTCCCCAGGTTCAAGGACGCTTGGATCAGGGGCTGGAATTTGATAGGAAATCGGGGCTAAATTTTGCACTTTCCCCTTTGTAGTGTTGACTATACAGAAAAAAAGAAATATGTGGAAGGAAGCAAAGTATACATATACTTCTGCAGCCTAAGAGCTGGTTTCAGTACTGCATACTTTTATGTAGAACTCAATAAAATGCATTTGCAAACATAATTACAGATGCAGCAATGTTCTCTAATAATGGATTATATAAAGCATGTTATGAAATGCATTCATATCAAGTTCTTGGCAAATTATACTGCCTACTGTAACCAGGTGTTATAAAACCAATTATGGGTATATAGGAATTACCGACACAATGTATGTACCCCTTAAATAAAATACAATTTCAGGTGGTTGTAAAACGTGCTGTAGAGGGTGGTGGTGTTATTTGGAACATGCTGGAGCCAGCAGCACAGGAGGGGAAGCCGTTCTGGGGGAAAGCGTGGTGATAAATGGTGCTTCAATGCATATCGGCTGACTCTTGGCTCAAGGCCTACAGGTTGATCCAGCTGTCCTTATGTGCCACAATATTTTGTCCTGTTTTGTAGTCCTGTAAATTCCCATCAAAATATGTAGCACTTTGCTCGCCTAAGTAATGAATGAAAAATAATTAAGACCCTAGTCCTGAATTAATATCAAGCATTTATGGTGTTGCTTCAATTTGCTGGATTCCCACATGAAGGTTTTATCCGAAGCCTTTTCAGTTTCAGTGGAAATTTACTATTGAATTGGGCAATCTCTGGATAAAGTCTTGGTTTAATTTTGTCAGATTATTTCTTTAGGGCAGAAGGGATGTTATTCTGAGTTATTAGGTTGTGGATTTTGCTGTGTCATGAGAAAAACAAATGGATTTCTTATTCTACTTCCTCATCACTAAAAACAACCTCTAGTAAAAGATAAGCAGAACCAGTACAGATAAAAAGGAAGCCCCTTCCCTTTTCTCCCCGCAGTGAACCTTTACCCAAACTCTTTTTTTGTATGGTTCCTGTTGTTGTTCCTATATTTCCTAGTTCTGCCTAGGACAGGGAACACAGCCACAACCACACGGGTTCCCATCATCTTGGCTCTTTGCTATTCAGAAAAATCTTCCCCAGCCCAGTTTTTGTAACAACGGACGTTTGGGTAGTTTGAGAAAGCAAATAGTGCATGGACTATGGCTGCCACATCAGCGAACTACAGTTTCAGCTGAAACATGCAGCTGCAGAAACATATCCCTCAATATATCAGATAAAACTGTTTTGAGAATGAAGTGCACCATATAGCATGCCCAAAGCCCAGCTCTCTGGATCAAGGGACCTGGCTGCGATTGGGTGAGGTGTCCTTTGAAGCAGTTTTCCTGCATATTTTCCGATGAAGTCCAAGTAGATTATGGTGCATAACCACTCTTATGTAGACGTGAGATTGGAATACAGCAGGGACACGTGCTTAAACGCAGAAACTTAGATTTATTTCCATAAAAGCAGCCACACCGTTAATTTGCAAGTACATCTTTCCTCCAAGGACCTCAAAACACTTCACAAATATTGTTGGAGGCTCAGAATGTTCTTGCACTTGGCTAAACTTGGTCTGAGAGAGGTTAAGTGATTTACTCGAGGTTTCCCAGTAAATCAGAGGTAGAGGTAGGAAGTGAAACAGGATCATGACTGCAAATGACATCCTTTAACCTTCGGAGGTGCTACTGTGTGCAAATAAAGGCCTGACCCTGCTAGCCTCACTCATGTGAGCAGTGTCTCTGAAATTAATGGAATGACTGGCGTGAGAAAAGGGCTGCAATGTTGGCCTCTTTAGGCCTGTCCCTGTGTAGTGTTTAATATTTCCTAAGAAATACTGTTTGGCTTCACCTCGTACCAAAGCATCTAAGAGCAACAACAACAAAAACAGCAACGGAAATCTCAATTTCATTTTTTTCCTCTAGTGCATAGGAGCCAAGGTCCAAGGCGAGAACTCTCTCTGGGCAGGCGCTAAGCCACAGGGACCTGAAGACGCTTGGTGCTTCTTGGAAATGGGCTCTGACTTCTCTGGTTTTCTCCTTCACAGGAAAAGAAGAGGTTTGGTGTCACAATACGGACCTACACGTTTCTCAGCTGGTAAAAACCATAGTCCATATTTCTTCTTAGCAAACATTTGGCTCTACCCCAACTTCATCAATCACAAATACTAATGTATAAGAAGGACTGCATTAAAAATATAATGTAAAAATGTGTCCTTAATAAAAGGAAGCGAGAATTGCAAAATTCTTTCTTCTTTCTCTGCAGAAAAAAAGGTTTCTAGCTACGAGCCACCTTTTGCCTCTTTAAGTCTCTGCGCTTCTTATTCCACTTCTTTAGCAGGCTTGAAATGAATGAAGAGGTAAAAGATGAGAGAGTGACATAGGTAGTAAATTATGTAAGTTATATAAATGCATGGCAATAGCAAGCAGATTTCAATGCTAATGCGGATGGCAGAGATGTCTACCGTTAAGGAAGAAAGGAGGGAACCTGCAGCATCTGAAGAGAAATCGGCTGACTGAACTCCAGCGCCTGCTCCAGCCTGCAGAGATGGGAGACTGCCACAGACGGGAAAGTGGAAGCGACTCCTGAAACCTGCAGAAGTGACAATTCCCTGAAGCTTGAACTTCTGCAATAAAGGGAAAGAGATCATTAACTGCCAGCGAGGAGCGTTTGTGGAGGAGAGAAGAAAAAAGAAGAAAAAAAAAAAAACCTCTTTAACTCTGGAGTTTTTAAAAGTGCCCTTGTTTGTTTTCTTGGCAGAGGAGCGGAGCATTTGGCACCCATCCTTGGAAGGTGGCCCAACTGTAAAAATGCTGGGGTTGGCCCTTTCCATGCTGTTGCTAAGCGGATGGCCCAATAGCCTTCCAAACCCCACCCTGCGCTCCGGCCGGATCCAGGCTCCAGCCCGCCTGTATTAAAAGCCTCTCTTCTCCCACTTGCTAATAATAATAATTTAAAAAAAAAAAAAAAAGCCAAAGAAGTGCCAAGTTTATGCAAGCAAACCCGACCCAGCTCATGCCAAGAGCTCAGCAGAGAGGAGCTGGGGAGCACCAGCCCGTGCCCGGCTCCCGCTGCGGAGCCCCGCGGGGATGGATGGGGCTCTGCGCTGGGCTCCTGTCTGACTCGTTCTGCTCTCCCTCCTGCTCTGCTCCCACAGCCTCAAGGTATAGGGCAGAAACAAAGGGTTTTTTCTCCCCCCCCCCCCCCCCCATCCTTTTTTCTTTTTTTAATAACTTTATCAACTCCGAACCCTGGGATGATTTGTGCGTTTCATACTCTCTCTGTGCTTTTACTCTCGGTTAGAATTTGGATCCTTTCCATTTCTCAGTTAAAAACTCTTTTTTCTCCTTCTTTTTCTTTTCTTTCCCCCCAGTTGTTTGTGGTTTTGCATGAAAGGGCATTGTTAACTCTTTCACCGCCCGTTTGGAAAGGGCTGTCTTGGCTCGGCTGTTACAGGCAATTCTGGAAGAGCAGAATAAAGCGCTGGGTTTCAAAAACGCAGGCTGAAAAAAGAGGAGTAGTGATGGAGAAGATTTACATCGCAACTGCTACTGTAGGATAACCCGAGCTAGAAAAGTAGAGCGCCCATTATTTATTTACAAGAGCCCTGACTGCTTCTGCAAGGCACTAGATGAGGCCTTTCTGAGCTGGTGCTCAAAAGCGTGGGTACAGGGGGGAGAAGGGGACAAGTTTGGTAAAAGTGTGGGAGAAGGTAGGTGTCCCCCCTGCCCCGCGTGGACATTGCAGCCAGGCCACCTCAGGTTCCCTCCCTGGTTCAGTGTGTGCACGAAGCCTTGCTTTTGTGAGCAAAACAGGGAAATCTGTGGTTTTTTGCCGCCTAACTGTAAAAGGAGCAAAAGGTGCACTTTTCCACCGAGGCCATGTTAAACGCAGTGTCACACCTGCTTGTGGGTAAACAGGAGGTCCTCGACATACCAGCGATGCACATGAAGCGTGGGAAGAGCTGGGGAAATTTTCAGTGGAAGTTGTAAAAAGAGGAGGATTAATTTTCCCTATTGTCCGTCGAGATGAAAGATGGGGAAGTTGGCATCTGTCATTTAAACCTTTTTTTTCCTCTTCATCAACACTTGCAGCTGCAGAAAGTGGGTATCATCTCACTCCCATGGGGAGACTGACCCGGGTGCGCATGTGTTCACTTGTGCGGCTCGCAAGAGCCTTCCCAGCTGAAGTCCTTGAGCTTTGAGTGAATGCTAGAAACAGAGATGACTTAAATATTTGGCAGCAGTTAGGATAAGTTATCTTTTTCTTTTAAAAAAATAACATGTTATGCAAGCAGGTTTTATTATGTTTATAGGTATTTATTATTTTTTTCTGTAGATGATAAAATAATCTTGTTGGAACCAATAGGAATGTAAATCTAACATTTCGTACTGTATGTGAATTAAATGACAACATTTCTCGTATAAGTTCTAAAAGCACATTGAAAAAAACCCTTCCTATATTTGCACATCCTGTGGTAATTAACAAATGAATATTTTCCATTTTTAGTCTTTGAAAGAAATACTTTTATACTGCTTAAAACAAGTGCACATTTTTCCTCCCCAGTATGATTGCTGTTCTTAAATATTTGTATGCACATTTGTATGTATGTTTGTTGTGCCTGTTAGTTCAGTTTTATAGAACAAATAGAGAAAAGGAAAATATAGATTTTTAACCACAACATTCCCTGCAGACAGGATTTTTTTGTACTGCTATAGAAATGCAGCAGCTCGGAGGAAGAGCACACCATGTAATTCTACATACATCACAGCCCTTTTTTATTACTCTTACCACACCAGCTGAATGGAGAATTACAAAAACTATGTCCCTGATTCTGTAAAGAATTTAAAAAGAGGCTTAACTTTAGGCATACAGGTAACTTCAAAGGGAATTAAGTGAAAATAGAAGATGTGAGTAGTTCATGACAGACGGATGCATTAGAGAGAATGATCTACACAAAACTTGATCCAGAAGTTCCGGAATTAAGTTAATTGACCTTGGTGAGCTAAACAAAAGCTCATTGGAAAATATGTTCAGAAATTAAACCCAAAACTTTTACAAAATAAACCCCAGTGTAGCGGATATTCATATTATTGCGTATCTGCTGACTTTTCTATAGGTAAAGGGTGACATTCCGGCACTGTAGAAGGGAGTGGGAGTATTGCCATTGATTTTACTGATGCCGGAATTTTGCCCCAAGCACTTACACTTCTTCTGGCTCTGTGGTTTTTTTACAAACTCTGACATCATTTTCTGTATCTATGCTGTCACATCGCATGGGGTGCAAAAGCATTTTTAAATTAACAATGGGCTTGAGCTGCAGAGCACAGCTCATTGATCAAACCTCTGAATTCATCTTGACAAAGTTTGAGTAGATGTTTGATTCAAGTCTAACGTATAGACACGTCTTTTTGTATGTTCACCATTTTGTTGGCACACCTGTTGTGGCCTGGTTGGGAAATTTTGTGCCTGTAGCAAATCCTCGTCTAGTGGGGCAAACTAAGCATCGATTTTGTTTCACCACGTCGGAGCACGCTATGTCAACTACTGCACATCTCTTTGTGATCATTCTAAAGCCACTCCAACAAAAAGCCACCTCAGCAAGCTGTCATTTTAATGTTTTATCCATCTTCTTTATGCGTACGTTTGCTCCACATTTCAGTGAAGCCTCATCTCTCCTGCCCACCGCCATAGGCTACGGGTCTGCAGCAAAACTCAGTCTCGAACATGTCACATATAATGAAACAGGAAAATTCCACCCGAAACATTCTGATCACTGGCTTTCGTGCTGAAATCCCCTCCCAGTAAGGAAGAAGAAGAGGACAAGGAAGACAGTGGTGGGTGACACCTGCACAGGGGCACTGGTAGACCTCTTGCAGCCAAGAGCATTATCCTGGTGGTTTGCAGCGGGACACGGGACACAGTCCCCGTGCTGCGGCTGCAGTGGGAACCCTTATGTGCCTCACTGCCGCAGCCACATACGGGATGCCTGTGTCCATTTATCACTTCAAACTAAACTGAACAGCTACATTGTAATACTGCAAATTAGAGGCCTTCTATATCATAATTTTAAAGCACTTAAGTTTGTGTTATCTTTTAGCTCTTTATTCATCTAACTAGTTAAGATTTTGAAGACCTAATCTAGTTCCCATTAAGACAAAGAGAATTCCTTTCTCTGTGAAGTGTTATACCCCGGGAAGCCAAAACCTTTGGTGTCTGCCTTAGACATTTATATCTCACAGGCATTAACGGCTCAACCTATAGATTTTTCTCCATCAGTGGGGAAGTTTTATTCTTATCCCCATTTTACAGGATGAAATCTCTTATTCAGTGAAGTATGTGAGCATGTGCCAGTTTCAACAGAGCTGGTGGAATCTTTCCAGGATAGACTAAGTTTGCCAAAAGTGCAATTTGAAGTGGAAAACTATTCACAAATTCAGGTTGAATGTAATAAAGACTTTTGTCAGAAAGAAAATCAGGGGAATTTCTTTTCTCGGGAAAGTTTAAATGTTTCATTTCAGTATTTTCAAAAAAATCTATGTCATTTTGACCCGTCTTAAACCACTTACTTTTCAAAGTTAACCTTTTTTTGTTTATTATTATTTTGAAAGTAATACGATAAATAGAATATTAGACTTCTCAGTAAGAGAAAGAATTGTCACTGCATTAAGTTTCCTTTTGATGTTTTGAAATGGAGGATTTTTTCAGCTAGAACTGTTTGTTGCTTAAATTTTGGGTTAAAAACAATATGAAAACTTCTATTCTAGATCAATCAAAGCAATCTGAGTTGATCCAAAATTAAACTTGGGGGGGGGGGCTTTTATGTCTGTTCCACCAACACATTGTGTGTTTTGGGTTCAGCCTCACCTGAATCATTTTTTTCAGTTTGCCGTTCAGCCACCAGACTGAAGGGAACACGTTCCTACAGCTCCGACTCCCAACACTTTAACAGCCCTATTGTTTCCAGTTGACTCCTGTGAAATACCTGTGCTGGGAGTCAGCCACGTGGCTTTGAGTCTCCCTGAACTGATGCCTAAACAAACCAGAAGAAGTCAAACAGGGTGACGGGCAGAGCCCGGCGCAGAGCCCCGGCGTCCTGGCTGGCCCCTTTGGTGCTCTGAGTTCAAGACCCTTTTTCTCCTTCAGGTTTGCCAAGCTCTCAGCAACACATCTGGCTTAAGAAGGAAGGATGGGAGCTGAAAGGGGAAGTATTTTCTTTGCAGCTTTCAATGCTTATGACCCAGATTGTGGAAGTCTATATGGTGGGCAGCAAAGGAAAGAAATGCCTGGGTGAATTTGAAACGGACATCTGGGCTAAAATTTTCAGTGGTTCTTATATTAGCCTAAAATGTTCTTCTTCCTCTTGTGAACATAACTTCCTTTAAATAAATACCCAGATAGCTTCCGTAATTACCAAGAGCTTTCCCATCTTCTGTTAATAGCTTCTTCTAATAATGCAAAATAAGTGATAAAATAAAAATGAGTTGGAATAATTTTGCAAAGATGACTTTAACCAATTAGTCTGTTAAGGGAACAGTGGGAACAACAAAGACATAAATTTAAACATATACCTCTAAATGGCATAATTACCTTTTAAGTTTCAAACTGTACACGTGAAAAAAAAAAAAAAAAAAGATTCCAACCAGCCACGCGAGAAGGAAGCATGATCCAAAGGATGCTTGCTACACACCAACATATTTTCCACCAAACTAAGTTTTATTAACTTCCCAATGTCATGTGATATGTATCTGCAGCTCACTCATACTGTCTTAATTTGTTGCTGCGTGTGACAAGTTGTAGTCTGATCTAGCCTGACACGCCATGGTATGCACAGTACACATATATCATGATAAGACAGTTGAAAACCAAAGACAAACAGCCCCAAAGAGAGAGTTAAACAGCATGATCCAGCAGAGCCCTGCATCCATCAGAGGGAGAGTATTTGAAATAGCACACCTTCCACTTGCAAGTAAATAAATACTGATTGCATGCTACAGCTGGGAGCGAACAAGATAATTCAATCCAGTGTTCCCATGGACGACTTTGTTTCCTTTCTTCCCTGTATATTAGTTAATGTTCTTCATAATGACATCTTTTTTATCAATGTGTGGTGAAAACCAGGGTGTCTTGGACCCCCAAACCCTACTGAAATGAGAAGGGTGGAATCGCTTGCTGCCCGCTGGAGAAAGAGATGAACCCAGCTGCTGCTGTTGTAACACAATGCTCCATGAGTGAAGATCTTCTGTTCTTTATTAAGTTGGTAAAAGCACCAGTAATTCAACTAGCTTCATTTCTGGCCAACTTGGGGTTCCCCTTCCAAGAACACAAAATATTTCTGGGCTATAACTTAAGGAGTTTCTTTGCCCAGGATTCCTCTGGTGAAGAGGATGAGCTCTAAAGTGTCTGCACGTTCAGGCAGAAGCTACTGCCCAGTTGAAGCAATGTTAGTTGCATTCGCATTACTAAAAAGTTTGGTAGAAAACAGGTGACTTTTTGTCATTTAGTGAATGAAGGCATTGGTAATTATGACAATGAGCTCACGTTGAAGGGTTTCTTATAAAACAGAACAAATACATCTGCTTTGCTCCTTATGCCACAGGTATCATCACATCTGATGTGTTTCTGGGGTCCTGGGATCTAGAGTTTTGGGGCATTACACAGATCTCATTTTCACACCTAGCAAACTGGCACACACTAACACAATCTTTTTTGTCAGTTATATTTGGGCCACAAAAGAATATAAAAATCCAGGTAAACTTGGCAGTAATTTGTAATGAATTCTTGAGCGCTTCATTTTATAAAGACTCTGGTGGTTTGACCAAGTGAAAGCTGCCTTCTCTTAGGTCCCTTTGGGCTCAGCATTGTGAGGGTCTAGCTGAGAAACTGAGAATTTCAGTGGTTATTCAAGTTTATCTTAAAGTGTACCTAAAGCTGTGTCTGTAGCGTTGTACTGCCTTGCTCTGAGTAACTGGGATGATGAACTGGGCAAGTGCTGCGTCTGGTTAGTGTTTCTACAGACTGTGCAGGATGATCACTCATCCAGAAAGAAACACTTTCCACTCTACGTGAGCATCAGTGGAAATGCTGAGAGTGTTCAGCACTGTTCTCTTTTTATCATAGAAAAGTGACATTCTCTATGGACCTGCTCCAAAGCCTGATCATGTCAATGAAAGGACTCCTATTGACTTCAGTGTGACTTGGAGTGGTTCCTAAAAATGGGAACAAAGCAGCAGACTTCATAAATCTTCTGATGTGGTCCTTAAAGCAAGAATTCAGACCCCATGGGGCAAAGGTTTGTGATTAGAAAGACGATTTGGCCTCTCTTTCTTCCTGAACTGAACCATTCAGGTCTTACTGAAGATTCATTCTTTGAGAAAAATCATATGCCAGTCAGCACGGGGGATAGTCAGTCTGTTAAATGCTACATTATGCCTTTTACTTTTCATTATGGTGTGAGATTTGATTAAGGCAGTCAATGACCCCATGCTTAGGAACAGAAGGAAAAAAAGCAAAAAAAAAAAGCTAGTGGAGCCATAGGGCTAAAATATGTTGCTGAGAAGTGAAACAATTGAAGGTGTGGAGGAGAGAGGAATTATCACAGCACTGTTGGCACCAAAGTGGTATCGAGAGGCTTTAAACTGCCATAACACATATGCTGGCACTATTTCATCCTACACCTTTACCATAATGCAGACCCTGTTTGTGTAGGAGAGCTTCCCACCAGGAGAGGAGAGGTACACACGGATGCCCACACTCCAAAATCGCAGGCAAGGCTCGCCAGCAGCTGCTGCTCTCTGCAATCCGTTGCCTGGTTATGGCTGCTTTCCTAGACCTTTCCTAGGGAGATTTTTAAAGGTACTTTGGAAATTAACAGGAGGTGAACCTTTATGTCCCTTTGTGCCATTGACAGAAACCCACTTTTATTTCCTTTCCTAGCGGATACGACCTTTCCTGCTCTCCCTTTAGACCTGCTGCGTGTCCTCCGTAACGTAGTGCCATGCCTGACGATGTTAAAACACATTGGGAAGTGAAAGGCTGCTCACTTGCACAGCTTCCTGTCACGGCTCCTTCAGCGTTTGACTCACAAGCGTAATTTGGCTTTATCACTCCCTTAAGTGCACTGTAGATGCCTGATTTGCAAGGCACGTAAGGCGAACCATCACGTTACCGTGTGGAACCTCTTTTCCACACTGCTCTATATATGTCAGTCAACCTTTTAATTTGATTAGGAGGTTAATTTGCATGGTACTCTGTGTATTCTTTTACTGGAATATATATATACTATGAAATGTATGATGTAAGTTAATCCAAAGCTAAAGAGGCCAATAAAAGCTAGTTCCTTAAGGAGGAAGAAAAAAAGAGCACAGCTCAATGGAAGAAAAGCTTGGTAGGAGTCCAGAGTCCTGACTCATTGTTAGCCTCAAGAGCGTCCTGACTAGCATCAACGTGTTCTGGAAGCAATGTGATTTTCCTACCGTATTAACGAAAAAATAATAAAATGTAATGCTAAAACAATAGGACATACCAGAAAATTTCCACTGAGGAATGGGGCTCTGTAATAAGCTCATGTCAGAATGATTTCCATCCTGTTCACATAATCCGAGCGTATGGCAAAGTGACACAAGTTGTGCCCACCGTGGAAAAGTGAGCAGCTCTTTTACGTGTGTAGACTGTTTCTCCTATACCAAGTGCTTCGGAAAGCTAGGAGGCAGAATATGAAATATATTTCTATTCATGGGAGCCACCCAGTCAAGAGGGAGCACCAGGAATGTACTGTATAGCCGCAGAGGAGCATTAAGCTCTCATGGAAATCTGAAAAATGCCTCAATGGCTTTCTACCCATGTGTCTCCATAACTATAATCTCAAAAAATATATATATAATTTGGAAGTGACAGCGTCCTGGAAGCTTGGCTAGTGTGAGCTCACAGTTATCTTTTACTTGATCCTGTGAAATAAATTATATGCAGCAAATCCCAACTGCAGATAAATTCTTCTCCATCTGTTTTCCTATAAGAGCAAAAAAAATGTAGAATTACTTTCATGCAACAATTGCACAAGCAAGTCGTAAGCTTAAAGACGAAGGAGAAGAAAGTTAGAATGTTTTCTGGTTTAATGCCAAAGATTTTTAAGATAAAAATTCTCTGAAAGCAACTGCAATAAACCAATGACTGTTGAGCTTAAACAAACCTCAAGTTAAGTTAAATTCAATTTCACTTAAATATTTCTTAGGAGAAAAAGAAAACATAAATGCAGGAAAACAAAATCTTTATGTCTTAATTGTCATCTTTTTCCCACAATGTCTCCTAAGCTGAAATGAGGTCATTTGGATTTTATTAACCAGTCCAAGTACAGTGCAAAATACATTTCAAGGCAGAACTAG
Source organism: Astur gentilis (assembly GCF_929443795.1). Lineage (NCBI taxonomy): Eukaryota > Metazoa > Chordata > Aves > Accipitriformes > Accipitridae > Astur > Astur gentilis. Next base: position 38,245,015 of record NC_064886.1, on the reverse strand, counting down.
AATTCACATCTCAAAAGCAAAGGCGTTCACAAAATTATAAAACTGCATGAGAGAGAAAGCGCTCAATGCCTAGGGAAGTATAGTTTTACCTGTCAGGAACAAAAAAGTTGGTCTGCATCCATTGCATAGACATAAACTCACCTCAGCAAGGGCTGCATGCGAACAAACAGCTAAAGCCTGATCAATTACAGTCTAAACTTAGCACAAAAGTTCCTAAATCAGAGTTGTTCTTTCTTTTTAAGGAAAATTTTGCTACATTTAAAATTAAAGCAGGTACAATCTTGTAATTGTGTGAATCAATAATGTTTGTAGTAAAAGTGACAGAATGTGCTTATACAGTTATAATTATAGTTTGCAGGTCACTTAAATGCCTCGCATGGACAGTCGGTAAAGAGAATATGACCAGGTGCTATGCATAATAGCCTGAATAAATGGGGAAGTTATAGAAGTAATGCTAATGAAAAATAAACATTATTGCTGGGAAATGGAGAGTGACAGTAAGAATTAAAGTGATTCGATGTTTCAGGTATACAAGTGAAGTGAGTGAACACATACTGCAAACATGGTATATGAGTATCTGAGAAATCTGGAAAGGGTCTAAAGAAAAATAATTGAGCGTTTGATGGTTACGTCTGCCCCTCTTTAATCACAGCATGTTTATTTAGGACTTTGTAGGCAGTGAAGATTTTTTCCACTTTCCTATTTGTTGTGTTTTGCAGTCTCTGTTAAATGTCTATCAATCAGAAGTGCTCTAACCCCACTCAAAATCCAAACCCCAAAAATGCATGAAGGAAAATAATCCAAATGTCAAACATAACCATGAGCAGTTAGTCAATCCATCCAAAGAAAAGCAATCAAGCCACATCCTTCTCTTTCCAGAGACTCACATATGTCTAATGATACCCCCCCCCCCCCCCCACCCCGCCACGAGCACTTTAAGGAAAGGGAAGAGAGGAGGAGCTGTGACTTTTGACACCATTCTAGAAAAAAACAATTGTCTCCAGGCATTTTGGTGCAAGTGCATCAGCCAGTGACACCCCAATGTAAAAGTTCACGTGAAGAATCTGAATTACACCCAGGGATCGGTGCTCTGGAGCACAGAGCGCTGCTTGCAACATGTCTGAGCAACTCCGAAGGCTCCAGCAGCCCCACTCTGCAACCTCTGAAGTTTTCCTGCTGTCCTACAGCTTCTGAATGGTTTCACACTCGAGTCAGTACTGGGAAAGCCGTGAAAAAAATCTGAGGCGGTTTTCTTCTGATAAGACAGGCAAGCCATCTCCTGCTGTTCGTGACTCGCGGGCACTGGCTCTCCGCTGCCCTTGCCAATGCTGCCCTGCCCAGCAGCAAGGGATGGTAATGGCACCCACTTCATTTACCTGCAGCCCCAATTAAAGTGTGAAATCATAACTGTGTTTCTGCAGGAAGTATTTAGGTGACGGTTTTGGGGAAAGCGCTTGGTTTTCTGTTGACAGTCTTGCACCAAGGACACCGGCAACAATTTCCCAGAGTTAACTGGTGGGGTGGCCACAGGGTGAGGAGCTGTGCACGGTCTGGGGACTTCATCTGGCAAACACTTTGTGGAGGTGAATAATGCCAATGAGTTGACCCGGACTGCTCTTATGTGTGAAGTTAAATATATGCCCGCTTGCAGGATGAGGGGCTTTATGTATTTGTACCTCGTGTCCTTGAAAATCTAACTCTCACGTGTAAGTACTTTATTAATGTGTTTTATTTCTGTGTATGCTTTCCTGTGTGTGAATGTGTTATGAATCTACCTGTAATTGTCTCTTGCAAATGCGTTGGTTTCAGTTTGTAAGAAAGTTGCTCCTGTATGTACTGCTGGGCATTTCTTTTGTTCATTTTCTTTTGTCAGAGGCTACACTGGCTGCAGTTTTCATGTGATCGTTCTTGAAATTGCTTTATGCTTGGAGAAATGTGTAGGTGTTCTTTCTGTGTAATTTCTTTAAATAGTAAGTGAAAACAGTACTACAAGAATAAAAAAAACGCACCACAAGATTCTGTTCCTTTTCTGCCATTTTCATCTTTCATTCATCTAATGAGCTTATTTTTACTCCCTGTCTTTCATCCCCCACTCTATATTAACAAGTTCTTCCTTGATTTCATTGATTCTTCTTGCCCACGGTGGCCTTTTTTAATAATTTATTCAATATGTTTATTCTCCTGAAAGTACAGGCTGCCAAGAGAGGTTGTGGAATTGTCATCATAGGCTCAAGTAGACACCCATCTATTAGGGATTATTTAAGGATAAGGAAATCAATCCTTCTGTGATTCAAGGGGAGGAGGGGATGGATTAAATAACCTGGTAGAATAGTCCCCTCTCATTCAAATTATTCTGTTGTTTTGGGTTTTTTTTCCCTAAATTCTTTTTGATCTCAATTTCCCAATTTTTTTAGATAACGTTCTCTTGTGTTCGTGTTCTTTGAAAGTATGGAGAATTTGCATGAACCAATTTTTATTAGTTCCCCTGAGAATGTTAAAAACTTCAATTAGGTCACAGTGAAGTCTATTTTCCAGAGTGAAATTCCTTAATCTTCCTTAATAACTTAAATCTTTGAGAAGTGATGTTGTTCTGTAATGCATTTTCCTCAAAAGTAATTATATACCGGCTAAGTTGCTACATAATGCTCAGTGCTGTGTTGTGCTCCCAGTATAATCAGTCCTTAGGTTTTGTAGAGCCTATTAGCCCTGATGGGCTGGAAACACATGACTGTCAGTACGGAGTTGCAGGCTGGGAGATAGGAATTTCCAGTTTCCAAGAAGCCGGCATTTTCTATTTGCACAGGAACCTCTCGCAGTGTAAACTGATACTCTGGCTGTATTTCTTAATAGATCTGCTCAATTGTAATTTTAGGATTATTTTAACAACAGCAGGCAAGGAAATCCACGAGGCAAATATGAATTAACAGGCTGAGGAATGATGCAAGCTCTGCCTTTCGCTTCGTGCTTGTACTATCATCTTTGCCCGGTGTTTGCTATATTTTCCAGTAGAATGCATCAAGCTGTTTAATACTGTAAGTAATCAAAAGCTGAAATCTTAGTATTGATCCTGGTGCAGTAGGAAGCCAGTCTCTCTCAAGCCTGGCAAAGATTCCCCTTTGTGGCTGCCCTTCTGCCGTTTCTTCCTTCACTTATGTCAGCTTTGGGGTCATTACATAACCACCTCGAAACACTTCTGCTTTCTGGAATTAAGGGAAAAGAGCCATCCAAATCCTCTTAAGAAGTTTTGAAAGTACGGCTTGCTTTGCTGTGTGCAGCAGCGAGCACACGGTTAGTGCATCGCCAGGAGCAAGACCAGCTCTGCTTGATTTCATTTGCCTCCGTTTTCTGACCATGAACTTAACGTGCTCCTATGTCAGCCTCCAGAAGGGTAAAAAGAGATACATTAGGCTAAAACATAAAAATAAATTTAATGCCAAAACCAGTTGTTCCTTGCAGAGCTTTGATGTAACATCAAGAACAGTTTTATCTCACCTGAAAGTACCTGGTGAAAGTTATGGAGGGCTCCATGGTCCATATAGACTGAAAGTTTCCCACCAGCTCTGTTGTAAAGATTAGGATAATCTGTTTGGAAATCCACAAAAGAACGAGGATTGAAGATGTTGGGAAGAGAGGTGAGGTGCAGGGATCAGTAAGTGATCTGGTTTTCCCTTGCTTGTTTCGTGCACACGGTATTCCTCTCTCTGGTCTACGTGATCTTAAAAAGTAGGGGACTGAGGCAAAATCTCACAGCCCAGACACTCCCCAACCTGAAAGGCTGCCACTAAATAGTTTCTCTTGGTTTTTTAATCCTCCTGTTTTATGAGTTTATTTCCTCCCTGGCTGTCTTCAAAATGTGCACCCATTTTATGGCAACAAGATGCAGATGCCTTGCAATTAATAGTGTAGACATCCTGCTCAAGCAATAAGGGCTTATAATATCTTTCCATCTCAGCCTAGTTGATACTCTTCATGGGCATAAGGTGATTCGTGCTGAAGTTACTGCGTTGATCAGCCTTGTCCTCATTCCACATACACTAGATAAGGGTGGGTTTGTTTGGAAAAGAATGAGAAGTTGGGTTACCTTCCTTAACCCCTTCCATTTGAAGAGAAAATCAAGTGGGTTTTGTAAAGCAGCAAAAACCTGCTTCCCGCACCCACCCTTTTGCTGTCGCACCTTCTTGCCCTGCTCTGCTTTCTCTTGGTGCTTTTTTCCATTTCTGGAGCATTGTCTCTGCTAATAGAGGCACTTTTATAACTCAGTTTGCCATTAAGTCGTGATGAGAAGCCCTGCTGTTCCCATCCTGCTTTCTTCTCAAGTAACGATTCTTTAATCATTCTGTAATAATTACAGCGATGTTTTCCCTTGGCCCTATACGCATTATTTTGAGAGCAGGCACTGGTGTGATGCTGACATTATGGATGTGTGTGATTTTGGCAAGGAAGAAAAAACCTTCAAATATTTCTCCTCTCCATTTGCTTTATTTCCTGCAATATCTCCATACGCCTCATTTCTGTTTCGTAATCTGATGTCGCATTTCTTCACACACATTTGGTTACAACAGCCTGGATGTGACAAAATCAGAACTCTTCCCGCTGCCCTCAGCAGAGCAGCTCTGTGTGTGTGCTCTGTCACAGACGCACAAGTGATGCATCTTAGCTTTCTGTCCCCCGAGAAGAAAAAGACATCGAGGGAGAGGATGGGACCAGAAGTGTCTCAAACGCACCATATCTACAGCCTAGGAACTACTAATGGCGCTGGGCTGGGACTCTTCTGGGGGATGAAGCCACCTCTGGCACGGGCAGTTGCCTGTCCAAGGGTGGCTGGGGTCACCCCCCCAATGAAACACACACTTGTCAAGTATTGGGGATCGAATTCAGCGCTGGTGCAAGGAATGGCTTCAGGGCAGCATCTTCAGACTTTGTTTTGTAGCATATCAGGCTTCAAGTATTATATAGCGTTGCCATGACAGGATATTTTTAGTGTCCTAGAGACTGGAAACAAAAAAAATATTTTGTCTCTTGGCTGGAGGATTTGCCCATCTTTGTTCCAGCCTAATTTAACTCTAGTTGAATTCAGTGCATCCAATTTCTAGGCTCAACTTAACTTTGGGACATACATACACATATTCTGCTGTATCTATTTACTTCAAATATTGTGCTTTAGCAAAACAGTCACTGCTTATAATAACTGAATAGCTGCTTTCTTACAACACCCACTGAAAGGCATTGCAAGAAAAAAGAGGTCAGATTCACAGGGAATTTTTTGCGCTTTTTTTAACCTGGCAAAAATATGAGTTTCAAAAGTTTACATTACAATCTTTGTTAAAGTCAACAGTAACTAAGTTTGAAGCAGGAATAGAAGTCTAATGGTACTCAAATTAATATTATCAGGAAATGCAAGTCACTTAAGAGGCCTGCTGTACCGCAGCGTATTAAAGCGCTTAGCTGGAGTCTTAAGGGTCGAGTTTCTGGCACTATTAATCATGTTATATATATATATATATATGGGCACATATTTTTGTGTATATATTGCACATGTGCACAGACACGCATGCACTCCAGCCATTACTCAGCCCTAACCATGCACAGAGTCCTGCTGCAGAGAAAGTCAACTGGAAAGAGTGCCCGAAAAGATCGTGACTTGCCTGAAAAGATCGTGACTTCCTTATCTGCAGGCGAAGGGGAAGGAGCGTGCTGGGGAAGCGGGAATGCAGTGTCACTGCTCACGAGGCTCGTGCTAGTTACAAGATGATTCTGTTTCTGTTTTGTTATTGAGAGGGAAAGAAAATGGGAGAAAGAAGGTGCAGTATGTGAAGAAAGAATTTTTTCTACAGAAGTATTGGGATTGCTGGATTTTGAGTTTCAAGATTATGATCCTTGCATGGAGCTCTTTTGGCGGAGAAGATGGAGACTCCTAAAATTAACAGCATTTTTATACAATTAATAAAATCCTCCTTTGGCAGGAATAGGCATCCTCTGTTTTAGCAAGGAAGGGACAAATGTGTTGGTATAAAAATCTGTTCTCTCCCAGATAGCCAAAATGCCTGGGGATTGCCTGCCCTCACTCTCCCAAAGTGAGACCATATCCATTCCACCACCTCCACGCATGAAGAACAAGATTTCAGACGTAAATAGTGAAGGGTTACTAAGATACACTGGATACTTCAGTCTAGCAGAAACTAAATGCAATGGGTAATGTGGAGACAACGAAATTGCCTCGGGTACAAGTCTAGCCTTGTTGTTTAGGTGGTTGAAATGACTCTTTTTCATATTTCCCTTGATATCTAGGAGGTGGCACACAGAATAAAAGTGCTGAACCAGGACTCGCACGTTTCACAGGACGTAGCTTTGACTCACCAAAATCAATACAAGCTTTGCCTTGGAGCAGGAGATCTACAAATACAAGGGGCTTCAGCTGGTCCCTGATGAAGACCTTCTAACTGAGATCAGCTATGGGTTTGTGTGTGACTCTTGGTGTGCCTTACTCGGAAAGGGCTGCTCTGTAGTTGTCCTTTATGCAAAGCTGCTATCGGCAGGGTTTGGTACCTCCTGATCTGATACTGAATGATCGTGGCTAGGCTGTGGAACATGGTACAGCTTGTTTATAATAATCTTTGGGAAAAAAAAAATAAAAATGGTTCTTCATTATATCACAGTGTTCCTGATTATGTGTTACATACTGGAGCTGTTTAATCAAAACCATTAACAACCTACATCTTCTAATGCTTTATAAAGCTAGCCAGTATTATGATTCTTATTTTGCAATATTTATGCTTAAAATTTTATGGGACGCAAGTTGATTTCCCAAATCAAGTTTGTTGAATGGTTGTTTGCGGTGGACAATCATCTCAGCATGTGTGCTCATGCTGAGCACAGGCATTTCAGTGCCTCCCAGCAAACAATGCACACGCTGAACTCCAAGTGACCCAGTTGTCTTTGCTAATCGCTTGCTGATTACTAGCTAATCAGTGTCTTGTTTAGAACAACTAAGCCAAAACCACTCTCTGCTATGCTGCACTTGGAAAGTGGGATGCATTTTTTGGTCATCGTCATCACTGTGCTGTAATTCCACTAGAGGTGGACGATGAAATGCAGACCTGTCCCATGCAGCTGTAGGTTGCTCAGGAGTGTTACCTGGGTGTAGACTTCCACGGTTCTTTGATCTGTAGCTCCATGCAATGAAGAAAGCAGCTCGTAACCAATTGCAAGTGAGTGTGGTAGCGTTAGCATCCTCTCACAACTGTGTAGGAAGCAAGGCTGGAGGCTGGGGGAGAAAAATACCTTCTGGGGCCAGGACGATCAATTTTATCCTCTTAAGTGCCATCAGTGCAGTGGACCCCCACTGCAGGTTGTGGTCTTGAATCACCCTTACGATGGAATTGAATTCAGCATGGAGCCAAGAGGGAAGGAGCAGAGAGGGGGAAGGAGTCCACACCTGTATTTCTGCAGATAAGTCACTTGGTAGGTGTTTGAAAGAAAGAACACTCTTTAAATGTGAACTTATCTTTTGCTACTGGATTTTTGTGCAGGCAAGAGATGGGAGTTCTAAACCTTCCTCTGATAGCCGGTCCAATAAGAAGATCCCTTTTGGCTTCAGCAAACAAAATGTGCCTCTTAAAAGCTAATGTTATCCTTGTCCTTGGCCAGAAGAGTGCAGACAGTGGTTTGGCTTTTTTGCCAGCATGTTTATTAAACAGTTAATCAGCTATATAGGGTTAAATTTCACCCTGGGAATTTTTAGTATGGACTTTCTGGTCAAACTTAGCTTGCTGTCAAACAAGTACCTCTAGTGTTAAAACAGGAAATAAAGACTTTTTTGTGTGTTTTATGACTTTTCTTATGATGAGGGACACACTCATGACATCAGCTATCCTGCAGAGCCTTGCTGATCTAAAAAGCACTACAGTGACAGCAAGAACCAATGAGTTACTGCAAACCTAGCAGTTTTTACTTGTGAAATCTTAAAACTCATTTTTGCTGTAGATACATTATGATCTAACAGGTATTTTTTAATGAGCATGAAGTATGTTTATGACATTGTGTTTTTTTTGTATTTTCCCTTCGTTTGTTAATTTGCTAATGCAGCCACAAGAATAATCTGCACTAAAAAGCGGAATGTTTTGTTCTACAATACCCCAGGCTAGCTAATCTGTGTCATACATACATTAACTTTTAACTTCTTTAAGTCTACATGGAAAGGCTTCTGATCACAGGTGAAAATGAGTTTAATGCATCACTTTATTAAAAACACTATACCTTCTGATCTTACTAGCAGTTTCTGTTCATTTGAGGTGCCAGACAGGAACGGCAAGATAAGAAATGAGGCTTATTAGCAGAGCTATTGTGTATGAATAAAGCTATCAACCTTCAGTTTATTCTCCCTCACCAATAAGCATGAAAGTGAGATGGTTTTTGTGGGTGTGTATCACAGTAAAAAGTATATGCCTGATGGTTTGAAATACAATTAATTCTGGGTGAAAAAACCATGGTCCCTCTATTATCTTAAGATCTTTAAACTATGGATTTCTGTGGACCACAGAGAGTGAAAAATGGGGCTGACCCCAAAAATCTGCAGACTTCTAAACTGGCTGACATTCTGATGGGGCTGTCAGCTATAAACTTGGATACACATCCATTCACACATATCATAAACAGAGAGTATAAAATAGCAGAGCTGAACTTTGTTTGAGAAACTTGTGATTAGAAATATGCCAGGACTTCACAATAAAAGGCAAAATGTATTGAAATTTATGGGGTTTAAAATTTCCTCACAAAGTTAAAAGTAAGCTTGTGTTTGCTTTTTTGCCTGACCCTACTCACCTTTGCCAGTGAGAAGGAGCCAATTTATGAAGGAAGTTGGCTTTTCCTAAAGGCAGATTTGAAATTTTGTGCATGATGTTAGAATTTCCTAGCATTTCTGCATGCCAAGAACAACTCTCCACTAATTTTCCCAGAAAAACACAACATTCAAGGTACATAGTCTTCAAAATGTTGAAATAATTCAGCTACAAATATTTGTAACATTCAGCCCTAGTTGTTAAAGTAAACGTTGCTCAGGGAATAGATGTCTTTGCTTGGGACTAGGAAGACCACAGTATCTAAGTCCCTCGCTTTTCTCTCTGACCATCCTCTGGCATCCCAAAGAAAACACTGCACCTCTATTACCCCATTGCCTTCCTTAAGGTGGAAGATCAGAGACTGCTTTTTGCTCTGTTTATTTTTATGATGTCTTGCATATTATAGGCCCAAATGCCACTATATTTTATATTTATTTTCATGCTATTCAAAAAATATCTGGCAATTATACTGAACAGAAAACTGGACTGGACAGGCAATGCATAATGCTTTTTTTCTAAACTTTCGTCATGTTTTGGTTTTGCTCCTTGTCCTTTCCAGAAGGCTTAATGGACTATTCGCAGCCCACTTTTAATCCTTTCTTATTGGTAGATGAACGTCCTTCCTCCTTTGGTGTTAGAAAGACTTTTTCTGCTTGGTCCTGGGAATTCATCCGTTCGTTTCATCTTAAATCTCTTGCAATGTGGAGCAGATTGTTTGATAGTGCAGGGTGACACACGTGCTTTTTTAAACAACTGTTGTCTTTATTCTTCTGGCAGCAAATGCCACTGCTGTCAAATAAAGTAAAATTGACTCCCACAGGAAAGCTTAAAGAGTCAGATATGCCATTGCAAATTCTGGCGTAGACTGTTTGGAAACCTTTTTCTTCTTGTTTGGCAGGACATGTGCTCGGTCCCTGAACACACTGCTCAGAAGCTGTTACAAAATATAGAAGACAATAAATACTAAGCAAGTTAAAATTTTATCTGCTTTGAGAGATAGGAGTCTGAATGTCTAAGACACTAGAATTCATTTGACAAGAACAAGAGATCTCATACCAGTCTTGTAAATGAAAAGCTGTTAGGCAGGCAGTACCTTCCCAATGTCATGTTTTTCTTAGAACTGGGGCATACATTACACACAAATTTGAGATTATCTCTAACAATTATCTAAAATTAACTGTGGTTTTCTAATGAAAAACATTAAGAGGAGGATCTGATAAGAAGTGGGCCTATTTATAATACTTGCTACGAGAAAGAAAGGTTTGCTACTCTGAGTGAAACCAAAATGCACCATGTGTCAGAGTATAAAAGAACATTGGCTTCCTTTCCTTTACTTATTAGCAGCAGCACCGGGACTTTATCACATCTATCGGTGGTTAACTGAAAAGAGCCAGCTCGAAGAAGAAGCGTTCCCATTTCTGCGTGTCTTTCGGTACAGCATCGGTTGCTCTCCGAACACCTCTGCTCTTCCAGAGCATGTACACAGCACGCGATGCCACACTTTGCAACTCTGAGCTCTCCAGGCAGCTTTCTTAACGCAGTGCTTGTCAGAAAGGGGCACCAGCTTGGACAACCAAAGCGAGTTCACATCTGTTTGGTGCTGCACCAGAGCAAACCCCATGGGCACCTCGAGTTTGATTAGCGTGGGGCTGCTTCACGTCAGCATCTCGTGGGAGTATCCTCATAAACCCACCCTTGTCTCTGTTTGTGCAGCAAGCCCGAGACAACAGAGCTTCGAAGCTAAAAACGTGAGCTCCTGAAGAGCCACGGGGCCAAGTTCTCCACTAACACCGTATTTATTTAGGTGCGACTTGGCCAGGGGAGCCCTGACGGTGATTGATTCAAAGGACTCCAAAATAAGCGTGGCGTCCACCTGGATATGATATCTGTCTTTTCCCGTTGATGGAAGGCTGGTCCAGAGCAATCCCAGTGTGTGCAGGCTGTGAGTGAGATACCAACAACACAGGTTAGGGACTCTCCGGATCAGCCCCTCCAAATCTTTCCAGCCCAGAATGACAGAGGAGAAGTAAACATTGGTGTTAGACAAAGCGTGTTTCCCTTAGTCCAGGCACTGTGTGGGAACCAAGGCACTGCGTTTAGGGATTCCTCCATGCTATGCAGAACACAACTTATGGGGAGGGTTTTGTCAGCAGAGAGTATCCGTGGAGAAGCTCCTTTTCCCAAGTCACAGCGTATTACAGGCCAGAGAACGAGTCTCCAAAGAGATGCTGTGCTTTCTGTTTTGGCTTTTTGCACAACTTGGACTGCACAGAGCTGTGTTCAGGGACCTGATTCACAAACGAGGGAGTTACAGTGAGGAACTTTCGAAAGCTCTGATTTCTGAAACCACCTGAAATTCAGCAGTTTCACATCATGGGTATCTACATGCACACAGGCACATGTAAGTTCTTGTCTTCATTCAACATGGGTTTGAAAGAGCCCAAAGCCAGTGAGTAAGACTCACAAAAATCATAATATGTCACCTAAAATTCACATGTTGAACAAATTCACATGCTGATTAAACGAAAAATACAAGTCATTCCACTTATCCAAAAGGTTGATGGATCTTGACAAATCTTTCGATGAACCTATCGTGGCTTCTTATTTGTAGGAGCCACAGAAACCGGGTGGATTTTGTTGTGAGCCATTTTCCATAGTTCTGCTTATCAGTCATGTGAGCATGGGTAATTATTTTCACCTCATGTTTGCTAGTGCTGATTTACTTTGCATTTGACTGGTCTTAAAAAAAGAAAATCTTTAATCTAAACCAAACAACCCTTAATGCAACCAAATGTTTGGATGAAGAAAGGGCAAATGTCTGTGTGTTTGTGAAAGCAGGACCAATAAAAATAACACAGACATCATCTAGTATCGTAATGCCACCAGGCAATGCAGAATAACTAAAAGAGCCAGGTGTAGCTTTGCAAGGTTGAAAGAGGCTCCACTGTTTCTTCAGGATACTGGCTTTAACTGGTAAAGAGTTTTGCAAAATTTAGATACGATTTCTCCAAAGAGTTTGCAAATCTGAATGCTTCTTTTGTTTGTTTTCCATTTTTACAGAACAACTTTTAACTTTTAGAAATTTCCACGAGAAATGTTTTCTCAGCTGCTAAAGCTAATTAGGAGACACAAGGATCGGTTTTGTTATATTTTCCTCTGAATAGGAGTGAAGTTATTTCATGCAATTTTTTACACAACTCTGCTGTGTGATGGGCTGCATACAGAGTAGTTTATTTATACCACTTTATCTCACACCTGTTTGGATACTGGCTGTTTTATGGTATTTAAACATACTATTTCTTGCCAATTGCTTTATCTCCACAGTTCCTGCTTTTGCTGCAAATGTTTCTTATTAACTCTAAAAGAAACATCAATTGCTCCCTGAGCATTATTAGCGAGGACAAAAATAACATAATTGTTAGTTACTTCCAACATGTTATCACTGCAGACCTATAAAACAGACATTCTTTCAAAGTACTGTAGGGGCTCTTTTACTCTGTTGAAAATAAATAATACATGTTTTAAGGACTTATTATTTCACTGGAATTTTGTTCTTAAATGCAAAAAAAAAAAAAAAAAAAAACAATCAAAAAAAATCACAGAGTTTCACTGCCAGGCGGCATGCTTTTCTGAGCCATTTTGTTGTGCCACATCTGAGCACACCTCTCTGGCTGCCAGAGCCCAAACCTAGAGCGCAATGTCAGGCAAAGACACACAATGGATGCACACAAGGTTACTCGGCGTGTAATCCCTCGGGGAGCCTTTCCTCTGGTATGAGTATTTCTCCCTATAGCCTCTGTGTCGTGGGTCTGATGGTAGTGATTTTCAACCCTGCAAGTAGGAAGGAGGTGGGGGCTACCCCTCTGCACATACTGTTACGGGATTCTGCACTGTTCAGAGCCCTCAGGATTGCTAAAGGACTTTTCATCCCCAAATCCCCTCTGAGAGGGAGCTGCAACGTCCAATCTTGCAGAGGCAGCATGAGTCAGGTGAAGTGACTTACCTGAAGTTAGGTAAATAGATATCATTATTGGCAAGGAGGCCACGTGCATGCTTGTACTTCTCATCCCATCACCCTGTCACATGGGTACCGCAGCCATGAGCTGAGCAAACCAGGGCAATGGTCCTGTGTTCATCCGCACGTGTTCTTTAGTCAGCTTGTCCTGGCACCACTGTTCCTGGGACAGAGGATACTTACAGGTTGTCCTGACTCCTAACAGCTCAGCCTGGGCTGGAGCGGAATGTTCAACCCCTATTAATTGCCGATAACCCCGTATTGTATTGTTATATTGACGGCCAGATAGATATCAGACAAGGGGAATAGAAGTGCTGAAGTATGTGTCCAGGACTCCAAAGTTCTGGACATTTACCTCAGTATTTGCATGCCTAGTGCAAACGCTTATTTCATTACAGTTGTCAGGCAAATACGCCTCAATTGCAAATGGGACACAACAGGACTGCCTGGAGAGAGGAGTTAACTTTCAAAGCAAACTGCTGCAGCCAGGATGCCTCACTTCATGCCCGGTTTCTGAAGTAGGTTCTTTTATCCACCGCCAGAGCACACACCACCCTCCATCCTTCTTCCTTGGGTGGTGTTTTTACTGGAGGCATTGCTGGATCTGAGCTTCCTATTATCCTGCCTTACTGCTACTGTTTAAAAACCTGTCCAACTTGAAGACACGTGTCAATGCTACACTTAGAGCCCCAGCTTATCATCTCTTGTTTCTTTATAACCAAAATAGCACCATTTTAAACCAGCGAAATCCCTGGCTATGAAGGTAGCCCTACACGAGCTCTTCAGAATGAAACATGCCTTACCAATTTGGGACCTTTACTACAAAAAGCAGAATTTCCAAAGGGCAGAAATTCTAACCTGAGCTTGCCTTCAGTGATCCTCAAGGGCTGGAGTTCAGCTCTGAAACCACAAACTAAATAGGGTTGTTTGTTGGCTGGGTATTTTTGTCATTTCCTTTAGGCTTTGCTGTATCAACATGAAACTCAAAAAGCCCAATTTGCATTTACACTCAGGTGCATTTGCACTCCCCTTTGTTAAAACAAACAAACAAACAAGCAAACCAGTTTTTCAAAGCTCATTCCCTACGAGCCTAATGAGAGGTTTCTTCCACTGAAACATCTGGTTTTAGTCACTGCTGGTTGGAGGATACTGACAATTCCTCTGTTCTCAAAATGCAGGGAAAGCGGTGTTAATCCGGGGCCTGGGGAACTACCATGAGTCCAGCCAAAATAGCCCTTGTGACTATAATCACTCATTGCTATTAGATATTTTATGGTGCATCAGAAAATGGATTCTATTTATACGAGGGCTTCTTAAACTAACAGTGAGACTTTTGTGTAAGTGAGAAGTAGGCTCCAAACCTGTGCAAATTAAACAGAGATGTGTGACTGATGAATCACACATGAACCAACAGTGCCTGATTTCATTAGCTTTATTAATTTCTGTAATACACACCATATAATAGAGGCTTCATCTTCAAGGAAAAGTTTTTAAAGATTTGCGGAGGAGAAAATAAAACTTAACTTGGTTTGGATGAAAAATGTACCGAGCTACCTGCAAAGCACAGTACAGCATGGCGTCTCTGCTCAAAAATGCTGTAAAAAGTTTCTCTCGTGCACTGTGTGCTGCTGTTTGTAAGACTAGACCTGTAAATCACACTTCAGTCATGAACATTTTCCAAGTACTTTCCAACAATATATCACATTGCTCAACAATTTAAGACTGTCTGACAGAAGACCGTGAATACTAGTAGCAAGACAAATAGGCATGGGCTGGTCATACAGACCCATCATCTTTCCATGGTTCATGTTTAAATCTGCTTTCTCACACTTTCATAGTATTTTACTATATTCTTTTTCTTCCTTGAATTTGTTACCACTAGGGAAGAATGAGCTAAGCTAGATTTTGAAATCCAAACTCTTTTTTTTCTTTGGCTGTAAGTCACTTCCAAGCCGGGAGGACCATTTGTATATGCTATACATATAATCTCATGAAAACAGTGATTCTTAGAAGGGTTGGGCCAAGAGAATTTGAAATTCCGTGAGATTTCTCTGTAGTTGAACACAGCCATTGTCTTAATTAAGTCTCTCAACTGAACCTCAAAACCCAGACTAACCCTAAACTGAATCCATCTCCAGGCATAAACATCTTTCTCACCACTCCATATTTTATGCTGCATTTATTTTTGACATTATTGGTTAAAAGCAGCCTTGCTTCTTTGGTATGGACAATCTTGTCCAATTCTCAGATGTGCACAGGTTTTTCACCTCTGGTTTACAAGTGTTGCTCAACATAGCGAACAATATATACACCCAGGGAAAGAATTTTCAGTGTAAGAGAGTTTGTATATTCTTTGCTATCACACTGAAGATATAAATCCTGCCTTAGTATTTTCATCATTCTACACAGTTGCTGCAATTATTTATCTATAGCCAGAACTATAGCTCTTGTTTTACTGCTAATGCTTAAAAATCCTTACCAAATGTCAAAACAGAAACAAATTATGTTTTATCTATTTTGGTGCTTGTAATTAAATTGCTTTTTCCTACAGTAAGACAAAACCAGAGAAAATCCAAGCACATATCACGGATGCTCTCCAATTGCATATATCCATCAGCATGCTGCAGAAAGCAAAAGCAGTTAATACAAACCTGGGTGTAATTATTTACCAAGCGGTTTGCAGAACATCCGTGCCCACTCTGTTTGTAAACTGGCCAACATTTCGCCTCACAGAAGAGACACATGTAAAATGCTGGATATCTGTCATACAAAAGCTCCCGTGTAAATAAATAAAACTATGTAGGATGTCTCCCACAGCTTACACCACATCACAACTCCTCTTACACAAGACATCTGTAGGCACAGCAAAGATACCAGCCTACCATCCACACCTTCATCATCCCTCTATCACGAGGCTGGTTAGAGCTCTCCTCTTTCTAGACATGTAACAAAGCCAATAGAAAGTTGTCCGTCCAGCTCAAGCACAGAGCAGACACACACCGCGTATAAATCACCCTCCTCTTCAGCAGGGCAGACGAAAACTCATCTCACAACTGCTCTCCTGTCAGCCACGGCGGGTTTACAGCCCCGTAACTCAACCAGCCCCGTGCTTTGTGCCTCGCTGCGCTCCGTGCGGGGAGCGTGGTGAACTCCTGCAGCACTGCCTTCCGAAAGTTCTCTCTTTGGAGAGCAGGCGGACGGAGGAGACCCCTGGCTCGCGAGGGAGATGCCGACTGTACGTGTACCTCAAGGAGCAATGAAAACCAGCTGCTAGGCCCCTGCCGACGTTGGTGCCCATGGATCCCCTTGCCATCGAGGAATCCTGTTGGTAGCGACGTATCTGCCCGCGCAGTCGCTTGCCCGTGAATACCACACTGCCCAAATACACAGCCCTTGCGCAGCGATGCCTTGTCCTGGGCTAGTGCTGCTCAGAGCTGGATATTTCAATTCAATGACCAAAATTTGTTTTGGAAAGGGTATAAGAGCTCAACTCAAAAGCCGTTAAAGTCAACGGTGTGAATTGCTGCTGGCCGTTGCCGTGCAGGGACGGCTCACACCAGTGAGAAATTGCTCCCCCCTTTCCAAAACACTTTGACTTACATTTTGTATGTAATGTTGCAAAAGCTTTACATAGTTTTAGAGTGTGTTCTCAAGTCTGGGAGGTGAATTGTCAGGAATTTGTTTCTAATGTAGGTAATTTAAACTAACTATTCAAGTATGTGACCTTTTAGAATACTGGAGAATTTTGACATATTTCAGATTGCTGATAAGACTGTACTTTAAAAAAAAAAAAAAAAAGCTAAGACAATATCTCCTTCTGTTTCTGTTTATAAGCTGAGATTATGAGGGAAAAAACCCAAACTTGTCTACTTGCTTCCTTTGTTGACATACCAGTTTTGGTCAGTGAAGGAGAATGGACTTGAAATAAATCCATGACCCTTCTTGGTTTTGAAAAGGGAATTCCCTTGGGGAATAATGTTCTTCTAGAAGCCTGCTGCAGATAATATATGTGCTTTATCTCTTTAAGGATGGCTGTTGCGATGCTCATAGAAGAGCAATTGCAAGCTACACTGCAGCTTCAAAAAGTTGTACTTTAACACAGCAATGACTATTAATGAAACACTTGGAAAAAGATTTACAAAACCAGGCCATCTCTTTAATTATTAGCTGTGCATTTTTCATTGAGTAGTTTTCTCCCTGACCTCACTGTTATTTGGGTAAATCAGTTAATTCTGTTGAAATCTGTGGAGCTACATTGGTTTACATAAACTGCAAGGAAAATTCTCTTCAGAAAAAAAACATTAAAAAAATATTTTTAAAGCATACTTACTAGAAGAGCTTCATCTCCATTAAAGAGTACTTTTTGGTCCTTTATGGTTTTCAAGTCCTTACTAAGAACCAGATTCTAAAGTAAGATTAGAGCAGTGCATCAGTTTCCAATTGATTGCCTTACAGATGTTTTAAAGGGAGTGTGTTATCAATAGAGATTATTATCTCAATCAAAATATTCAGTAAATGCTAATGTTATTCTTTCCTCATTTAAATATAAAGATCAAGCCAAGACCCTGCTTGCTTGAAGTAGAAAAAAGCCCACTATCAGTTGAACAACCTACTCCATGAGTATTTTTTAATGGGGTTTTTTTTGCTTACTTTTTTCATGTGGAAATTAGATGGTATTTCATGTCCTCTTCTAAGATCAGTACTTGGAATGAGATCATTGGAGTCTCACATACACCTAGGCCTGAAAAACTAAAACATCCAGATAGAGAACTGATTTAAAATGATGTTTCTTGACCTCTTTTAATGAAAAAACCACCCAACTTTTTTGTAAACAAAAGAGTTCTGGCCTAGCAACCTACTATCCTAGAGCAGCTGGGAGGGAGATTGGCAAATAACAATGTATTTAAAAATTAGATAAACAAAATACTTCTAAAATCAAAATATTAGCGTTTGGTTACCAACATTTTCAATTACAGTGCTAGCTATGCTTGGTGGCAGCCACGAACGTCAATCACAAAGCAGCTACAGAAGACGTTTGCCATCTCTTCTTCTTTTGCCATAATTTCACTGACCACTTTTTGCAGTGCTTTACAGGCCACCAATGGTCAATAGACCAGATCCGATTAACACTACCTTAGAAGGTAAAAGGCTAAATGGCAAAACCTAGCTGAACTCACCACATATCTTATGTGGCTTTGGAACAAGTGAGCAGGGGCTTATTCCTCTGTTACTTGTGACTTGTCCAGACCGTTCTTCGAACAACTGCTTCAAAACTGAGCTGTCAAGCCAGTTTTGAAGGGGAAAATAGAGATTTAGAAATCTTTAGAAAGGAAAATAGATTTAGTGCACTGTTGATGGACTGAATGATAAACATCCCCTTAAGCTCTCAGATTTTGTCTCTTCAACTTTGCAGAGAGGGTAATGTCCCAGGAAAATACAGCCCTAGAGCAGACGTGGGGAGAGACAAGACCAGTATGAAACGAACAGCCAAAACGTCACGTGCCAAATATAAGCGCAACCTTGACCTGATACGTCCTGCGTGATTTGCTTAGCGTTTGAGTCAAAGAGAGGAGAGGAGCGATCAGATAATGGCATGTGGGCCTTACAGACCCAGGAGTGGGCAAAAGGCATCGCTCATTATTCCATCAAGGACTCCACATGCCAGTCTATGCAATCTGATTTGCAATCAATTGCAAGTGATTACACATTGTTTATCATCGATTGGCACAAGGAATCCTTGAGAGAATAATGAGCTGCAGCTGATGACAATCAGAGACTACTGTCTCGTTGCAAGTTTGATTGCACATCCTTCCACTGGTGCAATCGAGCACCCACCACCACCACAAAGCACCACAGTAAATAAATAAATAAAGGGTGGCACCAGAAAGCAAAACATTAAAAGCTCTTTTGAAAAATAAAGCCTGAATGGAAGTTCTTCAGTATAATATTAGCAAGGCTAACATTATTAGAACACTTTGGATTAGGAATACGATAAAAAGGTTTCAGTAGACCTTCCAGCTTATCTTTTGGCAAAATAAAATCTGGACAGCAGGCAATCATTTATTTAAATAAGCAGGAGAAATTTTGGACCAAGGCATCTGAAGGAAATCTATTATTTTTAAGTAAACCACGCAGCCAAGTTAGAAGCTCAGAAAGAAAGAGGGAAATTTTAAGACAATCTGCTAATACTTCCTGGTTACCAGAAATTCACCTGTTCCTCACGATGCGGCATGCTTTTCTATCGACAAATGCACAGGCAGCAAAAGTAAGTAATTGTATCATGCTGAAGCTTCGGACATTATCAATTCAGTGGTACAGCTCTTCCCAAGTGAGATACCCAGGCCTAAATGCTCTAGAAGACAGCAGTTAAAATTGCAGTAAGCAGCAGGTCATGGCCAAGACTCTCAGAAAGGGGAGTCCATCCCTGACATTGTACCGTGGTTAAAGGATGGGGGCATCCGGGATGGTGTATTCGTTGTGCGCCCGGCGTGGTGTACACAATGATCGATGCCTGAGACAGATTCTGGAGTTACAAATTTGCTTAAAAAGTAGCAGGAAATGCAATCATGTGTTGTACCTGGCTCAGTACCAATGGAAATGTGATGAAAAATACACAGATTTCTTCACTAGGGATTTAAGTTTTGGAAGTTTACATTCAAGTTAAGTCTTGAAAACTTTTTTTGCTGTCCCAGTGGTCTCAGCAGGAACTTTGCCATTGCCTTTGCTGGAACTGAGATGTTTGCCTTCTGATCTGGAAATCAGCTCCATGCAAATCAAACAAAATCTTTTTTTTTTTTTTTGAGATCTTGTGTTTCATATAGCTATCACGTTGTTGTCACTGCCTCCCTGGTGGTCAGCTGTCCACCACCGACATCGTGGGTTTATTCCGTGTGCCAACGTATAAGTTCTCCAGAACCTGCAATTCCTATTTTTAGCATTTCAGACAATATGGATTCCACCTGGGTTATCTCACTTTAGGTGATTACTCAAAAAAGGTCAACATACTCCAGTGTGCAAAATTTTTTTAGTAACTATCAGCCAGTGGCTGAATCAGGTGCCCAGAGATCTCAACAAAGCTGTGTAAGAGAGAAGATTAGAACTGTTTCTTCACATGCCAGAGAAGCATCCAAGTGACCAGGTTTCATTGAGGCCTTGTTTTTCATGGGTCTCCCCATGCCACGCTCCTTCAGAAACCCTGTTTGCAGCCCTGTGGGCTCTAAATAAAAACCTGACACTCTCTTCTCATTTAACCTTCGCCCAGTTGCCCAGGCAGAACAGACCCATGTCTACAGGCTCCCCAGTTCACAGCCTGATGTTAAAGTACACGCACAAAACTCACTGCTTTCTAACAAATGCCACCAAGCATGACTTAGCCCTCTCCTTCACTGAAAAATGTCGAGTAGAGTTGTACTGGCTTGTTAGCACAGAATACAATGTACGTGGTCTCAAACTGTAAATCAATATCTGTATGTGAGAGGTGACATTTCAACAACTGTGGAATGATGGAGCCTGTTAGGATCAATTTTTTTTTTTTTTAAGTGTCAGATTATAAACTTCATAAATAAATGATGAGCACACCTCTTACAACACCATGTGTGTTTGTGTGTGCCTGTATCAGCACCTTTCTGGATGTAAGCACAGTAACCCTGGAAAAATAGTCTCTACAGGTTTACATGCTTGCCCTGTGCTGTAAAGTTTTAATTAAGCATTGACATACCCTCAGCCATTTAAATACCCTCAGACCCTGGAGAGGTGAAGGGAATCACAGAAACATAAGGCTGGAAGAGATCTGAAGGGGTCATCTGGTCCATCCTCTTGCCCCAAGGCAAGACCAGCCAGACTTAGGAAATCCCCAGCACATCTTTGTTGAATTCTTTCCTTAAAACCACCCTGTGATGGAACCTCCACCACCTCCTCGGGCAATCTGTTTCCGTGCTTCAACTGTCTGAATCATCAAAGAGGATTTTCCTAATATTTAACCTGAAGTTTTCTTCTTCCAGTTTAAAACATACAGAAAAATAACCAAACTGGGCAAGGAAAAAAATGGTGGGAAAAAAGGGATTTCTGTTGAAAGAGGGGAGCTGGATGAAGAGAAGAAAGACATTCAACTGGAAAATTGACTTAAAAGGAGGTGAATGTAAAGAGGAAAGGCTATGCAGAGGAGGCACATGTAGTTCCCCACACAGGTAAGAGGCTGTAAGAAAACATTTTCTGGAAGGAAGGACAAGAGTCTCTGGGACTAAGAATTTTCCTTTCAATGGTTTTCCCTTTCCCCTTTTATCCTCTTTATAACTTCTTTCTCTTACACCTCTCCATGCTGGTCAGCATTCCCCCTTCTAACTGTGCTATAGTTTTTTCCCTATAGTTATAGGTTTTTTTCTTCTATAGGGTTTATTGACCAAACAATGTACTAAATTGTCAGGATACAGCAGGCCTAGGGAATTTCTGAGCCCAAACAGGCAAGCAATGAGCATGAGTTACTGTAGCTGAATGCATACTCCAGTACTGAAAATTTTCAGACCTCTTTTCTCTATTTGTGCGTATTAATATTTACTTACACATTGTGAGGAAGCTCAAGAAGGAGAATGTTTAACCAATCTTACATATTTTACATAAAAACTGGCTTTTGAAAGGCTTTTAAGCATCAGTTTATTAGCCTTCCCAACACCTCCCTGGAGCATTAGCAGTCCTACTTTACATGAAACGATAAGAGCAACCCAAGTGGCTATAAAATGAAAAAATAAGAAATAAAATTGAAACAAAGAGGAAACACTGCTAAGAAATTATGTGTTAGTTTATTAGTAGTAGGCTTCTGGTGTGTCCTGGTTTTGGCTGGGATAGAGTTAATTTTCTTTCTAGTAGCTGGTAAAGTGTTATGTTTTGGATTAAGTATGAGAAGAATGTTCATAACACACTGATGTTTTCAGCTGTTGCTAAGTAGTGTTTATACTAAGTCGAGGATTTTTCAGCTTCTCATGCCCAGCCAGCAAGAAGGCTGGAGGGGCACAAGGAGTTGGGAGGGGACACAGCCAGGGCAGCTGACCCAAATGGGCCAAAGGGGTATTCCAGACCATGTGATGTCATGCCCAGTATATAAACTGGGGGGGAGTTGGCCCAGGGGGGGGGCAGATCACTGCTCGGGAACTAACTGGGCATCAGTCGACAAGTGGTAAGCAGTTGCATTGTGCATCACTTGTTTTGTATATTCCAATTCTTTGATTATTATTATTATTATCATCATCATCATTATTATTTTCTTCCTTTCTGTCCTATTAAACTGTTCTTATCTCAACCCACGAGTTTTACTTTTTCTCCCCCAATTCTCTCCCCCATCCCACTGGGTGGGGGGGAAGTGAGTGAGTGGCTGTGTGTTGCTTAGTTGCTGGCTGGGGTTAAACCATGACATGGTAAAAGACAAAAATAAAGTTTGTTTATGACTTTGACCTCTTAGATGTTGCAGCGACATTGTAATTTGATCATAAGCTAATAATTTACCAATTCCCCACTTCTGAGTAACAGAAAGCCATTGTGAGAACAGCAGTCAATTTTCAGCTTTACTTGTGTCTTCATCGTGGCTAAAAAAAACTCATTTCAAAAGACCACAAGAAATCTGGCGAGGTGATCACACACAATAGGAAGGCTGAAGTTATCAATAGAGTAATTTACAATAATTGTATTTGCAAATTGAACATCATTACAATAACAATAAGTATAAAATCCCCAAAAGATACTTGATGCTCTTGAGTAATTACATGCAATTAATTTGTATCTAATTCCAGACTCTGGCATGCTCTGTTCTAGCCTTTCTCAGAAATACTTTCTGGCAATGAAAAAATAAGATGCTGCCTAGGCCACCTCTGCTGGGAAAGCTTTGTGTTGTGCAAGAAGGGTTCAGATTTGGCAAAGAGAACTGGTGAGTCTGCAGGGAAACATCTGAAGGATCGCAGTTTGTCCCATGTACATGTGATAACAGTATTTAATGCTCTTATTCCACTTCAGGTCTTTGGCTCTACCTTCTCACATTGCCTCTGCTAGGTCATGCCGAACTATGCCCCTATAGACAGTATGGGCATTGCTATTTTGCACTGGCCAAACCAAGACAGGGAAAAGAAGACCTTCAGCTCTCTTAGATAACGTTTTCCTTTCCCATGCTGATGAGTGAGGAGTAGGAGAATTTGAGGCCCATGTTCCCAAACAGCTGAACATTTGTCACCAAATAGTTTATATTCCCACAACTTAATTGAAGAAAGGAAAACTAAGGACCCTATGTTATTTCTGGACCATACCTCTTCTTTGGCTAGTTGTAGGAAGGTTTATACAGACCTTCAGAGAAAAAAAAAAAAAAAAAAAAAAAAAAAAAAAAAGAAAAACAGAGAACAAGGAAGGAAGAGTATGGGGGCTTTAGAGAATGCAAAGATTTTAGAGTCCAAAGTAAAAATACTTCAATATGCAAGGGCTTGGTTTCATGAGCATATATTTTAGACAAATCAATATTATTCAGTGTGTCTTGGCACAAAGTTCCATGTTATAGCTCACTATTGATATTGATTTTGATCTACTCGTCTCTTTAAAAGTTCAGTTTCAACTTTTAAAGGAAGAAAGGGGTTGAGGCAGAGAATAGGGAAATTAGAAAGAGGGTAACAGACACTTTTACTGCTTTACTTCTTGATACACTGACCTAGTCATGGCTAAGATGATTGAAATCATTCATTAGTACACACTGATTTTATTTTTTTTTTTTTTAATTCAACCACTATTGGACACAAGGAAAATTTATGTGTCTTTATGAACAGATAGACATTCCAGGTGTACAAGTGGACTGGTTTGGTTGGTTTTGGGAATGCCTGGTGTACTGTATACAAGTACCCCAAGCAGCGCACTGGGTGTGGAGAAAACCTCTGCAGCTTGCTCTTAACCTACCAGAAATGATGTCTTGCAGATAAGAATTCACCAAAGAGCTTCTGGCAAGCATCTTGAATTATCTAACACAGCACTGCTGTCTTGGAAGATGCTCATGGTCAGCATACAGACATCCACCACCTCAAGTCATTACCTGTGCAAGAAGGTGCAATAAAAATCTGTACCGACCTCCAGAGATGTTGGAAGAGATGGCCTTCTGCCTTCCTACTGCTAACCGGGGTAGGAGAAAACGGGATCCCTTTGGGGCAGAACTGATGGCATCTCTGCAGGCAGCAGCGCTCAGTGCAGCGCCGGGGCCGGCTGGGTGAGGCACCGTGCAGGCAGCTGCCTGTCTTTGCTCCACGTGTGGATCTCAATATGAAAGGCATGCAGACGGGTGCGTGCTGCAGGATCCAAAATCACAAGCATCAGTTGTTGTTTGCTGTTACTATAAGCAGCCCTGCGCTGCTTTTTCTCTTGGTCAAGCGTGCATGTGTGTATCTCTGTGTGTACATATATATAAAAATACATATATGTATAAGTATGCATATCATAGAAGTGAAACCAGTACAATCTACAAGCTCGGCTTTGATGTTAACGCAGTAAAACAACACGTTTTATTTGAAATAGCTTGTGAATAAATATTGTTGCAGGCATCACATAACAAGCGAACTTGAAACTGCTACACACTGTAGCATTGAGGCTCTGTATAATTAGGTCAGTGTTATTGGTAAGGGGAGGAGGAGCCAGTTCCTAACAATGCAAAATACTGAACCTTTAAATTCTAAAGCTTTCTCTGCGAGGTAACTGAGAGTTACCTCTGTCTGACATTAAGGGAGATCTGTTCAATGTGTAAGATTTTTCTGGAGGGGTCTGGAGATGACAAAACAGTGATCTGCCATTGTCTGCTTGCTTGGAGTAAACCATCTAAAAGTAATCCAGATGTAGAAATGACTGCCCGAGTGGAAGAAACGGTGGGTAGAGGGTCTTGAAACAGAGAGAGCAGTTAGCGGCAGCGGAGCTTCAGCTTTCAAGTTTTTGCATTTTTTGCATATGCATCAGATGCTCCCGGGAAGGGTGACACTCAGAAATGGAGTTGTAATTATTTGTTTTGGAAATTAAGTTATGTGTTAAAGAACACATGCGCCTCGGGACTTCTAGCTCTAATAGCTACTTAGGTTTCAGTAAACCAAGTGAATAAATGAACTGAGTGAAACTGAGAAGAAAGCTTCTGACTCGCACCCTCTCTCTCCTGACTGTAATAAGAAATGTCTTGAAAGCAAAATGTACCATTTTATGTTATCAATAAACTCCCCATAGAGTTTATGATAGAGTTATTTACCTCCATGTGAACACTAAGGAGGGGTAAGGGACAGAAAAACACACTCTTTTTTGAGATGTTTCCAAAATTTGGTTGTGGTGCAGCTCAGAATGAAACTGCACTAAAATAAAACAAAATATAACCTGAGAGAGCATAATTGATAGCTGTGTGACTAGGGAACTAATTTGTCAGGTTGGAGACCCAGACAAAAATCCCCAAACTACCTGCAAAACCTTTGTCTCCAAATTCATACCTTTTGGCCAAAACTTGTGATTTTGACAAAGCAGCTTTTTTTCAGCAAAGGTGTTTTAACCAGCTCACCAGCATGCTAAATCCACCTCTTCTCATTCTCCACTTGACTTCCTCCAGTGTTTTGGGTTGCAATGCCAGAACAGCAGTAATCAATAGCCCAGAAAATTGTAGTATTACATGTCACTGTAATGACTGGAATGCTAGTATCTGTGTTAGCTTCTTATCCGGCTGTGATGATGCCTACTGATTGGAAAAGAGGGGCACTTGCAGCAAAGCTCCTCTGAAATTATCCTCCCAATGTGTGCGTGAGGCAGCTGGGAACCTTGTGATAATAAGCAAGTCAATCTTCACTTTCTCATTGACTTTGTTCCATCGACGGGTGAGACTATCACCTGCCCAGAAGACTTGGCAGAGGAGCTTTCCTGCATTTGGCTCTAGGAAAGGGGGTAAGAGAGACCCAGTTCTTCTTCTGTATTGGGAAACTAGTGCTCCACAGTGTCTGAGGGATTTAAATCCTGTCTATTTATTCACTGAGATGGAAAATATTGACATGTGTTTACATGGGAATTACGTCGAAATGTGAGTACATGTGATAACACACAAGCATTGTGCTGACTGTGGCTTCTGTTATTTTCCTGGTAGGTCTTG
The DNA here is from genome assembly GCF_929443795.1 of Astur gentilis. Taxonomy (NCBI): domain Eukaryota; kingdom Metazoa; phylum Chordata; class Aves; order Accipitriformes; family Accipitridae; genus Astur; species Astur gentilis. Next base: position 38,219,043 of record NC_064886.1, on the reverse strand, counting down.
CAGCTGCAATGGGGTCTATGCTGGAGTTTCATCTCTGAATAAGATCTCTCCATGTCTCTCTTTATCTTCTGAACTACTGTATTCCCTGGTTTCCAGTGCTGTAATATCCAAAATATAAAAAATGAGCTTCTATTATTTAAGGGATTCTTTGTTCTTCTGCTGTTCTTGTTTCCCTCTGGTTTAATGGGTGATGAGAAAGCTTTAATAGTCAATTTCTTAATGGGAAGAGAGAATGAAACCTGATTTCTTTGCTTTCTATACTGCTTTGAGAAGCTGTTTATGGGGGGTAAATGGGTTAAATGGTGGAAGACCTAACAGTTACTCTCCTCTGTCAAGTACTTTCCAAAAGTTTGGGAAAGGAGCTTGGTGCAAATGAGGGGCTCTGTTTCTCTGCCTCTGATGATTTTCTGGAGGAGGTGGAGGCAAATGGTGTAAACCTAGGCCAAGTCTCTGGGCTTCTTTTAGTAGCAGAGATGGAAGATGCGTTTGTTCTCCCTGATCAGTCCTCCAAAACGTGCATTTTCCCATCCCCAGCTAATGCCAAGTCTCTTCTAGAGTTTACAATGGATGCCTGTGGGCTGAGGACATGACGCAAAATGTGATGTCACCAGGGCAACCTTCCTAGGGCTAGAATGAAATTCTGGTGAGATCAGATTAAATCATATGTCTTACTTTCAATGAAGCACGTTTTCTTTCCCCAAAGTTTGTCTCTGGTAATGACAATGAATTCCTTTGATACAGACAAATGAAGATGGAGCAACTTTTGCTAAACACTTTTACAGGAGCTGGTTTTTTCTTCTTCTTTTTTTTTTTTTTTTTTTTTTTTTTTTAATCTGTAAGAAGCCCTCCTATGTATGCTGCTCTCATTACATACAGAGCACTTCAGTGAGCATAGTTAAAACACAGCATTTTAAAGCCTGGAACTGGTGTTTCTTCTCTTCAAGAGGGTGTTAACAGAAGGTTACAATTATACATACTTTTTAATATGTAACTCTCTATTGTAAACAATTCACTCTTAATATGTCTGGCTTTTGTTTGCTGTAAAGTTATACATTGTATTTGGATTAATGATTCACTTGGCTGTATAGTAATTTCTCTGTATAGGTACAATCTCACTCCAGTCATCCTAGATTATTTTTTAACATAATCTAATTTAAAAAAGAAAACCTCCTCCCTGTTTATAAAAATATTATTTGTTCTTGGCTTTCAAACGTATATTTGGAGGAAAGACATGAGTGATACTGAATAATGACTAGCACTCAGTCTCTCTAACCACAAATTATGCACCTCTATTTGCAATTTATTCTAAATGTTCATTATTGTTGGGGTTTTTTAAAACGCTTTCTCTTTGTGTATTCTCTCATCTCGCTGTGCAGATTCATGTTCAGAACTCCCCTGAACCCATAGCCAGAAGCACAAGTACCCGAGCTGGATTGTGGAACCTGAGCTCCTGTAAAGGCACAAGGGGCAGCCAGACACTTCTGTGATTGCTCTGAGATTGAGTTTAGACTCATAAACTAGTGGGTGGAGAAAGACAAAGACCAACTATTGCACCACCCCAGCACGACCTAGTCCATATAGGAATTGGGGCGTGTGAGTATTTGCTGTTGGTATTGGAGCAAAACAGAAATAGGGAGGAATTGCTCCTGTGCTGTCCCAGGATGGAATAGCTTCCTCCCTCTTCTCTCTTGGGGTGTGTGCTTGAGATACGATCTAGCTCAGTGAGGGAGAACACATAATCTTGTCTATATACAATAAATATTTCTGTAACATAAACGCAGACGCCTATCTGAATAAGATGCCTCTTATGACAAGTTTATTATGCGGCAATGTAGGAGAGAAATCTCTGGATGGAAATGCTGGAAAACACTGTTCTTCCCATTGGAGGCAAGCTTTTGTTCAAAATGCTCTGGATGCCAGAAGAGGGTAGTGACAGCAAAGGACAGTGGGGAGTTATCCCACTCAACATGTGCTATATGTTTCCTCGATGTTTAAGGAATACTGTAAAGACGGTACAGCAGCAATGGGGATAATCCATCTCTGGTTGTAGGATCCCACCATTTTTGCCATTCGTGACAGTGAAATGGGAGAATGGTATTAAAACAGCTGAAGTATCTTGCTGAGGATCCAGAGACAGGAGTTTGAGCCATAGAAATAGGTTTCTGTTTGCTTAGTTAGGGAAGTGTACATTTGTAATCCCATAGGTTTTTCTTTCATGGGCTGTAGAAATAAATGTGCCTTCATATACCAGGTCACTGGACATCCCTGTGTCAGATCGTGCAGACAGACGGTCCTGAATAGCTTCATGTTCACGTGTCTACATTCACAGCTTCTCGATCCGTGGCATAACTGCTGAGAGAAGCTACGAGCTAGGTGCCAGGAAGGGGAGCAGCACCAGGCGAAATCCTGTCTCCACTGAAATTGAGGGCAGCATTCCTCAGATAACGTCTCCCACTAGTCCAGCCTCCCACCTGCCCTCTCCCCCCCGCAGAAGTAATGTTGTGAACTGTGAAATAAATCAGTTCTGCTTAATGGCATTCTCTGGTCAACCATAGATCTAATACCTGTAGAACCAGGAACTCTGAATACAAATGTTTAATCTGTAACGAAGAGGAAAATGCAGCTCTCTTTTCAGACAACAAAAAAGACCAATTTTTCAATGTCTTATGTTAATTCCCCAGGTAGAGGTTTTGCATAAGTATTAATTAACATTAATACACACATCATATATGGCTACTAATCTATTTTGTGTTCTTTCTAAGCAAGATAAATAATGCTTTCCAATTCTACCCTTTCAGAAGTTTGCAGGTCCAACCTAATATTACAAAATGGAGAGGACTGTCTCTGTTCTGGGTCTTCTACCCAGAAGTAATGTATAATATACTGAAGTCCAAAGCCAAGTTAGCTGATAGTGTGGAAATGGTAGAGAATACATTTCATTAATGATCACCACCAGCTCCAGAGTTAAGCAATTCCACCATGGAAGGACTCCAGGCAGCTCTGAAAACAAAATGAGGAGTTTGTTAGCTTGGGAAATACAAGCATAAGAGTTTATGGGACTGAGATGACCTTTCATATGAGCGCAGCATGGTTAAGAGATGACTGTGCAGGATCTGAGCTGACTTAATCTTACATCTGCCTTCTCTGCTGAGGAACACCAAGCTCCTGTACGTAATGTAAGCCCTAGCCTGATACTCTGATGGCTCAAGCTAAAAAGCCAAGGTTATTTGTGACTCTCGTATGTGGATGAGAGGCATGTTAAGACACTATTTAGAGTCCAAAAGCCAGGGAAAATGAGCCCATATAGCTAAAGACCTGCAGTTCACAGGCAGTAGAGCTGAATGCAGGCAGGTGTGTTCAAGCAGAAGATATGAATATGGGGAAATGTATTGCAGAATTAATGGCTTCAAAGAGACCCAAGGCAGAGAGGTAGCTTCAACACAGCCACAACAACAGGTAAAGAACTGGTGAATGTAGCTTCCTTGTGTGCTAAATTGAGACAATTTCCTTCCCTCCTGAGAATTTTCAAAATATAGTGAAACTTTCCCATACTAAAGCAAAGAAAAAAATATTGGAAACCAAATTAAGAGCTCTTTTTCTTTTCACTTATATTAATAAGTTAACTACATTAAAAATAAACCTCTCGGGATTTATTTTCACTGGAAAAATCAATGCACCGGGTATGGCTGTGATAGATAGTGGGAAACCAGCATCACTAACCCAGGTCCTTCCTCTGTCAGGCTGGTTCAGTGAGAGCAATGTGGTGCTTTGCGTTTCTGCAAGTGAAGCTGCTTATCTGAGAGGGTTGAATAAACAAGTTTACCTGCATCAGTACCTTGAGTTCCTTCCTCTAAGGCCCGTGTATGTTCTTACACTATTTTAATAGCCCCAGCAGACAAAAGGAATTGCAATTACACCTCAAAGAGGTTTCTTTCCTCCAGTGGATGCTCTGTTAGGCAGCAGGCCCTAACAGCCTGACTCCTCACCGTGTTACTCCAGTATTACACTTTATTATAATCGGTTGGACCCTAGATCTTGGGAGTTGGAGTAATGTAAAAAAAATATTTCATTTCTGGATATGAAATGCCTTTGAACTCCCTTATGCTGCAGCCAACTGAGTTGTTACCTTCAAACAAGCGTATTTTCTAGTCTAGTTGTTTCCATTTTTTTTTTAAGACATCCAAAAATCCTCTGAATTTTTTTTTGCTTTCAGACACATTTATTGAAATTAAGAACTTCTCAAAATTATCTCCTGAGGTGGGAACCCTAAAGTATTCATTTTCTGAAAAGTTCAGCTTTGCTGATCACCATCAGATGCTAGCCAAAGTAACACGTCCTCCCTGGGCTCGTAACAGCCTTCTCAGAAATCTAACTTCCCATCTACTATGATAATATTATCTTGATAGTGGCTTTGAGTCATTTTTGCGGATATTTACATGGTGTCTACTGACTTTCCTCCTGCCTTTAAGGGCCTTGTCCAAAGTCCAGTGAGAGATTTTCCACTGCCTTCAAAAAGAGTAAGATAAGGCACTTGAAAAGATTATTCATTTAGGGAAAACATGTTCTCTCTGCAAGTACTTACATGCTGCTGGGCTTGCATCTTTGCTAAAGGGATTGCAGGCTCTATAATGCATGTATGAGTCATGCTGGTGAATCAGAGTTTTCCCTGGTTTTCAAATTGTGGTTTTCTTTGTAAGAAAGCATACATTGTATTTTCACAGCCAAAGCTCTACCATCACATCCTTTTCACAGATGTACATACTAAAGGAAGAAGATATCCATGGGCTTAAGTATCTCGTGTAAATAAAAGGGGCAGTAGTAGAATGATACACTTTTTTTTTTTTTTTCTTTCCAAATTGGATCTTTTTAAAGGTGCAACTTGAGTTTCTTGCAATAGTTTCAAAATACAGGAACAGTTAAGCTGCTAGGTATTTTGGGCAGGAGTCAAGCATTTCTATCAGCTAAGTTACCTTCTGTAAATCTAACCTTTATGGGGAAAAAAAAGCACTCATTTTTCCAGGGAGTAACTCACTGCTACTCTGTGATGGATGTTGAGTTCAACAAAAAGCGTATGATATACTGCATGGTGCTAATTATCTGGTATTTTGCTGTTCTGTCTTCATCCTTCTCTCTACAATGTTAATCCTCTAGGCATTTCTGTTGTGGAAATAGTTTTGAAACCATAAAAACAAATGCCATTTAGGATGCTGGGCTCAGGTCCCTGGTTAGTGTAAATCAGCCCTGACTGGAGTGTATTTATATTGCTATCTATCACCTGGAAATCCAGGCTGTTACCGTCTTTCTTGTCCTTTCACGAGATGATCTGGGACCTGCTTCCAGAGGAAATGTGAAGCCCCTCACCACACATTTCCCATGGTAGTGCCCCCCTGCCAACAGCTCATGCTTTGGTGGGAGATGAACTAGATGTACCTCTAGGTCCTTTCGTTGATAGACATTGTGATACAGCAAGTTGTTTGCAACACAAAATTAGTTCATACCAGATTAAAAAGACCCAAAAAACCCAATTGCCTTAATCATTAGCAAGAAAAAGAGAACAGAAATAGAGGAGAGAAAGATATGAAAAGACTTTGGAACAACAGTTTTTAGGGTGTTTGATTTACTATTCAAGTGTGCACAGCTGCTGCTCGGGGGGAAAAGGCACCATGCCAAGAAGGAGAGACAAGGGTAGAACAGCAACGAGAGAGGAGAAGATTGTTTGCAGACTGGGCCATTAAACAAGCTTGGAAAAATGTCCCCTTATTCCTCCCTCCATAAAAAAGTTGTCTGCTTCAGAGTCCCACCAGCTCACAGATACGCCACTTAAGCATCACTGATGCCGTGAACTGGTGGCAGGACCAGAATCCACCCTTCATTCCTCCAGTCCGGTTTTCCTCAGAGGCAACATTAGCTGAATTAAAAGCTCACTTATTGGTAGCATCTCTCTTGCGTGCTCCCTCTCACATCTTTCAAACAATCAGCTTGAGTGGGATAAATATAATTATTCATTTTAGTGAAACAACAGCAGTCAACACTGCCTGTCCACAGCCATTCAGGCTGTTGGCATGGCAGTAGCGCCATTACGTGGGAAGGCATAAAGCTTCAGCACGTGACACCTGATGGGAACGGTCCAGGTATGGATCAGAAACACTTGCCAAAACTGATCACAGCAGCCGCTTCCTTACTTTTCAACAAGGTGAAGGATGTCTCCCTTCGGACCCAGAGATTTGTCATCATTCAAGCACTGCTATACTTGTACAGACACAGATTGACTCAGTCTTAATAGCATTGATCGGCTCGCTCAGGTGACAGTCCTATAATACAGCCGTTTATTCTGCTGCTCCCACCACTGGGCAGCTATTTTTCTCTGCTTCTTTCGGTGCTATTTTTGTTGTTCCAGTCTCCTTGGCTTTGCTTATGTTTTGCACCGCCGGAAGGTTTCGGCAACACGCCGCTCTTGCTCTGAGGTACAAGGGCACAGGCTGATCCTTGGGCAACGGGGCCAGGTGCCTTTCTATCAGTGAAGGGGGCTTTGACCCAGATTTTCATGTGCTCCACACCGATCAGTGCTCAGTGAGGGAGAGGAACTGGGTTTGTGTTACTGGTTTGGATTACTTTGTTTATGAGAATCTCCCTTTTGGTGATTAATGCCTGCACATTATACAAGAGTGGCTTCAAATTTCTCTTTGAAGCATGGCTCTAGAAATACTGCCAGATGATATTTCTTCCCAGGCAAATGATTCCTTTTCTTTGGAAAATGGGAATGCTTTGTCAGTTGCAAAAGACCCTTAATATGGTACAACTTGTCATCTTATTTACAAACACAGCCTCTTTATTCCAGTAAGAGGTGAATACACTGTTCAAACATTGGGCTGTTCAAACTTACCATAAACTAAGCTGGCACTGCCTTCCCAAGTGACCAGTTCAAACGATTCACCAAACCAGCTATTGAATTCCACAATGAGGGCTCTGGACACAACATCTGCTTTTGCCTAGGCTCTGCTAGTCACAGCTTTCTGATCTTCCAGCACTCACTTGGGAACAGCCCTTTGGATGAGCTGGAACTACTTCAGTCCGATTTAAGCAGCTATTTTTTTTTTCTCCCTGTGGTTTAGTCACAATTTCTCTTACCTTTTAGGGAATATAATGGTTTAAGGAGACATTTATTTAATTCCTATTCCTACCGGATTTTTGAGATTTGATTTATCATGCTCAGTGGTCATGACAAACACACTATAGCCAAGTGCGAGAAGAATTATTTGAATGCAGATTGACATGAAGGAAAATTTTCAGAGGAGCTTATGTGACTAAGGTGTACAAATCCCATTGACTTTGAAGTCTTTACCTAATATCTTTCTAATGATCTTAAGAGTACAGTTGTCTGGTTTACTAATTATGAATCCAATTTTCAAAAGCATCTGTCAGATTTTTGCAAATGGGACTTAAATTCTTAAGTCACTAAAGAACGGCAGCATGGTATGTTAGTGGGAGCCTTAGTTTTCGCTGAACTTAAAAATAAATCAACGTGATTAACAGACAGGTAAAATGAGGAACTGTGTGTAAGGACCTTGATTTCATCCAGCTGTCTGCTCACGTGCTGTTGGCGAGTGGCAAGGTGGTGTCTGTGAGCACACAATCCGAAACAAGTGACCTATCGTACATCCTATCTTCCATTCAAACCACTCTGCTATAGTCTCATTTTAGTCTTTCTCATGATTTGTTTAATTTGCTGTGTACTATTTAAACTCAATTTCTTGTCTATGATAATGTTACCATGTTAAAATATTGCCATGGACCTCACTCAGGACCCTAAGGTTTTCTTTATCATAGTGATAATGGCCCTGGAAGATGCTCTTGAGCTTTTGTTCTGTTCGGTTTCAAAAGGCCCATGTAACAGCATGTTTGCCTCACTTCCTTTTGAAGACCATCGTTCAGTGTAATATTGGTTACTATTTGGAAATTTTACAGATTTTCCTCCAGAATGTTTTTTATTTAATTTCATTCCGTTCTCTGTCTTGCTTTTCTTGGGTGTCTCCCTTTCCTCCAAAGTCATGCACATTAAAATCCCACTTTGTCATTTGCTGAGTATAGCAGTGTCAGTGGTTAAATATGTCCTTGGAATCAAATCATCTCTTGAGACCTTTACCCACTAACATTGTTCCTGCAGAGATCCCTCAAATTTGTTGAGATACCAATGCTGTGTTAGATGCAGTTATCAGCTGACACCTTTGTCCATGGCAAAATATCCCTACAGCCCCAAATTTCTTCTCACTGTAACGATTTGGGGGAAGTTTGACAATAGGTGTTTTAGAGCAAGGTAGCTTTTTTTTCCCCCTGTTTAAAAAAATTATATGTGTATGCATCTGCCTTGCAATGAATTTGTGGTCATTTGGCTGTTTATCCTTTATAATAGAGCAATTCAGTTGGTCTGACTGATGTACTGATTTTATACAACCAACATGACAGCCTCTTTGTGAGGCTATGATTTTCTACTTGGGATTTAGAAAAGAAAGAGACTTATTAATACAAATTGTGGGTTTGGACTTCATTTTCCTTCCCTTTCCAGTGTGACACATTTTCTTCCAATTTGTGTAAATAGTACACCAGACTGAAGGTGAATTTTGATCCACATTTTAATGTTTCAATCAAAAGCACAGGTTGCTGTTCATTATTTTACGTATATAATTCTGGATAACCTCCTCCCCGCTCGCCCCCAACATGATAAATTCCTGATATTTACACATGTGACTTTCTAGGGCCACAATTGGCTTCCTCAGAAGTTACACATCTTCCTTTTTTATATACTTACAGGTGATTACAGTCAACAGTATCCTCTTTGCAAATTCACTGAATTCTGGGAAATGAACTGATCACCAGTATAGCCTTCTCCTTTCCTGTAGAATTGATATCAAATTCATCAGAACAATCCAAACACTGATTAGGACAAAGTATTAGTTGATTTTGGTTGAGTCATCTTTTGTTTTTATCCTTTTCGTATCCAGTATCTCAATCTGGTAATTACTTTTGAATGTCACACGTGGTACCACAATTGAAACACTGTTTAAAATAAAACATGACCAATTATTTGCTTATTTACTACTAAATGAACATTGTCAAATTAAAATGTTATGTTATTTTCCACATGTAGTAAAGCTGAAGGGAAAGAAAAATAAGGGAAATGGTCTAAACTCCTTTTTCTGCAGGGATCTCTGCAAAGAAATCATTGCGAATGACTTGAAATATGCACTTTTCCCAAAGACAGACACAAGTACATTCTATGAGGTAGGGAGGATTTTGAAGACAGCAGCCTGTATGCAGTATTAGAGCTGAGCACATCCTTTCAACTGTGATTTCTAACTGCTTTACCAGTTCTTGGTTTTGGAACTATCTTATCCCTTCTTGATCTTCATGTTCACAGCTTTTCTGCAAAGACTTTGGTTTCTGCAGGCTTTGGAGCAGCCCCACAGTAACCCAGTTCTTTATGTCAAGCGTGTGGGAAATATTTGGACTAAACTGATTTACTGATTCACCATAAAGTGGAAGAGGATTGTTGAAATCTAGGTATCTCCCTGCAAGATTTTGGATATAGTTGCAGTTTAAAAATAAAGAAAAAACCCCATCAATCTTGCAAGTTATCGAAATTTTTAATCACAGTCATGCAGAACCATACTGGGAGCTATGAGAAGCCCCAACTGCTGCAATCTGCACTGGATTCAGATGAACTTCTCAAATAAACCTAGTCCCAAGGGATCACCTTGTAAGGACCCAAGTGTGAAAATGCTTTTTAACTACCCAGACTGAGCAAGCAAGTCTGTTGAGCTTTCCTTGGGACAGCTGTGAAGCCATAAAGCATTCCCCAGTGGTTTCCAGGGGCAGGCAAAATTGCAGGAGGCTTTCTTGACATGTTTCAATGCATCTCAGCTCCCCAGTAGCCCTTGTTTTAGGGAACGTAAGGCTATTAAAGACAGTTTAACAGCATAGAGGTACACCCTACATTAAACCAGCTAGCAGCCACATACGCCTACTTCATTGCTTCAACTTGGCTGCACAACCTTCCCTATATAATGGGCATCATCGTTCTCTGTGTAGGGAAACCCTTCCCATAAATGCTGTTAATCTCATTCTAACCATACTTTTGTAAATACAATGACATGGCCAATGGTCCCACTGAGGCCACATTTCCCAATAATGAGGGAAATGGTATTTACAGGAAGGACTTAAATATTTCTTTTGTACTGGAGCATGCATTTTTGCATGTAGTATATGAACCCCCTAATACAACTATGACTAATGTGCCCATCTAATTAAATTTTTACAGCATTCCAGCGTGTCAGTGTCAAATGTTTGCCTCCAGTTACCCTTCTCATAACACTGTCAAATAACCTTCTGCTTTTTATATTTAGTGTCTGCCTCCCTCCTTCCACACCATGTGAAATCAAGGCATCATCATCATCATCATCTTCATGAAGACAGGAAAAATGTCTCCTGCTTCCTCTTGTCCCAGCAGTGACCCCTAAGCTTTTAACTTGCCATTTCAGATCTGCTATTCTGCACAAGGATCCCATGTACTGTTATTCAATGCAAGGATTAGAATTTGGAGTTAGAAGATGATATGTATACGCAAATGGAAGGAAGCAAACCATATATAAAACTTTACTTGTTTCATTTGCAGTTTTCCCTGCAGAAAAGTGAGGCTTTCCCACTAACTGGATAGCTGCTTGGAAACAATTCAGGGAAAGATAAAACAGGAAAACAACAGGCTTAGGGCTAGTAACTGTTAGGACATCAAAGCCAGGTGAAATGTCCGTAAGGCACCTCTAGGTTATATCCCTCTAAATAACAAAAAGTTTTATGTTTGGGGATAAAGTGGGATTACTCCCCCAAATCAGGCATCACCAGCAAAATAAAAACATTGTTTAGTTCAGTCTGTTTAATCTTCCCTTTACAACACAGGCAGGTCATCATGCAATCTCCCTGAATCCCTAGGTAAGCACTAAGTTGTTGCCTTTAATTAGTCTGCAAGTTATAGTTTAAATGCAGTGGCCTGACATCTCAATTAGGTATGCAAGATAAGATTCCAATAAATGATTTCTCAAGTCTAATATTCTACAGTGAGGCTTTCTGGAGTACCGACACAATGGGTATTCTTCTCGCCATGCAGCAGATGCAAACAGGGGCATTCAAAGCGCGTTGTTGTAAAGAAGGACTGCATAGTGCTTTAATCCCTTAGTTTAAATGCTTGTTATTTGAACAGGTTCTAGAAACTAGCCCTTCATTAATAACATTAGGATAGACTGGGGCCAAGCCCATTAGCTTCCTAGTAGCTGTAGATATGGTTGGATCTACATGACAATAAAACGCCGGTTTGGGGAGTTTATCAACCAACTGCAAATGAGCATTTCAGGTTGAAAAGTTTCTCCAGCAGCAGATTTTCACCAATGAGTAAACCAAGATGAAAGCCGGGACTTCTGGTGGTGCCGGTTCCCTCCTCCTCATAGGGAATATCACAGACCAGGGTTTGGTACAAACTTGAACTCTGCGCCTCAGGGTTTGTGTTTTGTTTTTAGAGAATTTGGGACATTTATTTTTCTTGAAAATTGTTGAGCCTTTGTCACTTCTTACAAAAAAAGACCAAGCAATGTCAAAGGCATTTGTAAGTATGATGGGGCTTTTCATAGAAGAAGCTGGGCAAAATATAATCCAAGAAATTATTACAAACAAGTCAGGCTTGTTCTTGGGAGGCTGAAGTCTTTTTTCACTTGGACCACAAAACAAGGTTTAGGTTATGTCAAAAGAGATTAAGAGGCAATAATGCAGCTCCTAAATTCAGGGTGCTGAATAATCCTGAATTTGCTGCTTAGGTTGCCACGTAAAGTGTCTGCAAATTGTTCAGTGCCCAGGAATGGGATTCATAGAGGTGAGGACAGTCAGCAGGGGACTGCCTAAGTGCTCTTACACGAAATGCCAAGGGAAAGCGTGGACTTTTTAAAGAGTTAGGGGTCTTGCTCTGGTCCAAGCAGAGAGCTTTCCTTTTTTTAAAAAATGCCTGGTCTTGGCTCCTCTGTGGACATTCGAATTCTGAATCCTTCCCCCAGAAGTGGAGAAAGAAGAGCTCTTCTCTGCCCCGTAACGGGGCTGGAGGGAAGGTGGGACCAACCTGGGAGAGGCAGGGTGCCGAGAACACCGCTTCCCTCCTGTCCTTCGCCTGAAGGCATTCAAACCCACAGCTCTTACCTCGCCCTGCTGAGCTTCCTCCCTACGCGACTGTGTAGGAACGGAGTCATTTACTGCCCTCCCCGTGGAAAATGCTCCCCTTCATACAGAGCGCTGCAGCCTGCAGAGAGGAGGAAACCTGTGCCAGGACCCCAGCAGATTTTAGGTGGCTCCAAGATAAGGGGGAAGAAGCACAGAGGATCTAAACTAGTGCATGAAAAAGCCAAATGCTATCTAAATTTCCCATTTGGTGATTAAGTCCTTTGGAAAGAGTACCCGAATTGCCGTGTCAGTGGGTAAGCAGTAAGCTGGTTCAAACAAACAAGTGCTTTTCAGCAGGGGCTTACTCATAAAAATTTTCATATCTCATTAACCAGTTGATTCTGCAAACCTCCCCCACCCGTTAATTTTTTTCCCCCATCTCTTTCCCTTGGCATGCTTCCTATTTCTCACAGCAGCAGCTGCGCACAGTTGAATAGTAAATCAAACACCCTAAAAACTGTTGTTTTAATACAATGTCTAAGATTTCCCAATTCTCGTTTCCCCCCTTATTTTTCTTGATAACCATTCTGGCTCATCTTTGTCTGGTAGTAAAATAACTAAATCTGGTAGCAAAAGCCTGACCTGTATTTTTATTTTTTGTAGAAATTAGTGGGTAGGTTAGTAAGTGAAAAGCAAGTAATCCACAAGCAGTTTAGATAAGTGGATATTACAGGCTTGTGTTGTTAATTGGTATTAAATACATTTTTAAAATTACATTTCAGTAGCAAATGACTTTTCTCATCAGACTCTCTTGTGGCAGAGCTATTTCTTTCTTCGTCGTGGTTATAAGTCTTTGGAGAAATCAGTGTACGCATCCCCCGCAGCCTTCATTTCATCCTCCCCCTGGGCCGTGCCATCTGGCAGTGTCATCTTTCTCTAAGTCTTCAGGTGCCTCTGTTGGCCTGAAAAACCTTCTGAAAGCAGGTTGAGTTCACCACGTCTTAAGAGACATCCTCTCTAGGACGAAAACACCTTCACGGGTTCCTGAAGGTGTTTGGAGCCTTCCCAGCTCACAGTGCAGCATCAGAGGTGGCTTCCTGGCTCAAGAAAGGGTGAATGAATCCCCACCGGCAAGGCTGCAGCTCTTTGAAGCAGATAGCTTGCAGTAATCAAGAGCTCAATCTGCTGAAGAAGTTATTGAACTTTTGTTATCTCTGTACGACTTGGCTTGTCTAGTGTGGGATGCGCAACTTCTGGGTTAGCGTTCGCATCTCTGATTGCACACAGCGGTAGGGTTTTTTTCTGTTTTGTTTTTAATCTGGGCTCTGCAGTGGAACCAGCCAATGGTAAATCCATCTCAGTGAAATGCTGTCTGTTATGAGTTAGGAGGAAAACTGTTTTGATTATGCTTGCGACGTGCAAAGTGCAGATGTGGTGCCAGTGACACTCCGCTAAGCGTAGCGAAACTGCAGTGGGGCAAAATGTCCTTCCCTTCAAGAACAGCCTTTGTGTTCCCTTCTCCTGTGAGAGGGGAACAGCGAACACTGCCGAAGGCAAAGGCAGAGCACAGGGCAGGGGTGTACACGCAGCAATCACATCAAGCTCTGCAAGCAGTTTTTTCTAATCAGCCTCCAAGAGCTGCAGCAAAATCTCCGAGTTGCTATCAGCACAGCTGGGCAAATAACATCGCCTATGTGACAACGATCGCTGACAAAAGCCAGGAAATTCAAAGGCCAAGACCACATCCTTGAGTCCAGCCATTCTGAGAAAAAAAGTCTGGTGACAAGACTGAGAGAGGAGACACCAGCCTTAGCAGTGGGTCCTCACAGATTCTGGTGATGTCCCTCTGAGCTGGCAGGGAGGAGGAGATGGCCATGGCCATGGGGAGCACGGCACTGCTGCCGTTTGTTGTTTGCTTGCTGCTGTAGGACAGCTCTAGTGGGGATAGAAAGAGGTCCCCAGTACCCACTGGAAGCCAGAATCTTCTGCATGGATGCTTTGAGTCCACATTGCAATTCTGTATGCCTGGGTTGAAACTGGGAACCCTTATGCGGAGCTGGAGAGGTTCTGGGAACCGGGAGAAGACGTGGAAGTGTAACATAACCTCCTGGCTGCCCACTCCTCTCTTTGTAGAAAGGCATCTGGGGAGATCACTACTACTACCTCTCTTTATGCTCCCGCTCCCTTCTTGTGGGACATTATGAATTTTGTGGCTTTTGGTCTTTTGAAGTTAAGTTTGTTATACAGTCTTGGTGAGTGCTTTGTGGCTTGTGGCGGTGTGTAGGCGAAGAAAAAGGACAGGGCTGTGCCGAAGGCAGTTTGGTCTCTGTTGGTAGAACCGGCTGTTGAAATCAAAGCCAGTTTCCTAAACCATCTTTAAAAACCACTCCAGCAAGCTCTGCTCCCTGCTGCTCGATGCCCCTGTCTTCTCCAAGCCACACCACCCATGCTTGTTTTGGCAGATGGCTCGCTCTCCTCCTCCTTTGCCTACTGAAGTCGTAACTCCAAAGCCTCCACCCATGGTCCCATGCCTCACACCAGTTTCTGCTGGTCTGGCAGCACGGCCAGCAAAAGAACAGGGTTGGGAAAGGTCTGCAGACCTTTCAGGGCTAAATAGCTATTATGTGGCACTGGACTGACTGACCAGCCCTGAAGTACATGTGTTAACAGCATACAGTACTGCAGCCAACATTAATGATTTGTGGACAGGCCGTAGTATTTCAACTAACCAGATTAATACCTCATCGGGTACACAAACTCTCTGTAGCAATACAAGTTGCATGCTGTCCCCAGAAGACCATAACAACTGCTCTAGAGCCATTACCATCTAACTAGCAAATAAATATTCGGGCACACAGGCTCATTTGAAAATGTGGATTATTTCCTGAGAGGCTGCAATGGCTCCTTTAAGTAAACACTAGCTCAGGGCACTTTCTATAAGGCAGATTTTTGACCTGGTGGACCTTGGCTGGCAGGCAGGCGTGTGTGCCTGGGCAGCGAGCCGGTGGGCTGGGCTTTGCTGGGAGGACAGCAAGCCCCAGGCTGGGAGCAACGTCTTGTTTCATCAAATAATGTGTCTTTCCCTTCCCACCCTGCTCCTCACTTCTTTTCTGTTTCTCTTCAGAGGAGACAAAGGTACTTTTCCAGGCAAGGAACTAACAACATGGGTATTTGAAAGCTTTAAAAAATGCTTTTGAGTTTAAAATTAGGGCTTGTCAAATGAAGCTTTAAGAAATACCATATTGGGGGTCCTTTTCCAGGGATGTTAAATTTCGCTTTTGCATTTAAGAGTTGTGTTTTAGCGGACAGGGCACCTCCGTATTGTCTCCAAAAGGCTCTTTCTCTGTGCTCTGACTTTTTTTCAGTCGAGTTGCTCCAAACCACATTTCCGAGACTGAAGGAAAAGTTCTGGAAATGGGTTAAGCATTACGCTCCCATTAAAAAGATTGATTTGATACTGAAGTTAGGGAAACAGGTAAGCTCAGGGGAACACAAGCAAGATACGGAGCTCTGCCTCCCTTAGTGGCCGGCTCCCTCAGTTAGGGCTTTGGTAACTCGTACCCTGATCCCTGCAGACTGTCTGGTGACTGCACTGACATCATAGGATTCTCCACCAAAATAGACTCCTTTCTGCTGAAATACCACTTTAAGGTGAGATCAGAGCCCCTGGCAAATGGCTAAGCACTGTCCTTGTTTCTGTCTGTCCCTGGGGGAGGCATCTTCATACCAAAAGGACAGAAGAAAAGTGTAACCCCCAAAAAGGAAGTTGGGATTGTTGGGACAGGTGATATTCAGAGATGCCAAATATTCTGCACAGTCAGCACAAATTGGATTTGCGACGCTGAAAATCAAGGCACGCGATTTGTGTCACTGAACACTGAGATTTAGGGCTTCGCTTCAAAAAGAGGTTTCAAAGATACCCAGAAAATCACAAGCCTATTTTAGGTGATAAGTCCTAACTGCTTTTCTGTGGTTTTGAAAATCTTTCCCACTCTCCCCAAATTTGAAAACACTTTCTTCAAATGCTGTCAAGCTAGAGCTCCTCAGTAATGCTAAAATTCACTTGAAAGAATGTATTTAAAAATGAATACGCTCAAAGATTATGCACGGATTCATATGCATGGATTCAAAGACAATGTCTCATAGACAACAACTGCAGCATATTGAATCTCATATTGAGGAATCATTTCACAGTACTTTACTGTATGTTTTAGTCCTATCTCTTTGCATCTTTATCAGAAGCCCATATATGTCATCATTCATCTCTCTCCTTGAAACAACAGAATTACAGAATTTGCTTGCTGAAGACTGTTGAGGTAAACTTTTTTTTTTTTTTTCCCAAGTGATCCCTCTGGCTCTAGGAGAAGAGGGGACCTGTGTGGGGATTTGCCCTTTGAGGAAGGTGAAGGGTGCAGCTGGAGTTCAAAATATCCGGATTTGGGCTTTATCTCGTTCTCTCCGGGCCTATGAAAGCACGAGAAATCTGGTGAATTAATCTGCCGTGGGGGGGATGCTTTGCCACAGATACCAGATACACAGTTGTGCTTAGGATGTTTTTTATTATGAGAACTTACACTCTGCAGGGAAGGGGAAACGGGAGGAGCAGGGCTTCGAGCAGAGGCGAGCACCAACTCCCATCATAAAACTAAAGCCTTTGCAAATGCCCCCTGCCTCCATGCATGGAAAGGGTTCTTGGGGAGATTTTTAAAAAATCAACAGCAAGAGTCTCTTCTCCCCAGCAGTATTTCTTGATGAAGACAGAGCCCCTCTTTCCCTTCCCCCCTTGCTATCAGCTGGCTAATCTGCCTGCACATTCTGACACACAGCTGCGAGAGATGAAAACTGTACTGTTGATAGATGAAACTTTGGATAAGATTACATGGTTTTGAATATCTTGATGACATATTTGTCTGAAAAGTCTTTTAGAGGACAGCCTAATATAAATGCACGGAAATGTTTCTAATGACTAGCATTTGTCTACGTACTTGGTTTGGAAGATTAACATTCACGTGTTCTTCGACTGTCATTTGCATTTGTATGTGGAGGCAAACTTTTCAATAATCACTTCTTCATGCCGAGAAGAGTTAACAATTTATTCAAAATACACAAGGCCAAATTAGTCCCTTCTGTAAGGCTGGGAGCTTTGGTGGAGTTGCACCAGCGGTGGATTTGGCTTTGCTGCGCTCTGCAGCAGCCGCAGCTACATGCCCAGGAGACGGCACACGCTGACCTTGCCTGTGGTAATGATGAAAATCCCCCCATTAGAAAGACAGAGCACACGACTGAGCAAAAGGGGGGAAAACCCCCCAACCACCCAAGGTCAGGACAATTGCATCTTTCATCTGTTCTGCTGTGCTGAACGCTGGGTTGTTTTCTATTTTGCACTGATAAATGAATGCAGTAAGACTTATTGTAGTGGTTTTATTCTTATTTTCACAACACCCGGTAGTGTGGTTGGACCTCCAGAGTGCCATTTCTCAGCTGGAGGGAGGGCAGAGAGCACCTTATTTTGACAAGTATTGGCACTACCAGTAAGAGTGTGGCACCTGGGTGATTTTGGATCCTGCCCTGCCTAAAGCTTTATGAATTTTAGGGGTTTAGGTGCCTCAATCACTTTAGAGAATTGATCTTCAAGAACTCGTGAAGAAAAGAAGCTTCCATTCCTAAAATATGGAAGTACTTCTGGAAACCTGGCCCTATTCAGGTCACAGCAAGAATGTATCCGTATTCATTCACCTCAGTTTTGCCTTGATGCAACAAAGGTTGATGGAGGAGCTTCCTTACTGAGGGTCAGAAAGGACTTTGGTGGACCACACGTTAACGTGCATCTTTACATTGTCCACTCTCTAATCAAGCAAAAAAGAATTAGAGCTCGTCTGTGCTGCAGCAATGTGAAGCCTCTGCCCTCCTCCTTCCTGCAGGCAGCATAAAATGAAGATACTCCTCAAATCTGGCTCCTAGATGATACGTTCCAGACGTTTGGGCTAAAAATATGTAACTCAACACTATAGGGCTGCATTTCTGAAATGGTGGGGTGTCCTTTCCAAGGGCATGCAGGAAAGGGGGCTATGGGGAGCCACTCCGTTCACAACACTGGATGGTGCTCAGCACAGCTGGGAGAAGAGGCGGCACGTGGGAAGGGGAGTTGCAGGGCTGAATATTTTATGAAACGTGGCTGGGGTGAGGAAAGACAAACGCTTGCAGAGACTAGTGGAGCTGTGCATCCCTGAGGGCTTTGGCCAGTTGCTTAAACATAAATGAACCTTTCGATCCGCCTGTAATGAGTGCAAACCAACTCCACGAAATCAGCGGGTACCACCATACACCACGAGCATTATTTGTGTACCGACGCTGTGGCATATATGGGCCTTTGGTTCGAGGAGAAGGCTCTCACCTTGGCGTTGCTGGCTGCTGTTCTGAGCTGCCCACAGGTTGTGCAAACCCTTAAGGAGGGTGCTGCACCCTCATCTGTCCTCCTGTTTAACACACACTACTGTATCATTTTCCAATCACCTACTCTTACTACTGTGAGACTTCTGGTTATAGATGAGGTATTTTAGCACAGAAGAGTTACTCAGAGCTGAAGTTTCCTTAATACTTGAAAATATCACAATTACCTGGTTGCTTCCTCTTGAATATTGCGACTGCTTCTTAAAAGGCTTCTGGGTTGAGCGTGTCTTTGTCTGGCAGCGTTGTACAATCACAGATACAATTTCATTTTGCTTCCTTTTCACATACCACCGTGTCTCTGTAGACTTGCACTGACACTCTTTCCCCTTTCGGAATATGTTGACATCTTGATGTCTTCTCCATAGACTCACACTGACACAGTGTTAGGGACTTTGTGATGACACCGCAGCCCACGTTAGTGAATGGTGAAATAGCCCTGTCACAAACTATATTATGAAATATCAAAACTGTTTAAAAATGTAGTTTTCCACACACAAAAAAGGAAAAAAATCCTGAGGGCCTTGAGCTTACCTTGAGGACTGATCTGCCTAGTTATATACGAATATGTATGGCTAAGTGGAGCATTTTAACCTATGACAAATATAAAGGGCTTAATGCCTATACGTTATCAAAATTCACGGTAGCTAGGCATGATGTTCTTGACTTGTGAACACACCTTATGGTATTTGTCCAAGACAGGTACTTTAAAACTCGGGTTGGACTGATATTTGATACTAAATGTTTTGGTTTTTTTTTCTTTATAGGAAGCATAATGACCAAACTTGAACTGGCCAAAATCTAGTGAGGCGGGGGGGGTGTGTTCAGTTATGAATGTTCTTTATGAGAAATAGAGAATCAACTACTCTTCCTTTCAGAAATGGTGACATAAATTACTCCAGTGCACCCAGTTAATTTCTTCTGAAAATGACTCCAGTACACATTATTAATTTCTGCTGAAAATGACTTTGATGCTTGACAGGGTTTTGTCAGAGTTTATTAATGAAGGCCTCACTATGTATGGCAACAGTTGGTTTCTCTGTTTCTTTTGACAGTTATGAAAATCTAAAATAGGTCAGGTGAAGATGGGTGAGATGATTGCCTGGGCTTTACTTCTTTACTACTCTTTTTAACCATTAAAGACTGCAACCAATACAACACAGGACTGAAGAAAATAATAGCTTTAAAAGAGGTGCAGCTGTTATGGAGAATTTTTCCTGTTAATATTTGGGACAGTCATTAGATCTGGGATGAGATAACTTGGACAAATCAACAAGTTAAGACAAATAGTTTTGATTTCTTTGTTTGTTTATGGAAAAAAAACACATTTGCTTAAGAATGTTGGAGAGGTGATTTTGTCTCTTAATCCAAAATGTGATTAATAGTAGGGCAGGCAGACATGCAGTTGGAATTTGACCACACAGGACAGAGTTCATGAGACAAATTCAACCCTAGTTTAAATGCTACATGGTCTAATGAGCCTCAGTATCTAGTTATTTTCTTAAATGTCTGCCTCGCAGACACCTCGGATCTGGAATCGGAAAATCCAGCTGTGCTCTTGCTGCTTCTCACAACACAGTGTAATTAGAACGTGCTGATAACTCTGTTGATGCATGAGAGATAAAAATCCATTCTACCTCATGCTGGTGGTAAAAACGTGGTTTCATCAGGAAAGAGAGCAGATATGAATTAAAAACACACTAAAGACGACAGTATCATTTTCACCAACACGCTTCTCTGCCATCACCGACATCAGCGTGTGTCGTACGCTGCTGCTTTATCCTTTGCATGGCATTGATCTCGGGCACAAGCCAGGACTCCATGGTACTAGACACTGCAGAAAATAAAAAGAAGTGTCCACAGCCCTGGAAACCCTCATGTCAAGAAACTGTCTACCCAGTGGCTCCTGCAGCAGGCTTCTTCATGAAGAGCTCCTGCTGCTCTGGAGTCAAGCCTCTAACGGAGCTAATTTTTCTTGTGCATCCTGGGACAAACTTGTCACACAGCTTTTTTATGAGTAGGGGACATGACATTCAGTCAAGTTTTGCATGCTAAGAATTTCATGTTACATATTGGTAAAGATGACTGAAATAGGTTATGTACACATCAAAATGAGTGAACTTTTACCTTTCCTTTTGCAAGTTATCCGTGACATCCTTGGAAATCATTGACTTCTCAGCTATTGACATTGTTGGGGGAAGGGGAAAAAGGTTCATCTTGCAAGAAATGCTGACTCAGATATTTCTCAAGAAAATCTACTTTCTTAGCTGAAGAAGAAAGATTCATTACTTGCTCATCTTGGTGAAATCTAATTGTGATATTTATATTCTGTATTAATTTGATTCAGTAAAGATTTCCAACGTAGGCAAAGAAGCCAATCGTAATAATTTGTTCTGAAGCTTTTATTACTATTGTGTTTTGAATACAGGTATTAAACCAGCAGTGGAGCAGCAGACGCTATCCCTTGCATATTGCTAAAGATGCTACCTATGCAATTCC
The DNA here is from genome assembly GCF_929443795.1 of Astur gentilis. Taxonomy (NCBI): domain Eukaryota; kingdom Metazoa; phylum Chordata; class Aves; order Accipitriformes; family Accipitridae; genus Astur; species Astur gentilis. Next base: position 38,197,905 of record NC_064886.1, on the reverse strand, counting down.
TAAAAGCATGAGCCCTTCTAATGGGAGGAAGCAGCAAAACTCCCATTGACTTCAGCTGGGTATAGATCTCATCTAGTAAATATGGGGTGGTGTTACTTGCTGAGGAACAAAGTCATTTGCAAGGAACAGTTTACTGTAGCTTTGACTTCTCCTTTGTACTTTGTACTTTTCAAAATAGAGTTGCATTCCATATGTAAAAGTGACTGCTCTGCATTAAAAACAAGTTTTCCTTTTAAGTTGAACAAACTTGCTTAAAAAGAGGAGACATTTGGTACCAATAGCTATGACTTTGTGTATGTTTCCTCTACATTTTCAAATGCTCATTACAATTCCTACTTATTTTACAGCAATAGCACACAACAAACATTTCTTTTCCGATTAAGGGATTGAAGGAGAACTGAATTATAAACAGTATTAATATAAGAGGGAATTTCTATCCTGTGCTCTGTAGGCCTGAGTTTATATGACCTTAAACAATCAGTCTGAAGAAGTCACATCAGCTGCTGTACACATTCCACATTACTGAGGAATTAAATTAAGCAGCTTTAATATCTGTGAAATGGCACAGGCCTGAAAGAGAATCGTTCCAATTTATGGACTTTGTATCTGATTTACTAGTGCATGTCTAGCAATTTCAGAGCCACCAATTGCTTTAAGACCACCTCCAAAGTGTTTTTATCACTTACAGTAAATGCGCTAACATAATGTTTTAATTAAACATTTAAAGTGCATCAAACAAATTTATTGATGCTGCCAGAAAAAGAAGAAGGAAAAAAGAGGAAATTCTGCTATTTGCAAAATAACCTGATCTACGCACCACGCGTTGTGACCCTGGTAAGATTGCTCTTAAACATTTCAGCTAGCGTCCATAAATTAACAAAGAGCTTCCCCTCCCCTCCAGTTCCCTCATTTTCCATCCCCAACCTCCAAATCATACTTTGTGCATAAAAACATGGTAAGAGCTTGTTGAAAGCTATTCAGCTATAATATCAAATGGTTGTGAACACTGCATTTATTTTTGCTCCTTGAACACAGCCCTGATATTGAAATGATATAAAAGTCCCAGCAGCACTTTATATTGATGTTGGCATTAAAAATGCTTTTTCCGTTAGTGAGAGAGGAGTTCCCCCTTAAAAAAATAAAAGCCAATACCAGCCCTATCAAAACTTTATCATCCTGTTACCACTTGGGCACTGTATTAAATATTCACAACTGAAGCTGGTTTTCATTAAAAATCCTTTTCCCTTCTGCACTGGGGATCACAGACATGACACAGATCCAGAACTCCTATAACCAAGAAAAGCGAGCATTGCATTGACGTCACCTGAAAAAACACATTCAGATTTCATCCCAGTTTGTTCCCAGTTTCATGCTTGCAGGAATGATGAGGGGTGGCAGGGGCAAAGATCGGCCCTAGGAGCACCGCAGTCCTTCTCCCCACCTCCTCCGGTTCTGCTCATCGCTTTCCAAGAAGGTGGACCTCGGGGAACGTGGCACAGCGGTTCAGTGCAGAGAGGCTATTTGCAGAGGGCTAAATTATGATTTATGCTTTATGGCACCAAAACTACAGGCATGTTATTTGTGTACATAATATAGCTTGGGTTTTCCTAGCGAGGGGAAGAGTATTTTGTCTTCCTGAGTAAGCATTCATTTTAGAGACTGATAATCATGGCAGGTTTGCTTTCCTACATATCTTTTCTTACATACAACTGTCGCTGTGTATGAGAGAACAGCTAAATACAGTGGGTCATAATATGAATGGAAAGCATATTTCTGTACCAAAAAGACTCACAGATGCTGGTGCCTGGAGATGGGATTCTAAGCAATTCTTGTTAAGGTCAGTACTGTCTACTAACAAGCTGATATACAAATGTAAAGTGCATTTCATGTATATTATATTATATTATATTATATTACGTATATTACATTTGTTCAAACCCAATAACTATAAACATCACGTGGTTGGAAAGGAAATGAGTGAGGAACTCAATAGCGGTTGGATCTTCCAGGAAACGACAGGCAAGGCAAAATGCCATGGCAGAGCTGAGAACTGGCTGCTCCTGGGAGACTAGTCTTACCTTTGTTAAGAGGAAAAGAAGAAAGAAAAAGAAGGATAAGTAATTTCATCATTAGGGACCAGAACCCTCATTTTTGCATGTCTTTCAATCATGGGTTACATGAAAGCTGCCATGTTGTCTAACACAAGGCAGGATAATTATTTTAATGGTGGTAATTCAGTGATGTGAGAACCACCACTAACTTCATCCTTTGTGATCTCCTGTCATGTACTGACTCACCCCAGCTTTGTTTAACTGTGCCTCAGAAGACAAATCTACTGCGGGGTGTTACTGTGGCTCATGGTTACCTTGCGGTCCACATCTATTTTTCTATCTATCTGTTGCCTCCTGCTTTATACTTAGCTCTTTGGGCATTCTAGAATTTAGCATAATGGAGCCAAATCAATGATGTGAGCCACTGAGCAGTAACACAGTGTGAATATGAAGAAGTAATAGTTGTGGCTTTCAGCATGAAGGTGGAGACATTTTTCTAGAGAAAAGAAATAAAGACCTCAGAAGAAGGGTGCAGCATTTCTCTTCATATCACTTCATCGTGCATGATTTACCATTGTGTTCTAGGGGACTGATTTTCAAAATGAATGAATTTTGCATTAAATTCTGAGTATGGTTGCTGCAGAAGATACGATATTTGCCTATTCAGATGATGAGCTGGTTGCATAAGTGATCACATCAATGGGTAATACGCGCATTCAGTCATGAGAAAAAATTTGCATGCCCTATAAAGACCTAAATGTTGAACATCTGGCCTTTTCTGTGGCACCTCAATTTTGTATCAATGTCTTCTCTTCTTTGAAAGGTTTATTCCTAAAACCGTCAGATCATCACAGTCTTGATACAACATTCACTGCAGACTGTTCAGAAATGAGCCAAGCTCAGCTGTGGTGGGAATGACTTTAATTGTTCTGCATTACAGATGTTGCATTTACCACAAAGTCCTTGAATTGCACATGACTGGACACGAGTGAAGGGAAAGCCGATGCTGTTCTTCTGCCATGCAGGAGGGTCTTGGGACAGTCTGTATTTTGTCCTAAGGGAAAAGCTTCATTAAACCTCTATAGCATATGCTTTATGTAGGTTTGATAGGCAAAGGGAATCAGATGACAATTCTTTCCTTCTAACTAGCTCTTATATTTTCCAGAAATATATAGTTAATTGTCAGTATGAACTGTGAGGAAAGAATACCTAAAATGAGGTAAAATTAGGTAGCAGGTACCACTCATTTCCTCTTTGTTTTGTCCTGCAGCTTGCTCACCTAACTGATCTCCCATCCCTGAGCTTTCTGCTAGGTTTTTCTGGTAAGACCAAGAGCTACACCTGTCCAGGATACTGCATATTGCAATATTATTTTTCTATCCTATTAACTTGGAAGCACGGTGATGAAAATTGCTCCTCACCAGAAAGACTGATGGAGCAAGCACTTTTCTTGTGTCTGTTTACTGCTACCCGGCTGCTGATGCTGAAGAGCACTGATAGGCTACGGATGTTCCCTCCTCAGAGCAAGTCTCCCATATCTTGCCGTCATTTTTGTAATTTTGCCCTTGCCCCAACCACTCCAAACCTCTAAAGAAGTTTGGATTTGGACTTTGCAGCTCTGGCTATGAGGCATAGGAACCCACACATCCCAGTATATTGGTTAGGGGACTTGTGACGCCGAGGAAGGACAGAGAGTTACTAGTTGAAATTCCCAAAGGAAGGGCCAAATGCTGAAAAACTCCCTCTGCTTTTATTTTCGGCCTCAGCTGAAGCAAAATTCTCGTGTAGCATCAATAAATAGTTATCTGCTAACTAATAAAAGATAGTTCTCTGATAAGTTCTAGTCAACAGACTTTCAGGCTGGGTGGCAACGTTAGGGGCTGTTGGCTTTTAGACTCCCAGCCGGGGTTTGCAGGACTACCGTTGAGGAAATTAAATCATGTTAGGCTTGAACCACATTTTTATGTTTAAAATTATGAAGAAGCTAATGCTCCTGATTGGAAGCCCTGCTTCTAGTCCTGCCAGCTGCCATCCGAGCCTAAAGAAGGAGGGTGACAGTCTCCAAACCTGTGTATTGTTAAAAGCAGGTGATAGGGAAGATAACTAGGAGGGGTTACGAGTCATTTCCGCTTATGCAGACTCTTCACATGCTTGTACTTTGACCCCAAGATCAAGTTCCAGATAATGATGTATGTAAAGTTTAGTTATCTTTCAGAGAAGCCACAAGAAGCCTAAAACTGAACTACTTTTTTTTCCAGGAGGAAATCCTGTAGCAGCCCTACTCCACTACGGTGACCGCAGCTTAGCAGCACCTTTGCTGCAAATAGGCATGGCAGGAATTCCTGCTGGGTTTCTGGCTAGGAATCAGAATGAAATTTCTATGCAGACAGAAAAATCCTCTCTCAAGAGGGGTGCTCCAGGGAAATGAAAGGACAGACCCTCAGGAACAGTCACGTCCACTGATCTAACAACAGTTTGCCCAGCTAAGGCTTGGTGCAGTGTTTACGCATCTGCCTTAGCCCTGGAAAACAAAAAGGAGGTTAAAAATTAATCTTTGCAGCTGGCAACTCCTGGCGTGAGTTAACATGGTGGTGCAAATTTTTTCTGATACCAGGGATGTTATGTAGCAGTGGAGTGACCAGACATCAGGGTTCACGTGCGGTAGCTTGACCCATACAACTCAAGGCACTACATGACCTTTGTGGAGTTAAGTGCACCTTTTTGCATTGACGTGTTTAATTTTGGTGATATGAAGGTGTTGGTAGCCCGATTCTTCACTGTGACAGTGCCCACCCAGCTACAGTCAGCCTTGCATTCCCAGCTGTACTTGCAGAATAATGTGGCATGATGGATACCTTTCCTTTAAATTTGCAAGGGTACACTTACTAATAGCAGGCTATTTGGGTCATCTGGAAAACTATAGAAACCTTATGGTATATAACCCCTCTTGCTGGTGGCCCCTAGCGCTTGATTTTGGATCATCACTTGCAAAAGGACATAGCCAAGTGCTGCTGGAATCAACTTTAGGCTGAACCTTGCATTTCAGGCAGATGATAAAAAAATAAAACCCTGTTAGAAGAGACTGCAGGGGATGGAATCTAAACCTGCTGGGGCTAAACTAACATCAGAAAGTGCTAGCCTGCCACTACACGAGGCCGATCTCTAAGTAGTTCGGTAGTTACCTTAACAGCTATAAAAGGTGTAAATCTGTAGAGGGGACAGAAAGAATAAAGAGAGAAACTGCCCTACCTGTCTCCTACTCCACAGGGAATAATGCAAGCTACTTTCACAGTAACTGATCCTAGTAAATGCTCTAAATGGAGAGAAAAAAGCCATGGCTGAAATCTCTGTACAAATTGCAGGGAGACAAGTCTGTATCTCCAGCTCTCAGCCTAATTCCAGTGCTGTGCAAATAAATAAGAGCCACCATTGCTAAAGACCTTTAAGCCCCTTTGTATGACATACAAATTAAACAACTTCAAGTATGGAAAGACCTCCCCAGCAGCACCATGAGGTTATTACTGTTTCCCAGAACAATAAACGCAGTGAGTGTGTGATAGCTGTGTATTGTCTCAAAAAAAAAAAAAAACATCTCGGGCTTTACATTAGGAAGAGGCAACAGACCACCTTCTTTTTGTTATGAATACAGGTAGTCGTAGAAATGTGCTCACACCCTGGGCGGGTAGCTCCTGGGGCACGGGCAATAGTATTTGCTTTTCAAGAGCCAAGCTGGTCTTAAGAGCAGAGGAGAATAAAGCTGCAATCGGTAGTTACATTTCAGACGCTCGGAGCATATCACCATTAGGGCAGGATTAAATAAACATAATTAGAGAAATTCCTTCTGAAAGATGGTTCTGCAAAAGGATTCAAGTGCACACCTATTCTGCGCCCTGCTTGAAGTACTAGTGCTGCTCCACCGCTAGAAGCAAATGCCTTTTGAAGGCAGTTCAGAGCCACCGTGCAGTCGCTTAGCTTTATAGTTTGCTAGCTGCATGTCATCTTTGAAGGCTGGGAAATTGCAGAGGCAGTACCGTGATTCCCAGCCGTGTGAAGCAGACACTTGACACATTTCAGCCCTTGCAATTAAGGGAGAAAAGCAGAATTGGGGGAAAAATTCAAGTGGCATTTTAGCAACAGACCACTCCCTTATCGAGATGAAGTACAAGCATCACCCACAGATATATGCGGGACTGATGCTAAGCACAGACAGTAATAAATGCGTGTGAACTTTGCATGAGAAAGCCTCATACTTAGAAGACTTCGTTTATTGCTCTTAGTCATTTACACACATCCTTCTAAAGCAAGGAAGCTCAAACATAATCAAACCCTGTGTGCAAATTACCAAGTCAAATGCTGTTGTTCTGTTCTGTTCTCTTTTAATATCAGAGCGCAAACCTCCCAGTGCAAAAATACAATCTTGTGATAAAATGACTAATACATGACTAAAGCCATTTTCCATTGTGCAGGCATAGCTCTGGGGATCATTTGTTTTTCATGGTAGATCCCTCAGACAGTGAATTCCTCTGGTGGTTGGGATTATATTAATGACCAGGACTGTTAGTCACCTCAAGGGAGCTGAAATAGGATGCCACTCTGGTTGCCATTATTAATTCCAACTGCAGGTGTGAAAATTAATTTCATGGGTATTTTTATCATTTCCTTTTAGTTAAAGATTAGAGTTTCCGAATGACCCAGACTCCGGATGGAGACAAATCTGAACCGGGCCTGCCCAGCACTCCCGTAATGGGGAAAAAATGGGGTATAAGACTTTCCATCCCTCACTTGGTGAAGACAGTTACCGACACTGAAAGATATGAGGTGTCATCACGACATACATACACTTCCTTGCACCAAGACTCGGTAAAGCAATTCAGTAAATTGCAGGTTGTTTTTGTTTCTGTGGAAGAATAACACATTTGCCAATAGCGGAAGAAAAAAGGAGAAGTTAAATATATCAACCCAAATCAAATGTAGCTGATTAGAAAGCTACAGTTTCCATTTGCTGGCACTGGTACTGTTTTCACATAGATTTTCTGACAGATGCTGCTATACCTCCAGAGTCAAGACGACAGCTCCAGCAGCCAAGCTTCTGCCACAGAAATCAAACCTGGCGTCGTTAACCAGAGGTGGAGTTGGGCTGTTGAATTTGGGGAATGGGAGGGGAAAGGCTGGGAGGGGAGCTAGCTCACCTTGGCTGGAGAGGACAGGAGATGTAATCAGCTGGATCCATTGCGGAGGGGCAGGCTGAGAAGGGGGAAACACCACCCCCCCCCCCCCCCTCTCATTTCTGCCCATGATTAAGCCTCAACCCCTGCCAATTCAACTGGCGAAGGTGTTGGCTCCAAACCTGTCCCGTCTTCATTGACACCTCCTTCTGCCAGAGCTCGATGAGTAATGCTCAGAAGATAAGCAGGTTAGGCCAGATTCAGCCAGATAATTAAAGGTTGGAGGTAACGCAAGAGCCTTATGTGCTCTTATACGTACAGCTCACCTGGGGTTTTGATTTAGAATACGTTGCGCTCATAACCACCTTTCGTCCTACAGCTCTCCTCGTGTCTGAGGCATCTTTGTCGTGCGGGCGAGCGCTCTGCCTACTCCAGAGATGGGCAGAGAGAGTGCCAGAGGTCCTTCCCAGGGGGGTGCGGGACTCGGACCTCCCTTCTCACCTGCGCCGCGGTCATCAGCCCCCCCCATCTCTCTTTATTTCCAGCGTCTCTCCTTACCGCTGCCGTGCAAAGCCTTTTTGACCTGATGTCTCTCCCGTCACCAGCTCGATCAGCACCAGCCCAGAGCACGGCGGGGGGAAAGGCTGACGCTGGGCATCGGCTTCGCTTTACGCCTCCCTCCCCGCGCCGCGAGGGACCCTCCCCGCACAGAGAGCTGCGAGAGCCGGGGGAGGGCTCGACGCCAGCCCTCCTCTGTTATAATCAACCTTTTTAGGTCATGCAAGCCAAGAACCTTGTGTTGCTAAAGACCCCATCAGTTACTTGAAGCAGTTATCGTATTTTACTGTTTACATTGAAAAAGCCCAGAGCGTGGCACTCAGCCCATCGCGCGCGGCGCAGTTTATCACCAAAAATTAATGAGTCCGTGCCATCTCGCGCTTCAAGACATTAAATCACAGATTTGTTTAAAATTTACTGAAGTTTGTAACTTCTAATAAAGGCCGCCTCAACCTTCACAGTTACATATCAAAACATCACGTCAGAATCATGCCCTCCTCACCACTTACTGACGGTTGGCTTAAAGAAAGAGATAGCATACAAAATTCACTTATTTTTCATGCTGCCGCTGCAACCGTTCCCTGCCGTCAAAACACCCTAATGCAGAGCAGAAGGGAGAAAAGCAGCAATGATTTTTCTGAGCTAAAATAGATACAAATGCCGTGTGCATATCACAAGGCATTATCAGGACAGCTCAGATACATAACATTAATGTAATTGCTTTATTCTCTTCCCTTAACTAATACTAGTTTTCCGCTTCCGTAGGGTTTTCAGATTAATTTGTGCACAAGTTTTTACCAGGTTCTCTATTAACCCACTTCAGCTAATTGCAGAGCAAACACCACGTTATAGAACCGAACACGATCATCCAAGTTATAAATGATAAATTCCACCACAACACTTGAGAAAAGTCTTTATTGCAATTTCAGTTTTTATTTCTTTTAGATAAATAGATTTTTTTCGCATCAAAATGTCTTCATTGATTTTTACATTTAGGCAAAGCCATTCATGAAAATTACTAAATTAGGGCACGCGTCATGAAGCAAGCACAGTACAAACCTTGTGACACCAACCTTTAGCCACGTCTCAGAGTCACTTGCAGCTTTTCAGTTGCACCTCGGTGCTGTCTTCCCTTCAGATAGAGGAATTGTTTCTGGACCATACAAAGTTATTTGGAATCTTTCTAGCATTTTAGGAACGTTATAAGCAAGCAATTAAAATATTCTGATTGCTAAGAAGCCGTCACTTCATTCGGACTCGGGGTAGATAGAGCAAACTCACGCACTCGGGTGTAGCACCGATGCTGCCTCTTCCATTTAGTGACTGTCAGGCACTTCCAGGGGAATAAAACCGAGGCAGCTGCCAGTACGTCGCAATTCCTAGAGCTAAAACACAAGCCCTCTCAGACACGACACGAAAGTGACCGAAATGTGTGTTTAAGCCTGCCTTTTCAAATGACTTTTTTCTCATTTAGCAACAGAAACTTTACATACAAATGAACAGAGGTTGTATATTTAGGGTCTGTGCAGAATGGCCCAATGGGAGGCTGTATGGGAAGAGAAAACTTTTTTTTTTCCTCTCCTTTTGCACAGTTTTGAAACGCGGCAAGTCTGGTGGATTTGGTAACACTAATGCAAAACTGGGAAGTGAAGAGCAAAGAGAAGCAAGCTTCATTAACGGAGAGAATTCGACATAAAATATACTGGAGCTGATGGAGGAAGGGAAGAGACAGCCAAGATGTTCAGCTGCAAGTGGAGTCCAATTTGATGCTCAGCGTGAGTTTAAAGGGAAGATTTTCTCAGCCTTAAAATAAAAGAGCAGTATCAGATGCGTACGGGGCAGAAAACTGTCGTCACAGAAATGGATTGTACCAGGCTCGGTAAAAGCGAGAGTGGCAAAAGTAGCTCATTTTGCTGCTCTACATTTATAGATGGGCTCATTCGAATGCTCCCGGGAGGACTGGTTTTATGCGTCCAGACAAAACATACAGGCATCCTGGCCCGCAGTATCACGATGGTAAAACCTGAGCATAAAGGAGATCCCACCACGAGTTAACTGGGAATCTCGTCTTGGAATTTTGGGGAGCAGACCTGATTTCCTGCCAGCAGATCCACCGACGCCTCTCATTTCTCGTAGCGCCAGCCCCCTGACATGAACGAATTGCTAACGTCAAGGACCCGATCCTGCTTCCACTGAAATCAATACGAGTTTTGTCGTTGATTTCAATGGGATCAAGGCTTCAGTCCTGCAGTTCTCGAAGTCAGTAGGGTTGGGGTTTTCTCTGCACATGTGAGGTTGCGTTAATACTGTAGAATGGGCCTAAATTCTATTGATTACTTGGATTTAAAGCCAAGCGTAAACCCGGGATTAGGGGAAAGAGAGAAATGTGTGTGAGAGAGAGTTTAGAGCAGCATACATTCGTGGCGCGCACCGGGTCAGCAGGAACTCAGCCAGAGCAAAGACTGCAGTGGCACAGCCTCGGTTAGCCAAGTCCATCGGAAAGTGTTGGGGGGAACAGAGAGAAGAAATTCAGTGTGGAGATCCTTTTTCATCTGCTGCCTCTAAAGTAAACCTCTGAGTCACTCGCTCTTTATTAAAAATAAACAAAACATTGACAGAAGAAATTATTGTCACATACCTACGCGTCGTAATTGATTCTGTTCCTTTGCTGCTGCTTCTTTTCCCTCATCTCCGATACAGGGTTGTTCTGTGTTTCTGTAACACTTCTGGCAAATCAGAATTTATTGTACATATGTTTGTGTTCCACTTAATAAAAAATATACCTGTATTTTCAGATAAACTTTGTTAGTAATTCATGAGGTAAGTGACTATTTATGCTAATAAGGGAGAAATATATTCTCAAGCATAATGCATTACATAAATTTGAATGCAAAATGTTCAATTATGAAGTAAATACAGGTAATGCAAATAGTAAATTACATCCAATAAAAATATATAAAGAATGTGTCTTCAAAGAGAGAGAGGCTTTTATTTGCGTCTGCGAGTTGTTTAAAGAGAAAAGAATTAATAAATACTGAATTACTCTTATGATGGTTTAGCTCGTAATTCACCAATCCATAACGACTCCCAGTAATCGGACTGTTGTTTCGTACCCTCCAATATAAGGCAGGACTGTTTCCTCAGCAATTTTATCCCTACCAGATTATCTCGTCTGATTCTATTAATTCTCTCCCATAAATCTGCTAACAGTGATATGTGATTTACTTACCCTGTTAACTGATCTGAAGACTGTTAAAAGGATTTATCTAGCACTGCACCTAGGAGCAGTATATGCCTTATCACTCTGTTACTCTGAAGAAGTCTTTCTGAAATCAATTTGGCTGGTTTCATAGTTAAATTCAGCGGGCACTGTTTAGTTCTGCACCATAAAATAAGACACTGGATAAACAAAAGGAGCAGTAACTGCACTTAATGTGTTGGTCTTGATACGTGTTTAAGTCATAACAAATTACACTCCGAGTCCATATAACTCATAACCTGCACGTTCGCTTCTGCTAAGTCTTCTGTGTTAGATACACACAGAGGCACACACAGACACACACACACACACACACCACACACTTCAGCGATGGAAGGTCTCGCACACGCTGCTGGCGTGCTCGTCCCAACGCGGGGCGATCCGAGTGTATTTGGAGTTAATGTTTCACGTCCCCCCGCGCGATCTGTCAGAAAACTCTCCCACGATAAATATACGTTAGTGTGAAGGCTCATGAGCCAGGTCAGCAGCACAAGCGGGAGCGAGCAAGGCTCCACGTTCTGTCGTCGAACAGGGATGCTTGAAAACAAATGGGAGCGGGAGGCTACGAGGGGGACGCTGGAGTTTTCCCTCCGCCTGGCTCAGGGCAGGATTGTTACAAGCAGTGCTGGGAAAAGGGAGCAGTCTGGGGGAATTGGCCTGCGATAATTGTGGAAAAACTGAAGGCTGAATAGCTCTAATTGAAATGAAAGTGTGTGATTGTTATGGAAGAAACACTGTTAATAGAGGACTGTAAATGTTTAGACACCCATTGTGAATAGCCAAATAATAAAGAAAAATACTACTAAAATGAGAGTTATATAGCGTAGGGAGGAGAATGTTGCTTCTGAAGGTTATCCAAAAATTGCTAATAATCTTTTTTTTTCTCTGCTGCGCTGAACAGCAGAGACACTTTGGTGCAGCAGTCCTGTGTAACAATCACACAAGAACAATATCGTACAACTAATAATTTTACCGGCTGTTCTGGTAGGTCAGAGCTCCAATTAATTTGCAGCACTTGCTTACATTGGTATCAATTAAGAGACGGTCCCCATTAGCTCACGCAATTTCATACTCTTTGTCTGGAGTTCAGAGTTTACTCAGGAAATTTACTCGTTTGCAAATGTAGCACTTTGAATCCTCACGTCCAAGCAAACTAGTTTATGGGGCTGGAGCCACATTTCCACATCCATCTATCAAGCGGGCAAGTGAAATACTACATTTGTACATTCTGAAAAGCAATAACCTTTTCATTTAAAAATATTAGCACACGTTTTTATGTCTCTCATAGGTGAGCATGTTAAATGATATACAGTACCACATTCATCTTGCTCAGGGAAAAAACAAATACAGGGAATTGGGCTGTCCTGGGGGGGGGATTTATGCTGCGAGCCTGGAAGTTTTGTTGATTCCGACGACGTGAAGAAATAGGAAAGCCAGCCCGAGTAGTTAAGTTGCACTAACTTTGTCGGGAATCGCAGTCCGGAAGATAAAGCTAGCAGATGTCCGCGGCTGTGCGTGTGCGGGTGTGTTTCAGGACCGTGCAGAAGTGTATTTTAATTTCGTTAGCGACGTTGGTAGCGTTTCTTTAGCTTTAGAGAATTGCCTCTAGGATCATTTCTAGCTGTAGCTATCTTCCTAAATTTGCAGTGTGCCCTACCGTTTTTAGCTGCCAGGAACAGTACACGCTGTATGACTTTCAGATGTTAGTACTGGCACTCGTACTGATAATGGCATAGTCAGAAGATGTTATCCATTCGTAAATCCACTAGCCAAGTACTATTTCCTCAGCAGAGATTCTTTGGCTATCGCAAATGATGATTTTCACAGTCGGTGAAAAATTACCCAGAGGCTTGCCCGCACCTACCGAGTAATACCCTGCGCGCGTTATAAATAGCAAACTCCGAGGGGGAAGGGACCGGGCGAGGGGAGAAGGGAGGATTTGAAGTACAATGTTCAAGAAGCCGGTTTAATATATGACCAAGTGTCAGAAGTCAGGTTTCTGAGAATTACTTTTCAGATAAACAACTTTATAGCACCGCACTTAATCTTACTTACTCGAGACATCTCATTTATCACGGAATTACAAGTAACTTTAATTCTATCGATATTCCCATAAAGCCCGCTCGGAAAATCGAGCCTGCCAGCTCCGGCGGCTGCGGGTTTCCCCGACCCGCGGCGGGGGAACCGGCACCGGCACCGGCACCGGCACCGGAGCAGGGACCACCACCGCCCCGTCGAGGGCGAGGGGGTGCCCGGCCCGGCTCTCCGGGGCTCCGCACCGGCCGGGGCCCGCCTCGGCACTGACCTTTGGACGAGAGATGGCGCTGTCGAGGTTTAAACCGAGCCGCTCCGCCGCTCCGCCGTCCCAGCCCGCTCGCCGCTGCCACGGCCACCCCCAGCCGGCCCCCTCCCGCAGGGAGGGAGTCGAGGGAAGAGGGGGGGGGGGGGGGGCTAAAGTAAATACAATTAGTTCTAAATGTATTCAATTAATTAGGCCGGGCCAGCAGGCCAAGTGCGGCGGGCGCAGGGTTTGCAAACTTGCAGGGCTTTCGCCCCCCTTTTTTGGGGGGAAGGGGGGCGGGGGGTGATGGAGGAAACAGATGCCCCGTCCCCGTAAAAAAAAAAAAAAAACAAAACACAAAACAAAAAAAAACCCAACCAAAAACGAGAGAGAAATGCCGGGGGCGCTGCGGGGGAGCGGAGCGAGGGCGCGGAGCCGGTACCGGCCCGGGGACAGGTATCGGCCCGGCGGAGCCCCGCTTTCCGCTGCCGGGTCCCCGCGGCCGGCCGGCCGGCTCTTCCCCTCTCCTCCTCCTCCTCCTCCTCCTCTTCTTCCTCCCCGGCCGGAGGGAGAGCTCCTCCGCGCCCTCAGGTGCCCGCACCGCCCGGGCGGGCGGGGGCAGCTCCCGGGCAGCCCGCCCCGGGGCAGGGCGCTCGGCCGAAGGGGGAGCGCGGCGGCCGGGGCCGGCCCGGTGCGACGGCGGAACGGGAGCGGGAGGAGGAGGAGGAGGAGGAGGAGGAGGAGGAGGAGCGGGCCCCGTCCCGCAGCCGCTTTCCCCGGGGAGGGCTGCGGGCAGGAAGGGGTTAAGGCGCTCCCCAGCTGACAGTCAGCTGATGGGGCCCTGATTGACAGCTCCGAAAAGTTTCCTTGTTTCTATACTATTATGCTAATGAGGGCTGGGATGGCGGCCGCCCATTGGTCCGGCCGCCGAGTCAATTTCCCATTTGACGTCAGGAGCGCTATAAAACTCAGCAATGCTTTTAAACTCTCCTGCTGGATGAAACCTTTAAAATATTTTTCATCTTCTCGCTGTAGCTTTGGGGTCGAGTTTTGGTGTGGTTTTTTTTCCTCTCTCTCTCTCTCTCTCTCTTTTTTTTTTAAAAAAAACTATTATTAGTAGTAGTCTTTTGGTTGCGATATCGCCTTTGATTTTCTTTTTTTATTATTTTTTTATTTTTTTAAAAAAATCTCCGCTCTCTTTTCCCTCCTCCCTTCCCCGATGAACCTCTCTCCTCGCTCTGCACTTTGCATGAGAAAGCCCAGAGGAAAGGCACCATGAAGTGTTAAAAAAATAACAACCCAGCCCAACAACAACAACAAACCAACAACAAATTTCCTCGCACCGCCGCCAGCTCCCACTTCCAGCTGCAGTTCGCGAGCTGCGAAAGCGAGAGAGAGGAGAGAGAAGGGAGGGAGAGGGGAGGAAAGGAGAGAAGGAAGGAAGAAAAAAAAAAAAAAAAAAAAAAAAAAAAAAGCCGAGCAACCAACCCTTTATGCAAAAGGCGAATAGCGAGAGCCCCTCGCTCTGATGCATCAGCGGCAGCGGAGAGTCTGCGAGGGCTAACGCGGAGCGGAGCGGAGCGGAGCGGAGGCTGCGAGAGGCGCAGGCGGGGGAGAGCGGCGCGGCGCGGAGCGGAGCGGAGCCGGAGGAGCGCGGAGCGGAGCGGAGCGGAGGAGCGCGGAGCTCGCCCGAAATCAAGCTGGCTCACCCGGTGGCAACTCAGAGCAGCCCCCTCGCTCCCGGAGCGCACCCTTTCTGGAGGACTGTCAGCAGCAAAAGGATGGCATCGGAACTGGCGATGAGCGGCTCCGACCTGCCCACCAGTCCCCTGGCCATGGAATATGTTAATGACTTCGATCTGATGAAGTTTGAAGTGAAAAAGGAGCCGGTGGAGACCGACCGCATCATCAGCCAGTGCGGCCGCTTGATCGCCGGGGGATCGCTCTCTTCCACCCCGATGAGCACGCCCTGCAGCTCCGTGCCCCCGTCCCCCAGCTTCTCGGCGCCCAGCCCCGGCTCCGGCACCGACCAGAAGACCCACCTGGAAGACTACTACTGGATGACGGGCTACCCGCAGCAGCTCAACCCGGAGGCGCTGGGCTTCAGCCCCGAGGACGCGGTGGAGGCGCTCATCAACAGCAGCCACCACCCGCTGCCCGGCGCCTTCGATGGCTATGCTAGAGGGCAGCAGCTGGCCGCGGCCGCCGGCGCCGCCGCCGGCTCCGTGCCGCCCGAGGAGATGGGCTCGGCGGCCGCCGTGGTGTCGGCGGTGATCGCCGCGGCGGCGGCGCAGGGCGGCGCGCCCCACTACCACCACCACCACCACCACCCGCACCACGGCGCCGGCGGCGGCGGCGGCGGCGGCGGAGGCGGCGGCGGCGGCGGGCACCCCCACGCCGCGGCGCCGCCGGGCAGCGCGCCGCCCTCCTCCGCCTCCTCGGCCGCCGGCTCCGGCGGCTCCGGCGGCGGCGGCGGCGGCGGCGGCGGCGGGGCCGGGGGGCTGCACCACCCGCACCACGGCGGCGGCGGCGGCGGCGGCGGCGGCGGCGGCGGGGGGCTCCACTTCGACGACCGCTTCTCCGACGAGCAGCTGGTGACCATGTCGGTGCGGGAGCTGAACCGGCAGCTGCGGGGCGTCAGCAAGGAAGAGGTGATCCGGCTGAAGCAGAAGAGGAGGACCCTCAAAAACAGGGGCTATGCCCAGTCCTGCCGCTTCAAGAGGGTCCAGCAGCGGCACGTCCTGGAGTCGGAGAAGAACCAGCTGCTGCAGCAAGTGGAGCACCTAAAGCAGGAGATCTCCAGGCTGGTCCGGGAGAGGGACGCCTACAAGGAAAAGTACGAGAAGCTGGTCAGCAACGGCTTCAGAGAAAACGGATCCAGCAGCGACAACCCCTCCTCTCCAGAGTTTTTCATGTGAGTTCCCACAGCCTTGCCACCTTAACTAAAAGTTCTCCCCGGGAGTGAGTTGGTGTTGGGGGCTTTGCTAGAGCGACCGCCCGCCTTGCCGCCTTCTAGCGCGTTTTTTAAAGAGCGAAAACTCAAAACAATTTTAAAACAAACTTGGCTTTTGGGGTTGGCTTTTGTTGGTGGGTCTCGTTTGTTTTCCCTTTTGCTTTTTTTTTTTTTTTTTTTTTTTTTTTTTTTTTTTTTTGCTTTTTAAGGTGGGCTGGCTCCGTGGTGGCCGACCAAAAGTTCGACATGAGTTTCTTTTCTGTTTATTATTATTATTACTATTTTTTTTTTATTTTTTTTTTGTGGGGGCTTGCTGTTGTGGTTTTGGGTTTTTTTGGTTTGTTTTGTTTTTTTTTTTTTTCTTTTTTAAATTTAAAAGATCCAACTCGCCACCAACTCAGTTCTTCATATGAAGCTTGCTCTTCTTTGAAACCTGCCATCCACATTATATATATATATATATATATATATTTTTAAGTTCAGGAGGGGTTTTTTTTCTTTTGAGCTTGCTGTGTCCAAAAAGTCAGATTTTTTTTTTTTTTTTTTTTTTGCCATCCTGAGTTCTTCATATGAGATTTGAGCTTTGCAAAAAGAAAAAGAAAATTAAAAAAAAATACAAAAAAACACAAAACAAAAACAAAAAAATACAAAAACAATGTGAAATTTTTAGACTCCAGCTTGCTGAGTTCCATCAGTTTTTAGCGTTGTTGTGCAAAACTAGAGATATGCCTAGATCAACCTGCCAAAATCAAGCCTGCATCAACCTTCGGTGTGTTCATGTGAGTTTTGGCCTTAATCTGCCAAACGTGAGACTTTAGTCTGCCATTAGAATCCCATACTCATCTCATGCATTACGCTTGCTATTTTGTCTTAGCAACAATGAACTATAACTGTTTCGAAAGACTATGAAAAAGAGACATTATATTAATAAAAAACCCTGCATGCTGGTCATGTACGGTATAATTATTTTTTTTTTTTTCTTTTGCTTGGAAATGGACTTTTGGAGACTATTATGGCATGGCATTCATCCTTTTGTTTTATTGCCTCATCACTTTTTTGGGTTGAAAGCAAAAAAGTGCAACCTTTGATCTTCCTCCTCCTCCTCTTCCTCCCCATTAAAGTTTGCATCTGCTCTAAAACTGCTTTGAGTTACTCAAAACTTCAGACTTCCTTTTAAATGCACTGAAGCATTCCCTCTCAAAAAACCCGCCAGAATGGATTTTGATAACCTAATGTGGCAAAAAAAAAATATATATATTAAAAAAAACAAACAAACACACAAAAAGAACTTTGGAAAGATGTTCAAAATTCACATCCCACTCGGGGGGGACATTGAAACCATGCTGTTGCCTAAAACAGTCTAAAAATTAATTTTAAGTGATCTGCCCCATTTTTTTTTTTCTTTTCCTTTTGCATTTGGTCATTGTCAAATGTGGAATGCTCTGGGTTCCTAGTATATAATTTAATTCTAGTTTCTGTCATCTGTTAGCCCAGTTAAAATGTATGCTACAGATAAAGGAATGTTATAGATAAATTCGAAAGAGTTAGGTCTGTTTAGATGTAGATTTTTTTTAAAGATTGATGCACTAAATTGTTTACTGTCGTGATGTAAAGGGGGGTAGAATTTGCAACGGGACTGTTTTAAAAAGTAGTTTATGCAGCATGTGCTTGCAACTTAAATATAAGTTGGGTATATGTAGTCCTTGCTATACCACTGACTGTATTTGAAAACCAAAGTATTAAAAGGGGGAGGCACCCCTGTTTATATCTATAGGGGTATTTTACATTCAAAATGTATGGGTTGGTTTTTTGGTTGGTTTTTTTTTTTTTTTCCAAAATTGAAGTATTTGGGACTGAATTGCACTAAGATATAACCTGCAAGCATATAATACAAAAACAACAAAAAAAAATTACGAACCTGTTTAGAACGCTAATACAATTTATGCAGTTATAAAGATGGCATTACTGCACAGTTTTAAAATGATGCAGATTTTTTTACAGTTGTATTGTGGTGCAGAACTGGATTTTCTGTAACTTCAAAAATTCCACAGTTTTAAAGGCAATAATCAGTAAATTTTATTTTCAGGGACTGATATCCTGTCTTTTAAAAAAAAAAAATGGAAAGTAAATCTTACCACAATAAATATAAAAAAATCTTGTCAGTTACTTTTTCTTTTACATATTTTGCTGTGCAAAATTGTTTTATATCTTGAGTTACTAACTAACCACGTGTGATGTTCCTATGTGCTTTTCTTTCATTTTCGACTCTATGGTTATATCAAAAGAGAGAATAATCTACAATAATAAACTGCATTTTTTTGATTCCGTACTCAGTTTCTTAGTCTGTAGTTTAAAGTTCAAGAACTCCGAGAGCAAGTACTTCACTGTACTGCCTGGCAAAGGGGTGATGCTGATACAAGAGCTGGACTCGATAATATTCAGGAGGGGAGAAGGGAAAGGATAGCTCCCTGTAAAGTGGAAAATTGTTGCCCGCTAGAAATCAAGTTATCTTTCAGGTAGATGAAAAACGTGAGCTTTCAGGTGCTGCTTCTGACTTCTCAGTATTGCTCTGAGCTCAGTTTCAGTGACTCAGATCATCCCACCAGGTTTTAGGAGACCTCAAAGGGGAGGTCTGCTTAAAAACCTGATGACATGATACAGCCCTATATTTTGATTGTTTTATGATGGAGTGAAGTGAAAGGGAAGACTTCACATCCTCTTATCATCTGATCCCAGCAAAGCATGCCTGTCTCTAGTAAGAGATGACACCACATCAGGCTTGGCTCGTCACAAAGCCACTTAATGCTACATCGAAAGATTTCTTGCCATTTGGGTCCATACTGCCTCCTTTTTTTTTTTCTTCGCTTTGCTTTCCCCCTTCCCTTCTTCTTTTGTTTGACCCATGGTGGGTTTTTTGGTGGGGTTTTTTTTTGTTGTTGTTGTTGGTTTTTTTTTTTCTTTTTGCTACAGGCCTTAGAAAGCCCAGGGAGAACTGAGGAGCAGAGAAAAAAAAATTCAAACGACTTCCTCCAACTTTTGAGAGTTATTTGTCCTAAACAGTCAATCCAAAGGTTAACGTGCTAGAAACGTTCAGGTCTCCGAGCCCCTCTTCACTTCAGTTCTCCATGTCAAAGGGCATTTCGACTTCGAAAGGCTCCTCAAACCCTCCACCCGGTTCGTTTAAAGCCACCTTCCCCGAGAACCTCCAGCATCCGTTTGTAGAGCCCTCTCCCGCTCTTTGAATGCGATTATCCGCCCAGGTTATTTGAGAAGCGGAGGGCTCTCCGAAGGATGCTCCAGCCGCTCTAGGATGGGGGTTTTATCTCCAGACCCGGGCTCGTAAACCCAGCACGGGGGTGTTTTTTCCTTTATATTCCCCCCAACCACCACCACTACTGTTGGTGCAACTTCTTCCCAGCTGTAAGGTCATCCCTCCCGGGTGCTGGTGGCACTGAAAGGAGAGGACCTGTTGCCGTTCCTCTGCCCGGTTGGACCAGTCCACGTCTCGGACCCTGCTCCGTGTACTGAGGTCAGGATGCGGCCCCGAGCACCCCCCCCCCCCCCCCCCCCCCCGTGGGTGCCTGCACCCACGGGAACCTGCGTCAGTGGGCCCTGGGTGCTGCTGGAGGTCAACCTGCTCCCGCTGAGGTCCCTCTGAGGGGACGGAGAGCCGGCCCCGCCGTGGGTGACAGCAGGCGTTGGTGGCCGTGGTTCCCGATGCCGATGCTGCGCCTCGCCCCTCCCCGGTGCCGGGGCACCAACCTGCCCTTTGGCATCTGACCTGCTGTTGCACCAGGGTTTGAGTAATGGTTCAAGCTCCAGATTCTGGTTAATTCGAGTTCCATTTGCTGGTTAATGTGTAAGCTGTGGGTAAACCGGTTGCTATTGGCTGAGCAGAGAATTATCTGCTGGGAAAGACAGGACTGCTTTTTACTTCTTCTCCCACCTCCCCTTCCCCGGCCGAGCCTTTACTGATGCCCGGGGTTTTTTTTGCAGGGGGTTTCTTCGAGGCTTTGCCGCTGCCCTTGCCGAGAGCTCCCAAAGGAGCCCTGCCCTAAGGAAGGGAAGGAGCGAGGCCTCTCCTCGGCAAAGCCCCACCAAAGGGACGCTGCGGCCCCCGAGGGAGCGCCCAGCCCCACGCCCCCGCAGCGGGACCCGCTTCTGGTCCAGCCTGGTGCCCGCGTCCCTCTGGCGCTCCGGGTTTCCTTGCAGGCAAAGTTAGGAGCTGGCACTAGTATTTTAAACAGTGGCGCAGAGCGAGGGGAGCACCGCTGCCTCCTTGAAGTATCTTCTTTCTCGGAGGCAAAAAACCCCCACCCTGTTTGAACAGCGATAAGAGAAATCCTTCCTAGAAATAGACTGAGTGCAAAAGGGAAAATTCCCATCACACACCCAACCTGAGAGGGAAAAAAGGCTCTCTCCCAGTTTGGCATCGTTATGACACATTGCAATCTTGCTTTGCAAATAAAAAAAAAATATGCAGCCTTCCTTAGGCTGCACTTGAATTTCAGCCTGAAACACACCAACTGCCCAACTGAAGGAGAAAAAAAAAATAGATGCACGTTTTAATGCTCACTAAAGCAAAGCGAGTAGTGGGGTTCTCTGTATGAATCATTGCAGGGGAGCGCCCACCTTTGCCGCAGGACTGCTTGCTGAGGACTAATTGGAACCGCTCTGCTCTGAATAACCTACGTTCATTAATCACCCCTCGCTTGACTCTGGCCTCAATCCTGCTCCCATTGAGCTCGGAGGTGCAATCCCCAGGGATTTCAAAGGGGAGCAGGATCCCACCGTTCTCCCGCAGGTACCTCTCCGGCTAAAGCAGGGGGAACGCTGCCCGAGCCGGGCAATCGTGTGTCAAAAGGCATGCGTGGTCTTAATCTTCCCATCACTAACAACATCCTATTTCTCCCATAGTCCTACAGTGCTTTCCCATTTATTAACTACATTACAAAGAACTTTCATGTGACCGGTGCCGGGAGATACGTGCACGGAGAGCGGCCCTTTGCTGGCTGGGAAATGGTGTGCGCTGTGGCCCAGCCCTCTCCTCCCTCCCCATCCCACCTTACGCTTAAGCCTTTTTTATTTTCCCCCCCTAAAATGAAACATAACCCTCCGCCCGACCTCCAGGCTTCTGCTGAGCAGAGTCCAAGAGTATTTTTGTGTTTGTGCTGCGGTGTTTTACCCTGCTCGAGAAATGTCATCCTGGATGGCATCCTAAAAAAAAAAGAGGGGAGAAGGGAGGGAAATATCCCGGTCACACCAGTGCATATTTATTTCTTGAACAGTTTCTCACCACCGCTGGGCAGGCACCATGCGAGAAGCGCCCGTTTGCAAACGGAGCGGTGAGAGCTTCTATTTATTAGAAAGTCTTCTTCACCCTTTTAAAACAAAAACGCCTGCGCTGAATCAAAATGCCACTTGAAAACTACCCCCACGTGAAACATGGGAGCAAATTTTTTGTTTAAAAAATGAACTTTGCCAGCTCTTTTTTTCCTTTCCCTTCCGAAAGCTTTTGCGCAGCTGTTTCCTCCCCCTCCCTCTGCGTAGTGTGTAGGAAGTTCTTGATCTAGAATCATTCATAATTTTAATACCAATTTCTATTTGACATAATATACTAATATCAGATAGAGAGTGTAGCTGCTTCCTGGATTTAGGGAGGAAATGATGCATATATCAGAATTATCTGCTCAGATGCCAGAACTACATTGGTGTCATTTCAGCATGTGCTGCATTGAAAGGAAATCCTCTATATTTATTACTCCGATCATCAGAGGAGCTAAATGGACCCACTGTTTCTGACACCTGTTCGGATGGCTGAATTTAAAATTTCACACAGGAAAAAAAAAATAATAATCCTACATACTTCAATGTTAGGAATTAAGATTTTTTGATAAACTTTCTTCCCTCCTTCTTTCCGAATGGCCGTGTTGTGAGCGGCTGCCATGAGGCTTGGGCATTCCAGGGGTAGCTATGGAGAGTGGGATAGATTTTGTTTGCTCAGCCAGGACAAAAAGCAATCCTGCTTGTACACACACACACACACACACACACACACACTCGAGCCGTCTGTAGTCAAATGCTTCAGATACCTGCTTTAAGTGCAGGTCTTGGTATGAATAACACGAGGTAGCACACCCCGGGACGTGGCAGAGGTGAGCGGCTGTCGAGAGAATTCATCTTTTCGGGAGGGACCTGAGCACTCAACCACTTCACACTTTTAAGGCCCCTCTAATGAATTTTTTGGGTGCAGCAGATACAAATCAATAGATTAAAATACTGTACATTCTGCTGCATCTAATTCTTGACTGCCTGAAATTGTGGGGGAGGACCGAGAATAACATTTGTCACTCTCCGAGGGCTGAGTGCATTCAGATTTGTGAGCTGTAAGCCAACACGATGCAAAAATAGTCCAGGATGTGACTTAACTTTTCAAGTGAAAAGCAAAAGGCCAGGGATCCGCGAGGCTGTAGCCTGGTGTAGCAGCAGATAGGCAGCTCCAGCTCCAGCCCCGGCTATCTCCCACCGTATCAGGTTGACCCGGCACGGTGTGATAACGTCTCAGTGCCCCCGATGCAAGCTGCTCATATCTTATTGCTCGCTGAAATGATCATTTTCTATCACTGCTGCCGTACCCAATTTTTTTTCCCCTGAAGTCTAGCTTTTAAACCCGAGCCACTTCCGACAGCAGTGAAGCGTGCAGGCCTGTAGTTGTAGTGCAGTGAGTTACGGGGATGGAGACTGCCCTGCCTCTCTCCTTGCTTGGTTTGAAGCCCTGTGGCCTTTGTGACGTGATCTCCTTTGCTTTTTTTTATTTTATTATTTTTTAATCCATCCCTATGAATCACCTTGCATGGAGGGAATCGAAGCCAGAGCAGAAGTTTGCTAGAAGTGGTGTTTCTGCGCCACGCAGAGAAAAAAAATACCCAGCAAGCAACAAATCAAGCAGTGTCTTCAAGTTTCCAGCGGGGGTAGGGAACGGAGCGTCCCTGGTTGCCACTCTCAATTGTTAATTCATAAAGAAGCACAGTCCTGAAAAATGTTCTCAGCAGCTTGTCCCCCGTTGAAGCAGAAATGTCAATGACTGCGTACGGAGGCGTTAAGGCTCAACACCCTATTTCAGCAGGAGCTCTGGCATCTCCCTGCCCCTCATCCCTTGGGTTTTGGTGTTAAACTCGCGCGTCCCCGAGGGCTGCGGGGTGTCGGGCAGAGCAGGGTGCCCAGGACCGGGGGGCACACCCGTTTGCCTCCCCGCTGCCCTCCCGGCACCTGCCTCGCCCCGGGGAGAGCAGCACATTGCGGGAGAATTCTGGCACGGCTTCTTAAACGCCTGCTTCCAGCAAGCAGCTCGCAAATAACCCGGCCCGGGGAGGGGGTCCCTCTATAACGGTGTAAACCCCCCTCCCTTTCCCCGACGAGCTCTCCAGCAGCACCCGCGGGGTGCTGGGCGGCCAGTCCGGGGCTACCTCGGTAGCCCGGAGGGGCGGATGGGCCCGGGGCGGCGGGGCCCGGCCGGGGGCTGCCCCGCGCCCCGCCCCCGCCAGGCCGGCTCGGCCGCCGCGCCGGGGGGCGCCGGCCTTTTCCGGGCACCCACGTCCCCCGGGGCGGGTGGAGGTGCTCCCACGCACAGTGGTTGGGGGGCTGCCCCCAGCCCCGGGGTCCCACCGCAGGCAGGTGCGGGGCGGGGGCGGGCAGGGAGCCGGGAGGGACGGGGAAGGGCGAGGGCAGCATCCTTTGGTTGGTTGTTTGCTCGCTTGTTTGTTTGTTTCCAAATGGAATTCCTGGAACAAAAGGGGAGTCTGTGCGTAACTAAAGGATCCGTCGGGGCATCCAAAGCTTAGCTCCGGTGTGTCACCCAGGCGGCTTCAGCTGGCTGACCGTCCCCTAGGTATGTTCACAGAGCACTTCCCCTCCTCTTTGGTTCATAGTCGTCTTTTTCTTTTCTTTTCTTTTTTCTTTTCTTTTATTTTTTCTTTTCTTTTCTTTTCTTTTTTCTTTTCTTTTCTTTTTTTTTCTTTTTTTTTTCTTTTTTTTTTCTTTTCTTTTTTCTTTTTTTTTCTTTTTCTTTTTTCTTTTTTCTTTTTTCTTTTTCTTTTTCTTTTCTCTTTTCCTCTCCTCTCTTCTCTTTCTCTTTGTTTTCTTTCCCTTTGTTTTCTTTCCCTTTCTTTTCCCTTCTTTTCCCTTCTTTTCTCTTTTCTTCCTTGTTTCATCTTTTCCTCTTTCTTCCTTTCTCTTTTATTTTCTTGTTCTTGATTTTTTTCCCTTCCCTTCCTTTTCTTTTTCATTTCTTTTTCTTTTCGCCTGTGCTCACATGGAGACTAATCTAAACCCCACTGCAATCAAAGGGAGCTTTTTAAATGACATTTTGGATCAGGCCCTGAGATCTCTGCAGGGAGCAAGATGGGGCAGGGGGGGCAGGATTTACATTTCATGGCTTTTAAAGAATCTGAAGTACGGAGACTTTCTGAGGCTGAGTTTCCCAAGTCTATGTGGATGTATCTCGGAATGTTTATGCGATTAAGCTTAAGGGCCTTTTCTGTAAGAAAGTGAGCAGATTCACTTTCCTGCAGCCTGAACCCCACTTCTCCAATTCGGAGACAAAAGTTCTTGCCAAGGCCTTGGCAGTGGGCTGTCATGATGCTAAAGGGGCTGGGGCTAGAATCAGGGTTTTTTGTTGATATCAGCTTCTAAAGCTGTGGTGCTCTCCACTGCAAACAGCCCCTGCTCCCTCAAGCACTTGGAGCTGTTGCAGTGAAACATTAGTGACAATGAAAATGAGCCCTAAAGTGAACCAAACAAAACCTAGGAATTTTTTTTCTCTCCCCTGCACCCCCCCACCCCCCCAACTTAACTGCTTCCAAATTCCCTGAGGAAAGCATTTTAATACGTAGGAAGAGCTGCTGGAGCTTGCAATGCGATTCAGTGTTTTGTGGTGTGGGATGAACAGATTTTCCTTTCTGTAGGGTTTCCTCCTGCAAAGTCATTGTAGAGGAGGGAATACTGTAAGATTAAATCTGGTTAAAATACTATATTCATGTCACACCAGATATGATCTCCAGACTGTGCACAGTCTTTCGGCTTCCTTTATTGTGAAATCCTTTTAAAATAGCACAGTATAGAGTAGAAAACTTATTGAAGTATAACTCTCTTGCACCAACTCTGTCAGATAAAACGCAGGAAAGTGATCAGCCTTCTTAAATTAATAAATCTGCTTAGTGTCTCTGGCTGCCTTCATGCTGTCTTACTTTCTTTGACTCTTTCCTTATTAATAAACTGATAGTTAAATAAAGCCGCTAAATGAATCAATGCGCCTTGCCGGTGAAAGCGGGTTGGTGCCATCCTGTTTCAGGTCTCCTGTGATGTGGCTGAATGGTTGTGGTTTTAGAGCAGGGATGGCCACAGCAAAGGCTGAGACTGCTAAAAGCAGGCTGACCGCATCGCTTTCTGGATGCTCTTCAGGTGTGAGGCTTGAGTACCTATTCTGCTCGGCCCCATGCATTAATAACAGGATGGATTCACCGATTGGCATGAAAGCAGAGGTCATCTTGAGGAAAATGACACCAAAGGTCTACGGGAGTCATTTGCTTTAAGAGATCCCGGGCCGTGTGCCAAGTATTGCATTTAAGGAAGTACCATCCCCTTTCTCAGGAAAAAAAAAAAAAAAAAAAAAAAGAAAAGGAAAAGCAAAAAAAAAAAAGAAGGAAACATTGCTTTCAGTGGCATGCGGGACCGTTTCAGAGTGCCTGTCCCACCTTTGGGTAGGATGTGGGAGAGGGATCATTCAGCTGGCACCAAACATGCAGCGGACTTTTCAAAGCTGCAGAGCTGATGTGCAATCAAAATGCTGAAAAAGCGCCTATAGTTTGTCTTGCTTTTTTTCTTATTCAAACCGATCAGACTTGTGGTTTATTCTTGCTCTGATTATGCTGTATAGTTACAAGAAATGGATGGAGCTGAAGCATTCCTGCAGGCGGTTTATAGAAAATATATGTATATGCCTGTGTGTGCACACTCAGGGAGAGAAAGTTAACTCTAAGGGACACACCAAAATATCCATATTTAAGAAATGTGGATTGACTCACTGACTTATCTCACTTATTGTACAAAGACTCACTCTATGTTGATTTTTTTTTTAAATTAGATTTTAAATATGTGTTGACAGGATGAATTTGTACAGTGTGAGTAACCGCAGGGAGAAATGACAGCTCTGCTTTTGTTATTAAACTACTGTCTGGAAAATAATGGAGTGTGTACAAAAATTGATTATTATTTTGCCAATTACATTAGTGCAGCTAATAACAATCATTAAGAAAGAAATACAGAAAGCTACATGCTTTCAGGTCTTAGAAGCTGATATTCACTGGTGAGGCAAAAATATGTGTTTTTAAGGTAATTTGCCAGGAAGAGTCTCCTGTTATTAATGTAAAGTAAAGACTAGATAGGTGAGCTGGAAATGTTTCACTTCAAACTGTGTTAATTTCTTTTCACTCACTCATAGTTAATAAAAGGTACAAGAGACTTTCTAAATTTAATTTAGGATTTGAATATAAAAGGTCCTATTCTGTACCATAGTGGCACAATAGACGTGTTTTACAATGTTAAAAATTCCTTTTAATAATGGTTTATTTTAATATATTTACTAAATTAGGTACCCGAGAGAATCATCTACAACGGTGATGTGAAAATCCCTGTTACCTGAGGTCAAAAAAAAAAAGGTATGTTTTCATTTTCATTAGCAATTTGACATATTTCAGCAGGGGTGGTAATTTGGCTGCTTTGTTTTCTGCTGCTAAGACAGTGCTTTTTGGTCCAACCCTGGGGAGCTGGTGACAGTCTGTGGTGGAGTTCCCTGGGCTGTCGGATGAGGCTGACTTTCAGGTGCCTACACGAACCATTTGCGATGATGGGGCTTTGTACTTTTGTCAGCCAGGCAGCTCTCCCGTGTCCCACAACTCATATATAATCCTTTGCAAATGTTTTCTTTCTTTTTCTTCAAATGCTAGCGTTCAGACATCAGCTACGGGGATTAAGGATGGGTCTTCTGAAGATCTCCCTTAGATCTCGATGAAAATCATGAGTCTGTGTTAGATGACTTCTGTACTTACAAATTACAATAGAGTTTAATTCACAGCACTGCTTTCCTCTGGAAATTTGTGTTCGTTCAGTCTGTCAACATTGACTAAAAAATATGCCGCTAATGAAAATGTGGGAATTAAACTTTCAGTCCCTTCCCCTGCTAGACTAAAACAGGCCCTTTATTTTTTCCGTGGAATCTGATTTTTATTGACCTTGACTATAAAAAATACTAAGTGGCTTAAATGAGCACCAAGGTTGCAGTGACAGATTCCTGTGTGAATTTTTTTTATGAAACCTCCTGTTTTAGTTAAGAACACAAGCTGCCATACAGCCTACCGCACTTTCATCAGCAGTCACGTGCTGTTAGAAAACAGTTGAATTCTACTGGCTTGTGGAATTAAGCTTGGTTTACTCCTTATTATTTTTTATTATTTAAAATTTGAGTGAGGATGGGGAAGATGTACTCGGTGCTCTAGACTCTCCATTAAATAGCACCAAGAGGAGTTTTTGTTGGTGTATAGGCTGCGGGAATAGGTTTCTCAAGGAGCTCCAGAAGAGGTTCATTTTGAGCCTGAAGCTCCTCTCGCTTCGCTGAGGAACACCCCAGGTAGGGTTTTGCCTGCAATGCATTTCTTTCTGTGTTTCACCACTGTAAATGAGAGGGAAACCAGACCACTTGGGTTTTCGTGCAAGCTTAAAGCGCAATATGCTTTTTGCAAGAACAGAGCCAAAGAGCAATTCAGCTGGAGTAAATACATTAAGTACATATTTTCATTGCAAAGGTGCAGCACATGTTCCATCACCTTGTTCCTAGTGCAATGGTTCTAATTTCAGTAATCCCATAGGAAAACTTTTGTGGTTCCTGTATTTTATATATGTGACTGTTAGATTTATATAAATATTATAAGTAATACACATTCTTGTTATCCATACAATAAAAAAGCAAAAGCTTTGTCCCTGATAGACACTTGTGATCTCAGGCCTTGCTCAGCTGGCTGCTCTCCGGGACAAATCCTTGCACCTTCCTTCCAATATTTTGTGGCTATGCTTTCACGTATTACAGAAAAGAAAAAAAACAGCAGCAAAATCTGTTACTTTTAAGCAAATAGCTCTCAGGTCTCGGAAGAGTTAACGAACTTTTATGGCAAGGTTCAGACAGTTCTGACCCCTATGGTAATATTTCATCTAAGGTTACTGTTGGGAGAGAAATCAAATTTCAGCTGTGAACATGATTGACAGGTGAAAGCAAGAGAGAGAAAGACATCTGGTCAGATGGGGAATTTGGGAAGGAGAAGGACAATTCAGGGAAGTGTCTCTGTGATATTAGGAATAATAAGCTTAGATATGAAAACTCCAATCCTCCACACTGTCTGAAGGCGCGCTTACTTGATATTCATGGAGGTGGATTGGTTGGGGGAATTTAAGATGGTACATTTAGAGTAGTGGACAGTAGTCTCCGTGGTCCAACTTACTAACTCGACTCTTTTGAAGGAATTATGTTATTTCTGGCATACTTTTAGGATTTCAAGGCAATTCATTTTATGAGCGCGACTGAAATAGTTGGTGGTTGCTGGTTGAGAGGTTCTCACCATGATGTCTCTCGCGGGACAGATGGCAGCAGAGTTCGCGGAGGTCAGTCGGTGCCGTCGTTCCATGCCCTTGAGTCTGGGGAGATTGCTGGGAGTTTCCAGACTAAGCACTGCAGGGTGAAATTTGTGTTTATGATATACACCATTATACCAAAACCAAAATTAGTTACTTTCCCATAAAATACCACCAAGGGTACCTTGTGGTATTTTACAAGGCAACTGTTATTTTCCAAGGGCCGTGTGTTGGCCTATTCCATCTCCTGGCAGCTCCGGTGAATGTCCCTCACAATACATACGTAGCCCCAGGCATAATTTATCCTACTTCAGTGTGTTCTGTTCAGTGCAGAAGAGCTTTTCCATCCTCCAACATCACAGAACCAACAGGAACAAAATCTTCCTCTCATTATTTCCTGATCAGCGTGGTGATGCTGGAAAGCAGAATTTGGTTCCGACACAAAAAACTGTAGCCAGGCTTTCTCTTAAAATTGAAGCGTGAGAAAAAAAACTGGTGGTTTTTATCACTGTGTGTAATGCTTAATGTTTCAGTTTTCAAAGAGGCTCTGAGGGACTTCTGTAGAGCTCCAAGGGCAGGATGCGGCAGTGATGGACCCTGGGATCTAAACCGCATCCTGCCTACATCTCAGGTGAGAGGAAAGGTCCTGGGTGGGCTCCTGCTCCCACTGCAGGCTTTGGTAAAATCCCCGTTGTATTCCCAGGGCCCACACTTCCACCACAAGGGGAACGTCTACAGGGGAGGTCATGCTACTAAAAAGCAAGGTCTGAACTCATACCGCGGTAGCTGTGCTGTGAATTCCCTGGATGGATGTTCTTATTCGGGAGTAAGGGTGGATTTCCCTCTTCCCCGATATAGCTTAAGCTGCTTTCAAAATAAAATAAATTAACCAGGAAAATCCGCTTTTACTCTAGAGTAGGAGTGTCCACCCAGGGAATGGATAGCACTGTGGTATAGTTTACTACATAATTTCCCCATATGGATGAGCCCTAAAACTAAGGGGAGAATAAGGAGCAATAAAGAACAGAAATGTATTTTCTGTTCCTTTTCCAGTTTACCTCTAAGACCTTTCACACAGGGGAAATCATGGCACTCTTAAAGTATACATTTACTTACTTTTCACTGCTCTTCCTGCATTCACACATGCATTTTTAAAAGAGATTTGTCTTTTGTGCCAGACCTTTTGCATCTTCCTACTGTTCACGTGTATTTTTGATGTGCAATCAAGTCAGACTGTTGTTTGTGACATCATTTTTCCTTTCATGGCAACAGCCTGTGACGTCAAACCACCTGACTTCACTGTAAACTAGACCTTATCGCCTAAGTTTTATTCTCAGACCATTCATCTGGTAAAATTGAAAATTAAAACAAATAACTGTGTAAACAATCAAATTTCTTTGTGTATGAGTGACTTATTTTTAAATTCCCATTGATGAATTAGCGCTTCCTTTAAAATGACTTTATTTTCCGAAGCTGATATCAAGATAACTACCATGAAATATTGTTGGCAAGTTTCCCGTTGTGGTCAATGGGAGCCTTGTATGTGTTTTTTCAAGCAGATGTGCTATATTAAGTCTAAACGAGAATCTTTTATTTCAAATGGGATGCAATATGTTATTCTTGATAAAAAAAATGGATAGTAAACTCTCTCCCTTTCTTTTCTCTCCTCAAACGTATTTTGTACAATTTACAGGTCATTTTACACGGGTAAAAAAGTGTTCTCAAGTATTTAAAAAAAGCACAACTTCACTATGTCTCAAACCCCTTTCTAGCTCATTCCTATGAATTTGAAGTATGAAAACATCTTGAGTCTTTATGAGCAAAGAGAATGTACATGCCGTATGTGACAGCTTACACAAATTCCCAGCAAGATGAATTTAATAGTTTTCCCTGTGTTTAGCTCTAAAATATTTTCCAGTGATGTGGCTTTTGCTGTTGTTTAGTTCTAATAGGGGATTTTAAGTTAAGTGCTAAAAAAAAAAAGGAAATATTTTTAACATCTCTTCTGGGTTTTCTAATTTGTGCCACTTACTGAATGATTCACACTGTACCAAAATACAGGAGATTGATGAGACAGGAAAAGTACTGATTTAACATCCCACATATAAAATTACTTCTCAGGCTTCCACATATAGTCCCGATGTTTAGAGAGTGAAGAAACCGGGAGCTGGGAGTTACAGTCTGACTCACTTGTGAGACTTTGACCCAGTTATTTGATTCTAGATTCAGCAAAATACTCCAGCACTTTAAACTTGTTATCTTAGGTTTCTTCTAAAGGTCTGTTACCGTTGATCTCTTTATATCTCAGTTTACACAGTTATAAACCTAGATAATTAATTCTTACCTTCTAGGCTTTTGTGGGAGTTAAAAAATAGCTGTAATGTTCCTTGAAGCCTTTTAATGAAAGCTGGTGTATTGAAGTACTTGTCATTCACCTTAGTTCATACCCTAGGATGAGAAAACATTGGTGCCGCCCAAGTCCCAGACACCATTTCTGACGGGATGAGAATTTAGTCTGAGCACACCAAGCCACGAGTACAAAGATGGGGTGTTTTGGGAGATGGTAGTTTTCTGAATTACACATAATGTAGCTTTACCCTGATTTTGAATGAGTCAAAACGTAAGCAAAATCATGGCTCAGTTATGTGCCCCCTCTCTCTCTTAAACACAATGTATCCTTAATACCTATATGTATACACACATATATGGAATAACTCCTCTGCACCTGCAAGACATGTAGAGGTCACGCTGTCCTTGTAATTCCTCCCCTTCCTGCCATTACCTTTATTTCCCAAGGTTCAAGCCATTATCATTCAGCAGTTGTGCAGCTTTTCTTTTCTTCCGTCCCCAAATTATTATTGTTTCCCTCCTACCTTCTACCCCTCCCGATCCATAATGGAGTCCTCAGCTGTAAATTTGCTAACCGTAAAGATTTTTGCCTGAAATGTTTTGAAAATGCCGTGGGAAAAAAAAAACAACAACCACAACCCCAAGCCTATGAACGACACGCTGTGCCATGCTCCAGCATTGCACTTCTACAGGAAAGATAATAAAGATATTAGCACTCATATAATTTCAGATAGGAAATGAAACCAGACATGAAAGAAACACTAGCTCCAGCTGTTGAGTGGGAATCAAACTAGCTATGGGAATTACAGGTATTGTCACCGGAGACAGCCTGACTTCTGAGAAATGACCTCAGGTGTAGGAGCTTGCTGTGGCCCCTTGCAGATATTAACACCTAATTAACAATCTGTGAGAGCATCCTACATCTTAATCACCAGTGAGGTGAGAATGACAATCACAAGGAGGAGAAGGAGAAGAGAAATGGTAATTTTTCCTCTGCACGCATCATCTAATAACCATGGTTATTCAGATGCAGCTAAATGCGATTTCCTTTTAGTCATTTCTGTCTATTGGAAGGCACAGTAAGTTCATTTGCTAGCAGGTAGGCAGCGGAGGTGAGAATTGAATTGATCTGAGATACTCTGAAAAATTGACCCTGAGGTCATTCCTAGTTTAAATTGGGAAGTAAAGCTGAGCTTATGTCTTCCCTTTCTTCTCTCCCCTCTCCCCACTCCCCCTCTTTTTGTGTTTCCAGGCATGTTAGTCTGTACTGTGTAATTATTTAAACATACTCTGATGGTGGGGAATCTTGTTCCCTCAAAGTTAATCAAAATAAAGAGAGCTTTTGTTAGCGGTGATAGGTAATTAAATAGCTGGCTTCGTGTTGTGCAGAGGCATTGTGCTGGGTTATTGACGTCCCAGAGCAGGGCTCCCCTGCCCTTCTGTGCGCAGACTGGCCTGCCGAAGTCGCCAAGATTAAGGCCCAGGCTAAATTAAGGAAGGAGGGTGTGAAGCTATGTAAATGATTAACAAGGCCAGGCTGTAAAGGAGAGGGGCGCACGGTAGCCTTTCCAGAGCCTCCCAGAGGAAAGGCTGTTTCCCTGGGGAGGGGTGAGCGTTTTAAAGACGAGAAAATCACGCGTGGCATTTCTCCTTCGTGCTTGCCATTTTCTGGCTGTGGTTTTAGCCGGCAACAGCTGTAAGTGTGGATGGGAACAACCCACTTACCCAATTTCAGCTCCGGTATAGACACCTAGGGCCACGTTCTGCTCCCGATTCCCTGGTGAAAATGCTCGGGAGCGTGGGGCAGCTGACGGAGAGGCTCTGGGCTTAGACCCGCACCAGAGGGCTGGTGCTAGCAAAAAGCAAGCGAGAAAGTAAAACAAAGGCCGGGTTTGCTCAGTCCCACCAAGGCAGGCGCAGCTTCCCTGGGCTCTGTGGTGATGCTCCAGCTCGCCTCCCTATCACTTGGGCAGGATCGGATGGAGTTTTAATGTAATGCCTTTTAATGGATGCTTTTATGTGGTCTTCCAAACAGCTTCCACTTTCAAAAACAGTTTTATGACAGAGTTAAAATGAGAGGCAGGCAGGCAGGCAGGGAGTGAGGAATACATACGCATGTACATCTTGTAGACCTCATTCTGCACTGGCTCTACCCGCAGCACTCCCTTGCCGTGCTCGGTAACAATCTCTTTCCGTATCACTTGGACCCAAATTATATTCTAATAAGGAGAGAATGGCAAAGCGAAAACAGCATTATATTAACCACTCAGCTTCCATGGAAACTCCCATCATTTTCTTTCCCGTGACAAGAGATAATCTCTATGTTTTCTGTTATCCTCACTTCTTCAACTCCTTTAGCTTTGTTTTCACATGTTGGCCTTGCGCTAAAAAATACAACTTGACATCTTGTGTCTTCTCAGCTAAAAAGGTATCAATTCCTGGACTTAATGTCAGCTGTACCCAGATCAAAGGCAAGAAACATAAAAGTTGACATATATTATTTATTTCATGGTTTACATCAATGATGTTTCTCTCTACCCTTTTTTATTATTATTGCTGATGTTTTGCCCATAATGTTGCGCTCGCTTCTCAAAAGTGTTTGTCCCCTACAGACAAATATTCATATTAATGTAATCCATCAGCAGTTAACAAACGCCAGCTCAATTCGGCGTTTGCCGCACACCCAAAGATCCCATTGTTTTTGCAGGACTCTTTGGGTGTGAGAAGAATGCAGGATCGGGCTCTTGGGGAGAATTTTGGAGCTGGAGACTTTCTCCCCCAGCCCCAGAAATGCACAGGGTCGGCTGGAGCAGCAGCCCGGGGCGCTGGCGCAGGGAGTGGGAGATGCTGCATTCTCTCCCTGCATTGTGAGCCGCTGCAGAGGCGAGACGAATGCCAGGCTTTGAGGGGAGCAAAAGCTCAAAAAAAGACTTTATTCCCCGCCCCCCCCCCCCCCCAGTTGTTTGGGTTGGTTTTTTCCCTACCTTTCCCCATCTCTCTTGCCTGCCTTTGGAGTTCTGAGTGAGTAATACAGGGTCTGGCTTGTAACTGTGGCCAGAAGATCATCTGAGATCAGTCAGAAATGCTGTTCCAACCTGTGCATCCATCTGACCACACAGTTTAGTGTAAAACTTTCCTTTTTTTCCCTCTTTGTCAACAACTGTGGCAGGTTTTACTTCCTGAGTTACAGAATCAGCTGAAATGCTGAGTCTGATTTTGCCCCCTCCCCTCCCACGAGCTATTTTTTTTCTGCAATGAAAATAATAATGCTTGAGAAAGATCCTTGGGATTTTTAGGTTTTTGTTTTCTTTTGTTTAGTTTGGTTTTATTTTAAAGCTTGCTGACAATTGTCAAATGTTCATTCTAGCAAAGAAGTGCTCGGAGGGTATAGCCCCGCTGTACAGCCGACAGGAGTAATTTGCCGTGCTCCTTGGAGCTCAGCTATTTCAGCCAATGTGTGTCGCTTTACTATTTCTTTAAAATTTAATTGGGATCAGGCAATCAAGTGTCTCCAAATTTTTTGCCTCTTCAGGCTGCAATAAAGCCACTTATGATTTATAATCAAAGTTTGGTATCGTTAAACTAAACTGTAAAACTGACTACAGGGTTTCAGTCATAAAATAAATATACGATAAACATTGCAATGGGGCTTGAGTAGCACAGCTAACAACAACACAGTGAATGCGTATACACACACACACACATAGGGGTTTTTTGAGTGTGTGTGTATACATTTAGTTCCAGAGGTAAGAAAGATCTAAATAATAGATAACTGGCATGTATTCTTTCTTGGTAGAATTGAAGCTGAGATAGATTTATAGCCCAAGTAGTTATTTTAAATGCAAAATGAAGTGTTAATTTATTAAATTCATTTATGCATCAACATTATTTTTATGTCTCTATTTATATTTTCCTGTAATCTGGAGCAATGTAGTATTCATCCTGGGTTTTTCTGTCTGTTGACTGTAGCGCTCCTTTGCTTAGATTTTTTTTCTAACAAGGCAGCTCATTTAGAAAGAAATGTTTATGTGAAGTGCTTGTCAGTTGGCATTTTTACTGGTGTGCTAACCCAAAGGTAAAATATAAAGGCACGTCTTTTCCTTGCTGGCTTGTTGCTACTAGAAGGGTTCCTCCCTTGTTAGCTTGATAAATAATTTTACTAGCGGGAATCTGCTGAATTTTTATGCTTGCTGTCTATTTTCTGCTTGCTGCAAATAAATTCCAGCACTCAGAGGGCACTAAAACTCCAAACACATGGTATTTTCCCATTTTGTTGCTGGTTGCCTAAAATATTTATTTCATCTTGTGTTTTTAATTAAATATTTTTTTTTAAAAAAGAAAAGGAAAAAAACCCTCAAGTTTTGCAATTATTTCCAAATGAAGGTTTCAGTCCAGATTGTGCTTAATATAAAGTCTTGATATATCACAGGTAAACTAAATGGGTAGTGTTAAATCAGTCATCACTCCGACTACCTAATGGTTTTCAGATTAAGTGCAAGGATTATTTATTGACATATCATCCATTTAAGCATTTCTTACAATTTATTATATACTTTTAGTTTTCCCAGTTTGCAATCAAGAAACCTAATTTAATTTGCGAAATAAATACTCCAGTTTGGTGAGAGAATGCACCGAAAGGTTTAGATTATGGGTTGCCACAGCATATATGGCAGAAAAAAGTTTGCGAGAAATTAAACTGGGGAGGCTAAAGAGGAAGAGGCATTGGCTCACTTTTTTTCACTTATTTTTACATTTTTTTTGGAAGGGATTTTTTTGCAGTTACTGAAACTTTATGCATTTTAAAATTGAATTTAACTCAAGCAAGCTAGAACCAACCCCCAAAAGCCCCTGCTTCCCCCCCGTAGCAAACTCCGCATGTGGGAGGGTGCTTTGTCGCCGTTGCACGTGTGGAGGCTCACTTCTCCTTGGCAGCGCATCCCGACCCAGTGTCTTGCGTTCCTGGTTTTGGGGGCTTTGCAGACTTGAGGGGATTTAGGAGCTGGCCTTCACATCACAAGGCTTTTCCTTCTGAAGTGCCAGCGTTTAGGTCTGCCTGAGGTCAGTCCCTCCTGTGGTGCTCGTGGGTACTGGTGGCAGGGGAACAGATTTTTTTGCTACGGACAGGATCCCTCCTCGCGGCTTCTGTGGGGCAGTCCCACATCTTCCCAAATAGTCACAGGGATGCAGCCAGCATCGCTTCCTTACACATCTGCACAGTTCAAGGGGTGAGCAGTCAAAGGACCTGGATGCAGGCTGGTTACACTGCTGCATGTAACCCCGTCCCATGCCCACCCCGTCCCCACCAAGAAAAGCCTGACTGGGTGCAGGGCTGCCGAGCAATGTGCCCTGTTCAGACTTTCCCTCAAACAGCAGCAAGCCACATGCTCTTGAAGATGCCAGGCGAATCCATCCAAAATTTTAGAATTATTTACATATTTGCAGCACAATTAGTCTCAAAGCAATCCTCAAACTTCGGCCCAAATTCTTACATTCTTACACCAACCACCCTCCCATTCGTTTACTTATTTCCATAAGAATCAGGTGACAGATCTGAGTGGTGTAAGCCCATGCCGCAGCCCGGCTGCTCTGCAGACACCAGCCTTTTCATTTACGTGAGCACATCCCACATCAAGTAATCGGGTGGTGGGAAGAACTGATGTGCCAGCACTGGACAAATAAGGGAAAAGCTTGGGCAGTGGGGAGAATTACCCTTGGGGGCTTGGCCGTATAAAATCATAAATTAAGTAGGGTTACAAGAAATCTCAGGAGGCGATGTAATCCATCCCTGCGCCGTGAGGCAGGGTCAGACAGACTTAGGTTATCCCTGACAGATATTTGCATAACCTGGCATTAAAGCCCCCCACAGAGAGCGTGACACCTCCCTGGAGCCTCCCTGGCAGACCTTCACCACCGTCCCTTCTCAAAAGCATTTCTCCTTGTCTAACCCGCGGCACAGGTCCCTTACGTCCCAGTCACCGAGGACAGCCCGTTCCTTCCCTCTTTGCGCTGACCCTTTGCATATTTGAAGGCTGTTGTTATGGCTTGCTGCAGCCTCCTTTTCTCTAGACTAAACAACTCCATGTTTTTCAGTCTTTCTTCATAGGTTATGGTCATGACTTTGTTATTTAATATCTCATCTGAAAAGTCCACATACAGTAAACTTGCTGGAATTCAATTTACCTGTGTTGAAAAGAACTGTGAGGATGCTGCCTGGAGGCCTTACAATGTCTGAAAGGGGAATAATTTAATTCTTGCTCTGATAATTTTTCTTCTGCGGGATGGAGGGTAGGGAGCATTTCTTTACCTGGGAGTGTTAAGTGCCGCCTCCCCATGAATTTACCCTGGTAACAGGAATATTGTAGTGCAACGTACAGCCAGAGTTTACTGACAGGCTTTAGGAAACGTGTTTTGACATTTTATAATTTTATATATAAAAGTAAGAACGGGAGATAAGATGCAGCCTCTGTGGTTGCAGGTAACACCTTGGGGTGGACCTTCAAGGTGCTACATGCAGATTTTGTCACATGAGTTTCTTTAATTTCAACAGCAGCTGAGCAGCCACAGCCCTCCACACACCACCTTTCCCTCTGCTGGTGTTGCCGGTCAGCTCCAGTGTTTCAAAAGCTTCCAGCTTTAATGTAGGTTTGGGTAGATCCAGCTTTTCCTTTGTGACAGAAGGAAGTTTTCCCCAAAATGCCAGAGATGAAGGTGGACCAAAGAGGATTTTTCAGCCATCTGCACAGACCTGGGCTTTGTTGTTGGTTCTAAGTTGCTTTTTTACATGTTGGAAAAGACATTAGTGCTCTTTCGATGAAGATTCACTTTGCTCCTTGGAAAAAATGAGGGGAAACACAGCCTGCTTATTCTGCTTTTCTCATTGCCTTGCCTGGGAGGTTGGTCCGGAAATGTCCTGGAGCAAAACAGAAGTATTTACTTGCCAGAAAATATTCCCCAGGGACTTTTCTTCTTGGACGTGCTGGTACAAATTGCCCCTCAGTGGGGTTAGACAGCACAGCAAAATACCAGGAAGCATCGCCTGGAGGTGGTTTTAAGTTTTGCAGGATTTTGGCTTCCTGACCGAAGTCTTAACCAAACCCTGTCTTGAAAGGTGCTAACAGGGACACAGTGGCATACGCTGCCACCTCACCCGTATAGACCACGTACCAGTTCTGGAGATGAGTTGTGACAGATTTTACTAATAATGGATGAAGTTTATCCCTGAAGGAGGGTCACGATTGGAGTATTCACACTCATAATATACCTTTGTGGGGGGGGATATAAAAATATCCCTTTGTGATACAAATGTCCGTGATTCCATCTCTCTTGCTTCATCTGAGGTTCCACCTCTGCTTTGCATTGTGTAGCATCCCCTTTCTTATAAAACCCTTTTAGACATCTATATCCCCTCAGTGGTCATCTCAATCAACTTAAACGGTTGTCTCACCCAAAAGCATAAACTTTCTGTACACAATGGAAGAGTATGCAGAATCAGGAAAAGCAGCCAACAAGTCACGTAGACATTTTAGCCCAAGTATTTTCTAGCTCTAAAGGAAGATCTTATTGAGAAATATTTGTGGAGCTCCGTTATATAGGAAGATGAGAGTGACCTTGCTGAGCCATTGGCTCAAATCAGAGATATAGCAGCAGAAGTGAAAATATATGCTTCCTTCTCTAAAGAGTGGTGTTAGGGACCAGTTCTTACCACAGGGAAGAAGAGAAAGGAAAATGTATTGTCTTCCTTTCAGTAGTTCATTTTTCTTTGCAAAGTGATTAATGTATTACTATAGTGAATTTATTGTATAGCCTGATTACCATTGCATAATAAATCTAAACAACTGTGACTGTCACGGTGATAAGGCTGGCATGATTTTGTCTCTCTTAAAAAAGGTTTATAAGTTAAGCTTAACTTTTAGCTTTCTGCATTTCTGGGATAAAATTTATTTTGGCCATTACAGCTCTATCTGTTTGAAACTGCACCAAAAGGAAATAAGTTGTTCAAAAGGATGGTATATTACTGGGAGAGTTTTACCTTCACTCAATTTGCAAAAGAAACCGAACATCAGCATTAAAATGGAAATTAAGTTCAGGAGAAAATAATAACTCAGTTGTTTAAAAAAAGTTGTAACATTTAAAAGCGACTTTTCAAATATCAAGGATGGACAACCCAATTAAATTAACTGCATTATATTCACAGCCGTTAACACCTCGGGCTCAGCTTTTCTCAGGGTACCAGAGTCTGCTGAGGGCTTGTCTATACCTGGATGAGAGACTTCCAGGGAGCTGCAGGAAGAAGTGCTTGTGACTAATTAGAGCCATTTTCTCTGAATCACAGGGAAATTGGTACTCCGGTGTTAGTGCTGTTGCTGAGCCGAACCAGAATCCGAGTAGTTTCTTTCTTTTTCCTACCCTCTCTCCGAGAACATGCATGGAAGAGCATCGCACCTCTGTGCTAAAGTAGTTCATGTATGTTCTGCCTGAATGCTGTGCCAAGGGTTACTCTTGTGAAAACACCCAACCTTTGGAGGGTGTGATGTGAAAAGAGATCTTGTACCCAAGCACACAGATGTCCGTTTGGGCCATGCTTCTCCGATCAGCAAGAAGGTACCAGTGCAGGGCAGTAGCACGGTGTGTTGGTGCCAGGGGAGCTCCCATGTCCTGGGTTTTCTCCTCCCGGCTGTGCTTAACTCTTTCCCTCTGCCAAGGCTCCTGCCCATCACCGTGACTCTCAGCCTCTTCTTCAGAGCAGCACCAGCTGCTTTGGCAGTAGCAGAGAGCACTCAGGCATCTTTACTTCTTGGTCCATCATTATTTTGTCTTCCTTGGGGTCTTCTGCACAAAATTTGGGACTGAGACAGAGAGTGTGGCCACTTTAGTTGGTAGAAAGCTCGTCTGACTCCCAAGCTGAGTAACAGCTCAAAGTTGTAAGCTGCAAATTGCTTTCAAAAAGGTGCAGGTGAAATTTCTTGCATAGTTGTATGAATTTTGTAGAGTAAAGAAAGACTGGAAACAGATCGTGAGTCACTCCAGACTTCGGCTAAAGCCTGTTGCAGCCAAACTCTGGGAACAACACATTTGGGTTAGGAGCTCCAGAGAATTTTTTTCCTTTTGTAGTGAGGACATGTGAAGGTGATAAAGGTGACAGTCTCTTCTCTAGCTTCTGAAAACTCTGTATTATCTCTTTGTGAAGAAAATTTCTTAATTTCCCATCTCTTAAGACCTCCCTCCTCACAGACTTCTTGTTTCCATGGGCGTATTCTTGATGGCCGTGGTGGGAAGTGATCCCCCATGATGGTTGTGAGGTGGTTGGAAGACTTTTCACTTTCCAGTACCCAGGTGACACCATGTCCATTCGCAGTCATTAAAGTATTGCTTGATTTGGACTGGCAATACTGGAGTTTGGGTCTGGGGAATTGAATTCAGCCTCTCAAAAACATCAAGGCTTGCAGCCAGGACTGGCAGTAGTTGGTAGCTTATTTTCAGAAAGTTGAGTGTCTTTGCCTGTTTAAGTCCCTGGATTCCTGGCTTTTTTTTTTTTTTCCTTCTTCTTTCACTTTTCCTCAAGTTACATTGTAGACTATCTTGAAGCCAGTAGGGTTCAAAAGGTCTCTATTTAGATATGAATTACTTCTTCTTTTTTTTTTTTTTTTTTTTTTTTTTAAAAAAAAAAAAAAGGAAGTTACTTGGTACAATCTGGTACAGTCAAGTATCATGAAGGGGGAAAAAAACCCTAAAGCTTTTGCACTGGCTTTCAAGGGCTCAGAGGCTTCTTTTTTTTCCCTGGGTATGTTGAACATCTTGAAAATAAACCAGCATGTTTCAAAAGAGAAGATAGATGTGTCTGTTCAAATAGGCATTGCATTTGGAATTGGTGCCTCTGGTTGTTAAACAGAATCCTTGTTTAACATCCTCATTAAGAACTGTGACTTGCCACCAG
Organism: Astur gentilis; assembly: GCF_929443795.1. NCBI lineage: Eukaryota > Metazoa > Chordata > Aves > Accipitriformes > Accipitridae > Astur > Astur gentilis. Next base: position 38,156,677 of record NC_064886.1, on the reverse strand, counting down.
TTTTATGAAGATCAAGTAATTTACTTTTAAAGTAAATTAAAGCAAATTTCTCTGTGGTGACAAGTCAATAAAACAATGGAAGGCTCAAGTTTTTCAATCACCCAACATCTGTTCCTTGTTTTCCTCTAGATGTAAATGCCCTTTGTACAGCAATAGGTGAACAGAGTGAGAGCCAATAGCGGTACTCTTGGTGGGTTTTTGTTTTTTGTTTTCTGTTGGGTTTTTTTGTTGTTGGTGGTGGGGGTGTGTGTTTTGTTTTGGTTTTTTTGATTTATTTTTTTTTCTTCCAATTAACAGCGTAAGCCCTATCCATTTTTGGAAAGTATAATTGTGTAGTTTCCTGTGGCAGCACGTTCAGAGCTCCATTGATATGGGAGCGGTTACAGTTGATGGCTCTGATGCTGTATTTCATTGCTGGTAGCAGAGTAAGCTGTTGCAGAGTAGTGTAAGGGGTAAACCACTTCTTGGAAGCCCAGTCAGCGCAAATGAAATCCCCATCTTTTGTCCGAGCCACTCACACCACCCCAAACACTTCTGAAGCAGAGGCTACTCGGATGCTCTCTGAGCCGTGGTGGGAACTAGGTTGTATAAAACCTCATTGAAACCACTTCCACGTTTTACCCACGCTCAACCTGTTTGTCTTGAAACGTTGTCTCAGAGAGAAGCCAGCAGATAAAACCCAAGGTATTAGACCCATTTTACATTTCAACAAGTGCAGGATGCAAACTGCAACATGTTTGTTTTAAGTGTTCTGGAGGGTTTGGCGTGTCGTGGTGTGAGAATTGGCTCCCTGCTGTGTGAAGTATTCGCATGTGGATTTGCGCTGCGTGGGAAACTGGGAAATGCTGGCATAGTGGAAAAGAGAGGGGAAAGCTCTGCTGGGAAAGTAAGAGGGGGCTGGATATTATTCACTTGGGGCAGAAGTCTTTTCCTAATTCCTTTTAAGAGGGCAGTTTGTCTTGGACAGCGTAGCATTGACTTTTGGAGTGGTTGAGGAAGACAGGAAGTCATTACTGGATGCACACGAAAATTAGAGAGCTCAGATCATTTTAGAGATATTAAAAAAGGTCAGTGAAAATCCAGAGGTCTTTTCTGCCCAAACTATCCCACCCTTTGAAATCTGCCTGCTCTTGCACTTATGGTTATCTTCTGAGGTGTAGGTGTGCCTTTTATCTTATGGTGTCTTCTTCTGAGTCCTCAGGTTCAAGACCTTTAGTGGGAGTGGTTTGCCCTCACTCAGATCTTCATAGGGCCAGGAAATGGGCTGCTTTACTTTATGGGAAATGAATAATTAAGCCTTACCAAGTTCAAGGTACCTGGCTGTGGGGAGCAGGCAATTTCCTTGCTAGTTCTTCTAGAAAAGGATGGAGAAATACTTTGCATGCTTCTGTGATGCTACACTAGATTTTAATATACAGAAGTACATAAATTCATGGAGCAATTCTAAAATCTCTATTTTGTCCAAAGGATGAGTAATGTTGTCATTGTATCACCATATTTAAAAAACCCAAAACCAAAAATCCTATGAGATTTTGGATGATGAAAGAAATAGTAGCATTTAGTCCATCCCAAGATTTTTTTTTTTTAATTGCTGCCTATTTGCAGCTTAGTAACGGAATATGAGGAGGTATAATTTTAAACAGCTTTCTCTGCTTTCTTCTTGTCCACATAAAGTGGTGCTGCACTCAGTCAATGGAGGAGGCAGATGAGTCATCCAGCCAAGATGCAGCTTTCTGGGGTACATTGCTCATGAGCTGTCGTGCGGAAAAGAGGTGATAGTGTTTGGATGTAGGGGTTCCTCCTAAATCCCTCTTTTCCATAGTTTCAGTGGGCTTTGGGTGGATCCTTTCCTTGCAACTGTCATCATGCTCAGGCCCGTGATATCTGGGAAATGTATATGCAAAGGCAATGCACAGAAGCATCTTTGTAGGAAAAGTGCTTCCTGGGCAGTGACCTGCAGTCAGCGCAGCGTAGGAGCCCACCACGGGAAGGGTCATGAACAACTGCATGGACATCCTCGCAGCTTCTTGCACCGGGGCCCTGGCAGCATTGAGGCCAGATCTTTTTAAGGAAGCTCGTTTAAAATTGAAAGCCTTTATTTTCTTTTTTAAGTGTCATGGTGGGTTTTAGGTACCAGGTAGAAACCAAGGGGATGAGGTCATCCAGGGCCAGCTTCCTTCATTGGATTGTTGATAAATAGAGATGAACTGCCAAGTACAGCACAGATTGACCTTAATGGAGAGCTCTGTCTTCCGCCTGAGGCCAGGAACCCCAATCATTCCTGCTGTGAAATGGCCTCTGTGCGGTTTCTCATCAGGAAGGAGGTCTCCCGAAATTGTACAGTCAGAAGCACTGAGGTCTTCCTCCCAGCCGAGCAGAGATCTCTGGGCCTTGGCAATAACTATATCCTCGTGGTCCCCGTGGCCTTATCAGAGCATCTCTGCTGGCGTTTGATTAACAGCAAGTGTTGTAGCAACAGCTGCCAGTTTTGTACTCTTTATTGCCATTTTTATTATTACTGTTTTATTAATTTTGCAGGACCAGAGGTAGGGACATTCATCTTCGTCTCTGACCCTGGCATCTCCATGTCATATTCCTCTATATCTCTGCACACTCCTTACTTTAAGGCCTAGTTGTGTGGGTAGAGAGAAACTGTGGAAAGACCCCAGAGCCAGCCGCTGCCAACCGCACGCTGCTCTTTCTGTTCCTTCTTTCAGGATCAAATCAAACTCACGCTAAACCCAGTGGAAAACCTTCTTTTGACTGTGATGGTGGTTGTCCTGAGCTGTTACCAAAACCATAGAAGACGTGTGTTAAAGCACAAATGAATTTTCCTCAAAGGCAACCTTGTTTTGTGAGTAGCTGAGCATCTCCTGCTGCATAAGAAGCACTCTTGATTTTTCTTGGGTTTGGTGGGAGTTTTGGTGCTCAGCCCCTCCTGGGTGGTGCTCAGCCTTGGACAGGATGGGACCTTTCTCTTTGGTGAACCATTCGGGGACCTAATGCTGAAATACATTCATGTAACTTTGAATTCCTAGGTCATACGGTTTATCTAGAGATCTGCTCAGAGGTGAGTGTGAAATAATAATGCCTTGCACTTCCTGGGTGCTTTTCATCTTTCCAAATATTTATTAATTAGCCCTCAAAACACCCCTGCGAGGCAGATAAGAGATGGATGGATACAGCTCTTTTCACGCACCAGTGGAACCAAGCAGCTGTCTGGCTGTATAAAACAACACTGCCCGCAGTTTGGGGCAGATTAGGAAGTAGATAACAAACCTGTATCTTGTTGAGGGTGCAGAGAGAATTTAGCCAGAGAGAATTTAATTACCTCTGCTGGAGCTTGGCCAGTAAGTCAAGGCTCGCCTCCCTCCTTTCATTGCTTTCACCGTGGAGTCTGTAACTCTGTCAGGTTCTCGTCCCGTTCAAGGGATGATCTTGCACCTTGGTCTGGCTTAAGTGGGTGTAGAGCTGGGACCAGAGAACCCTTCCCGGGACTCTGCGCCTGCCTTGTTTCCCCAAAGATTCGCCCCAGTGCCTTTTATCCTGGCAAGCAAAGTTCTCTACCTTACGTTGAGATTCCCTCTGTGGTATCCCCAGGGCAATCGCAGCTGCACAACACGAATTCCCTTCTGTTTGCTTTTGCAGCATGTAATTCTAGAGCATAAAAATGTTGATGCTAGAATGCGAATTTTACCTATCTTGTGTTAATGCTTTTTATTAAATCTCCAGACTCTCTTTAAAGCTTCATAGAAAGCAATTTATTGTAAAGCTACACTTATTGTATTTTATGTCCACTGTAATTGCTTGTTTCATCTAATTCAGGTTATATTCATGTATAACAAAGACTAGCCCAAGATAGGAAGAGGTGAATTATTAATCAAGAAAGTTTGGGAATTAAGATTATAAGCATACATACCAGATATATGTGTAATATTTAGAAACCAATCTGAAAGGACTTATGCAATGTGCTTTAATCAAATTTTGAAAAGAAAATGACCAATACATCAAATCTTGAAAAGGAATTGACCAATAAATCAAATCTGGAAATAGAAGTGATGGATAAATCAGGTCTAAAAAAGCAAACAACCAATATGTCAAATGCACGGTGTGTTCGTTAAAGTAAGGAATTGCTTGTATGTGACTGAATCTTCATGCTACAATCATGCAGATAAATACTTGAAATCCTTAAATAACAAATTATATGTGCAGGTGTACACACACGTGCCTGTATATATGTACACAAAGTAAACACTTGTCTCTGCAGTGTTTTGAGCCACACTAACAGCATAGAGTATTTGCTGAAGTCTCCTAGGTGTACCTAGGATTTCAGTTTGAAATCTCTCTGTTTCAACCTGAACAGCTCATGATTCCAGCTCTTTTAAAAATGGTAATTTTTAATATAGCCCAGATTTTAAAAATGGTGAGATATGCCTTGTTCTGAAAGCTTTCTGCTTTTGTTTTCCGATTCGGATTGTACACCAGCAGCAACACAAACTCCTTTGGCTAATTCAAAGGATTTTGATAGACAGCTTGGGCCCAAAGCATATTTTCAAGATCAAGACTATAAAAATCTCACTATGGAAAAATCATCATTTGCCTCACTGACTTTGATTTACATCTGTGTTACAGAGCCATGAAATTTAAAATAAGATGACCTAAATTGTCCTATAATAATGTGGGCATGAACGTATACTCCTGGTGGCAGAGTTTCTCTGTCACTATACCAAATGAAATCTAGTTTTTAGTGCCAATCAGTTAGGCATCATTAACCCTTTAAGAATGTTATTAGCATTCTCACAAAGCTTTTCATCATGTAACAAATGTTTTCAGACTAAACTTGTTGAGGTCAAAGAATCCAAGCTGGTAAGATTTAGGACTTTTTTGTCCTCTACAATAATATGTATACACTCTCATTCACACCAAGTATAAATTATTAGCAGTGGTTTTAAAAAGCTCGCAAAAATGTAGTATTTAAGTTAAAAAGCAGTCCTTCGTAAGCTGTCCCCAACTTCTACTGGAAATATGTGCTCCTCCCCCTCAACCCTTTTTTGCTGTATAGTAGAAAAATTGCTCTGTACGTGCATCCTCCAGGATCCAGGAATGAAAATTGCTTTGCATTTGCTATTACATTATGGTGCTCTCCATTCTGATTTTTTTTTTTTTTCTCAGTTCATGTTGTTCTTTTTGCAATAAGTGTATGTTAGAATTGAATTGAAGAGTAGCATATTAAAGAACTGGTTTTCATAGCTGTTTATGTCCTTTCATCCAAAGAAGTGTGAGAAAAGCAATCAAGGTTTCAGATTGACATGCTAAAGCAAGAACTATCGGAGAAAGCATCTTGCCGTTGGAGTGTTGAATATTTGCATACCTAGTTTGTTTGAATTAGTCCAGACTAAACCAAGGTATTTATAGAACTAGCTTCAGCCTGTGGTCAGGCCTATAAAGAACAACTGATTTAGTTTCAGGTAAAGTAATTATTAATCTGTTCCCCCCGGTTTTACGCCTCTGAGTATGTCAAAATGTAGCATCTATAACCCTGACTCAGAGTATTATTCAGACTTTCCATCACTCTGTTTTTCAACAGATGGCATCTAGGTGACTTGCAGTCTTACGAGTGGGATTGATGATGTGAAATAGAGGAGCTTAAAAAGTAATTGCAGAGACAGGAGGAAAAATTAGAAATTAATATTACTGTAGGAAATGGCAAGCAGCCTCACATGGAAGTGAAATTCTCAGTTGGTAGCTTTTACATCAAAACTGGTGTTTGATTTGTATTTATTGCAATATAAATAAAGTGAGGTAGGCAGTGGTATTGTGTTCAGTAATTTCTCCTGCAGGCATTTGGGATGAGCTTCCCATGAAAGACAAGTGAGTAAGAATCTGCATGACTAGCTACTCCTCTGCTCACAGAGAGCACTGCATCCTTCAGCTAGGATTTGGGAAAGATGTTGTTTGTGCAGCTCAAGTAAAACATCCTGTGGTTTTTGGTTCTAAAGAGCTCACGTTAACATTTTGCTGATGAATCGACATGGCCCGTGAAACAACCTGGATTACTCACTGAGACACTCAATGTGAATGTGTGTGAATTCAGGCTGGGTAAACAGTCAGTTTTAAAAGAAGGATGAGGACTTAGAAAATCAAGACTACAATTTACATGACTGGCCGAAAGGTATGTTCAAGTGCTATGGATGAATCAAGGCAGTATTAATAACGGATTTACATAGTAGTAATAAAGCAGAGACTAATTTTCTCTGCGAAAGGGGCAGTGGCAGTGGTAACATAAGGGGTCAGCATCATGGGCCACATCATCACCATGCTGAAAATCAGCAGAAATAAGTTGCCATATTTTGTCTGGGACATAGTTTAAAGCACCGCTTTCCTTCTTAGCTTAGCTCTGAGGTGCCTATTCAGTATGAATCCCACATCATCAGTGAACAGAGATTCATAGTCAACTCCAGGTAATCAGTGCTTGGAGTCCTGCAGAAATTCCCATGGGAATACGTTCATCTGTGCTTGCTGGATGTGTGTTAGGACTGTGGTGCGGTGATGGTTTTGAAAGAAAGCATGGATACGATGGGTGACTTGCTCTTTCCAGTGCTGGCTCTGCTGCTTTAGTGGACCCAAATCCCCATGTAAATAAAAACTTAAGTTGATCTCCAGCCCCTGTCATTTCAGTAAGACTCAGCTATGTGTGTCTAAGTATGGACTTAACACTTTAATGAATCAGGATCTAAATTCACATCTTAGTAAGACTAATGCTCAAGAATGAAGAGATTATTTGTCTGTCCTCGTAGAATCCTTTTTGGCATAACACATTTTACAGCTATATGTAAATTCACAGTGGTGTATGAAATACTTTTCCCCATCATATACTGTCTTTGTCACTACCTTCTCCTAACCTTTATCTCAGTAGAAAAGAACATTTAGAAAAGCACACTTTAAAATGTGCGCTAAAAACTTACTGCCTGAAAACATAGACATTGTTTTAACTACACCTTTTTGAGGCTTAAGGAACTTCAAAAAGAAATTGGGAATCATAAAAAATTCTGAAGGTATTTCTGTGTGGGTTTTTTTTGTTGCTGTTTGAAAAATGAAAGTAATGGCTTTAAAATATGTGCACTGAAGAGATGAGGCTTTTGTTCTGACAGCTTGTACATCAAGTTTCAGCATGATGGGGTTTGAAATGGTAAAAGTTAGAATTTGATAAAACAAGCTTTTGGGGGTCCATTCTCTAAAAGACTCCTGCATGCTGCATGAATTCAGAAAAAAACGTGGAAATGGAGTGGATTTTTTTAACTGTGTGCAGCTGTTAAGAAAGTAAGAGTGCAAAATATACTTTGAGATATTGTAATGGCAGGGATTTTGCAGTATTATCATCACTGTTGAAATCAGCTTATTTGCTGTAGTTCTTTAGTATTTAGGCATAGTGAAACATGTAATTTCAACCTTTCCCCAGCACAGAAAAGAATGTTTTTGAAGTTTGATTAGTTTCTTGTTTTCTTGAGGTTTCCATTTTTGTACTCTTTCTGCATTTCCCAAACAGCATGGCAATGCCCGATAAAATGTAGAAGTTTGTTTTAAGTGGTTTTTTAGAAGTTTTCCACAGTGCTTAACATCACTGGGATGAAATACATTGCCATCAAGAAGCAGAACAGAAAAATACTTTTCCCATATTAGCATGTTATCACCTGGGTCCTGTGTCTCAGGGCTCGGGGCAGAGGGTCCGTGGGGCTCCGGGAGCAGCCGGAGAGAAGCAGATACTGGTTTGCACGACATGAGCAGTTCCTCTGGAAGAGGCGATGCCTGAACATGGCTGAGGAGGGTGTGCATGAGGCTTGAAAATTTAGGGCAGGTATTTCGAGAAGTGGAGCTGTGATGCTCGGCAGGAGCGCGGAGCTGGAGCAGGGACGGGGGGCAGCCCTGCTGTGAGCCAGAAAAACGTCTTTCTTCCGACTGGTGCTAATCACTTGGGTGGAAGGAAGGTCAGGGGACATCCCCCGTCCTCACCTCGGGTCGAGAAGAAGGTCGAAGGCGAATAAACCTGCGCTTCCTGCTGGGGTGGTCCAGTCTGATGGGTTGGGTCCTCACCGAAGAGGGGAAGAGCAGAGCCTGGGTTTCGAGGAGGAGAGGGAAGGGGCTGGAGACGTCCAGGAGATATCCATATTCCCTTCTTCTCAAAGAGCTTAGCAAAACAAAATAGAGAAAGAAAAGCCTCCAGCAGCAGGGAGTGAACGGCTGGAATTTTCTTAATATTAACTGAGCTTTAGGCAGCAAGCCTTAACGTGGAGAATTATTTTTAATTAATAGCTTTTCCCCTACTTTGGAGCTCAGCGGGAGGATCTTCTTTGCATTGCACAAGGAGGGGAGATAGGAGCAGTCCTGGTTTTGCAACTGATAACTGTTTCAGGCCAACTGCATTGCCTGGAATAACTTTGTATTCAGAAAAAGAACAAAATGTTACATCAAAAGATACCTCCTTCTGGTTCTTGGATTTAAATTGCCTCTCTAGATAAACCCACAGCCTGGCCAGAAATGAGTTGATGGATTTTTAAGAGTCTCCTGGCCAAATTATTCTCTCTCTCCCTCTCTTCCTCCCTCTCTCTCACCTCTGTGTTATCAGCGTGGCATTTGGCCCTAAGAGGGGACCTTGCAAGGATGCTGAGCAGCCACGGTTCTGCCGGGGTCCGAAGGCGCGGGGCTTGTGCCGGGCGGAGGGGTCCTTTCCCCCAAAACTAGCCCAGATCCAGATGGAAAAAGAGGCAGGAAGGTGTTGTGAATTTGTATTACTTTAACACAATGGGTTTGTTCAGAGACAGTTTTCAGGCAATAAATGGCTCCTTTGTGTTACTTCCCTCCCCGCGGTAGCTTTCGGAGCTGTGTATGTGCATATCATTTTGCCTGTGTACTAACAAGCAGGAAGGCTCCCCGGCTTCAGGCTCCCTCCTCCTCCTCCTCCTCCTCTCCCTCTCTTTCTCCCCATCTTTCAACACCCGCTGCCCCAGCACACGATTCGAACAAAATAATTAGCAAAATAAGTAACGAGTTTATGGGGGGAAAAAAATAGCCTTTCTTTCTGCTTCTCTTATTGTGAGGACTGTAAGAGACTGTAGTGCATCTTTTTATGAGCGGCTTCATGGGAGTCGGGACATTTGCTTGTTATACTGTGGCACTGTAAGAGGGTGATCGTCATGGACTATAAAGTAACGGGAAGTCTCACAGCCCCTCCAGCTCTGTAACACAGTAGCTTGCTCACACAGGAGAGAGGGATTTATAGCGTTGCCTTGTATTTTTTAACATATTTTTTCTGCTTTTTTATTTACAACCTAGCGCAACAGTTCCTGCTTTGTCCCCTGTCTCCCTCCCCTCCTATCTTAATTCTGCCTGCTCCTTTTGGTGTATTGGAGCCCCAGCAGGGTCCAAAAAAATGTCAGTTTAGGTGGAGGAGCAGCATGGATAAAGGTTGAACTTTGAGGTGTGCACATCCCCCTCCAAGCACCATGTCTTGCCTAAGCAGAAGCAAGCGAGGGGTAAATATCTGCTTTTCTAGGCTGTGGGGAAGGCAAGGAGAGGATGGAGCTGGGAAAGAGAGGAAAGACTATGAAAAAGAGTGTGTTCCCTGTTATCAAACTTGTCGAGCTATTTTCCTTATGAGCTTTTGTTAAAGCCCAGTGTCTTTCTCTTATTTAAATAAGTATAATCTCTGAAGGAGTTTTGAGTTGCAGCTTTTCAAAGCAGTGGGGTGTAGTTCCGTTTTATTAGCTGTCATTGAAGATCTGATGCAGTCATGTCAGAGGCTGTAAATGCCTTGATGCTGTCAAGCCAAAGCAGTTGCGAGCGAGGGTGGGTGCCTGCCGCCCCTGGCACTGCCTTCAGAGTCAGTCTTCCAGCTGCTGGGGCTCATGAGCAGCATTGCCCAAATTTTGACCTGGATTCAGTGGCATTCATGGGGTGACCATGCCCCGGTGTCATTGAACCACTAGTAAACACAGAATTAGTATTTACCAGGTGAAGAGGGAAGATTGGGAATGATGCAGGCGTCGCCTTAATAATTAAGCAGCTTTTGGGAGACATTGTCTCTCTGTTAGCATTGGAGCCCGGTCCCCAGATCCCTTCCATTTGCTTTGATAAAACGGCGTGGCATTGCGTTGCTGACCACGGCTCGGCTTTGGTATTATCTGCTCCCATTGAAACAACTCCCCCAGAAGCTGCAGCAGCGAGTTAACCATCTGGGGTCAAGAAGAGGACATTAAATATAATCAGCAGCTCTCTTAATCTTAGGAGGAGAATCCTCATTTGCTTGAATGTGTGTGCTGATCAAAGCGTGATAGGAGCCGGGATGCCATACAGTAAAAGCTATTTCCCAGGAAGAGGGTTTTTCCCCCCCTCTTTTTAAGAGCAGAAAGGACGAGCACCAGGAACTTTGAATCGTTGAAACTTTTCCTCTTGTGGTTCAACTAATGCAGTGTCTGGAATCAACTGCACCTGACCAACGCTTATACATGTTAACTATCAGCTAACATAATGTGAAGCCCTAGGAAAATAGGTTGTAGCACAGATGTAAGACACTGAAGGAAGACAGTAATTTTTTCCTGTAGATGGGAAATGCATATGTTGCCTCACTCACTTGTCATTACTGAAACTATAGGTAGGGACAAAAATAGAAACTACTGACAGCTTGATTTCTTCATGCTGGCACTGAGCTACAGCGGAGCTCTACAAGACCCTATAAATATGCAAGCGAAGGGAAATCCTACACAAGTGCTATCATACTGCTATAGGACTGAATAGAATTAGCTTTATTGCAACGAAACAGTATGGACAGAGTCTGCTTTTCAGAGCTTCCCTATCTCGCGAACAATGTAAAATGTGAACCAAAGGCAGCTAATCTGGCCTGTTTACTGGGAACAGTTCCAAAATATATTGTTGGAAATGACTAGAAAAAGCTTTGCACTGCACAGCCCTTATGGTGCAGCCCTTTCTTCCTTTTAAAGTGAAATGTCCTTGCAGAAATTAAACCCTGTTAAAAAAAAAAAAAAAAAAAAAAAAGGAAAGGGAAAGGGATCACTGTGGCTTAAAGCACTTATTAAAATTTGTGGAGGATGCAGTGTGCATTGAAAATGCTCTCCCTCCCCCCAAACCTAAACCAACAAAAACAAGCCAACCCCATGAATAGCTCTTCCTAGCTTCCTGCACATTGAATATGTATGTTAAAGGACAAGGAGCCAAGATTCGCTCTGATCTGCTTTGCTTGGAATATTTTTGCTCATTTGATATATGAAAGTCAGGGGCTATGCCAAGGAGAGGCTGGCGAGCTGGCCATCGTGGAGATTTCTGCAATGGCTCACAGTGGTGTGCAGAAGCAATATGTATCCCACTGTGTAAACGATGCTTCCTGCACCTACGAGTAGGGTTCAAAAGGTTTGCACGGCAAGAGGAGAAAAAACTGCTGCCAGGGCTGTGAGCAGAGTAGCTGGGGTGAAACAAGAGTCAAGCAGAATTCAAGGAAGAGCAACCCCCAAAATAGGGAAGGACTCCTTAAGCACGGACTCCTGGAAGTTTTCATCATTATGCTTTCGTATTGTTCTTGACAGAAGATATTATTTGTGCCATCTCGTGAGCCCTGCCAAGTATGTCTCCTCTCAAGAGGACTCCATAATCCTCTTACTTTCATTCACATTTCTAAAGCGGCTACATCTCCCACATTTTTATAAGCTGCTGTTGTAAGTTTGCTTCGTGATTTAGCTGCTCTCACTTCTTTTTTTTGGAGGTGCTGGCTGATTGTGAGGTCTTTCTTCCTTGTTAGAAATGAGCAGTGTACACAACTACAGAGTAAACATTTCTATCTTCCTCCTGGTTCAAGCAAAAAACCTTGACCCCCGTGCCAGTGGAAGTGAGACATTTCCAAAACACACAGGCGACTGGAGATGTGACTGCCTTTAAACCCCTCCAATTTAAACACAGTTATCCAGGAAACCATGACCAGGAGAAGATGACTAGTCCCGGAGAAGAGGTTTAACTCGGTAACAATTTGTTGGCCGACTTGTATGTTATTGTTTTATTGTCTTACCTCTTAATACGCATGATAATAAGAATCCCACAGAAGTTTAAATTAGAGTAAGGCTCAGGGATCAGGCTTAGCTGTGATCTGGAGTCATTGACTCTCATATCAAATCATGTCACCTTCATTAATAACTGAACCATTGACCCTGAAACTCAAGCAGCTTTCCTCCAATTTCCTGAAATCTGGAGTTTTTATTCTGTCAGCTACAAACTCTTAAGGGGAAGCGTGATTCCCACCAGCCGAGGATTTGGACCTGTCCTCCTCCCTGCTTCTCAGCTTTTCTGCTCTAAGCTGGTTCTTGGCTTTTTCCACGTTGGTGTTTTCTGCCCCATGTTGTGTCGTGCAGTCGGTGCTGTACAACTAGCATCGCGTGAGGGTGAAGAGCCGAGCGGGGCTTCTGCCCGCCCAGGGGTGCGGGATTCTCAAGGAGGGGCTGTGCCTTACACCCTGACCTTTAAAAGGCATGAAAGCAGCGTGTATCGCTCCTATCTCTTTGGGTTTGGGGGTTGGTTTTTTTGTTTGTTTTTTGTTTTTTTTTTTTGAAGAGGTGATCTTTTCTTCTCTTTTAGAGAGATGACTTTTCGAAATTAGTCTGATTGCTGTCAGTATTCGTAGCATACTGAAGAGAGGGGAAGAGAGGCAGACCCATTATTTCATTGAGCTGTCCCACACACCGGACTTGCCTCTATCCCTCCCCGAAAATCTCTCCAGAGTTGCTAGAAGTGGAGAGAGCAGTGGTTTAATTTTCTGTTGTCTTGCCAAGTTAGAATGGGATTAAATGCTCTCAAGGTCTCTGGACTATCACTTTACCCAAAACATCCATCCCAAGCATTCAAAGAGGCATAGAGACTCTGCATAGCTATTTATTTTAAATGCCTGATTAAAATTTCATGAAAACAGGAAGTCAGGGGAAAAGAATAGATTGCAAGAACGACGAAATCCAGGGCTTTGTCATTTTTAGCTCAACAACACACAACAATGAAGAAAAAAACCCGAACACCCAGCACGTTCAATTGTAAGTAAGGGATATTTTCACAATCGTACTGAGGCCACTAATAGCATATTTTGTCATTGGCAGGGGAGTTCATGAACTAAGAATGAAACCTATTTTTTTGCTTAACTTATTACACAATTTTGATTCTTTATAAATTTTCACCTTAAGGTAACCTAAAGCTGCTGTACTTAAACCCTGCAAACATTAAGATCTTTTTTTTGGATGCTCCATTGTTTTTTTCTATCTCAGCAGCAATAAATACTGCAATAGCACATCCTTAAGAGTGCCGCAGCTCTTCTGTCCTGGTATCTTTCTGGCTTTTCCATTCTTAAGCATATCTAATCATCCAAATAAACAGGGGTGGGCAGGGACAAAAGGCTGATTTTTCTGAATATCTATCAGGTGCAAAGGATCTTCATGGTTTGTCTGTCTTCTAGAGAGCATTTTTCTTGTATGTAGCTTCTGTCCTTCTTTTATGAGGAAATACCCTCTTTGCTGAAAACATATGAATCAGAAGTAATGTTTAGACAGCCTGCATTATGAAAGGATTTAGAGTTCGTTGAAGTCTTCTTGCCTTTTTAGGCGTTGGGTAGCAGGACCTCTGTTAACAGCCTGCAAATGCCCCTCAGCCATTTTCTAGTACCTTTGTCACCTTGACTACCCGTAGGTAGTCGTGGGGCACTTATGAAACAGCAGCGTCCCAATCTGTGCTCCTGTACCAATCCCATCAAAAATAGATGGATGTTAAAATTCTGCATTAGCCTCTCGCTGCAAAGACAGCATATGTAGGGATCTCAGCTAGGGCATCCGTTGGCTCTGGATATGGTATAATTATGATAGCTTAATGACAAAGTAAGTTTTCACTTGCCAATGTCAAATTAATCCTGTCAGTATATACGTCACTGTGAGTGCATTGCTCAGTGTACCCTTACAATATGCATAACGCCATGTCTTCTTGCTTCTGCTTCACATCATGTGGTCCTCTTGGTGCAGATGCTGTTCAGCCACTTACAGAGCTGTAACGCTACCAGGGGAAAGAAGAAAGAAAACCCAGTATGATATACTGGAACGAATATAATGAGCCTAAAACCTTGGAAGTCTTCCTTTGTACATCATTCTTGCAGCAAACAGTCACAGTGTTGTGGATTCCTCTATTATTTCAGGTGTAAAAATCATATTGAAATTTGATGGGAATTACTGCTAGGGTTAGTTAATTGGCTGGCTAGGTGTATATGTGAGGCGAGGTAGCAGGGAGCCCACAAATGACCTTTTCCCTTGTTAGATCGGTCCCTGGCCAGCTGGACGTTTGGTATCCTGAGGTGAGGAGTCTTTTAAATTATAGTTTCATGGCTTTGCCACTTTACAGGACTGCAAGTTTCCCGTGTTAATTCATCGTATCGAAAGGAGGAAAAAAAATCGGCTGCTGCAGAATGTCCCTTAAGCTTTAAGAAAGCGTGGCAATAATCGCTGGGATACTCTTGCAAAGCAAAAGACCGTGTGGCTCGGTCCACGCCTGCACACTCCAGTCGTCCCCACTCTGTGCCAACATGTCACAGGTGCACACCACAAGGGACAATGCAGCAAATGTAATTGGGAGGCAGGTGGCGATAGCTTGGCCTCCGTAACACATTCATCCCAAGGTGCACTTGTGCATCTGTTAGAAAGTGAAGTCATTTTTTAATTTTTTTTTTTTAATTCGGTTGGTTTAAGAGAGGTTTGAGCTGTAGGAAAACGTTTCCCGTCCCCTAAATACAACAAGGAGAAAGTTACCAAAGGTCCTCAGAGACCGGGAGGGACGTGGGGTGGTGGCGGCTGAGCTCAGGGAAAAGCGGGGGGGTTGTAGGTTTACACAGAAGTGGGTCACGTGTTTTTAAGAAACTTGACAGGGATTTTTCCTCCTTCGCTATCGCCGTAATATCAGCCCAAGCTTTTCCTTTTTAGATATCAGCCTTTGTAATCGCATTAGCACGGCGTGCTCTGGCCGGCTGTTCGCTCATGTGTGCTCAGCCTTCCCTGCATCTTTCCAAGAGCCAGACCCAAACCTCTCATGATGGGAACCTTTGTATTTCTGCTCCGAGTCCTAACAAACAGTGTTTATTCCCTCTCTAAAACAATGAAAGGACCCCAAATACTTGTACTCTTGCAGGGAGCCTGAAAGCAAATCTTCCAGAGCCGAACTGTGGCGATCTCTGGGGTGGAGTATAACAGCTATAGCGCAACGTGTAGAGTCTTTCTATAGGAGAGGCCGACTAGTGCCAATTCTGGGCGAAACTATGGGGAATGGGATTCAAATGAGCACACACACAATGTTGCTGATGGACAAAAATGAACAGCACAGTCCTGCAAAAATGCCTGTAGGTTTTAGTAGCCTTTGGTGGACAAAATCCTGCTTTTATATGAAGGATATGTAAACAAGACAAACAACATAAAAAATATATCACACGTTTTGAACGGCAAATGCTTCATAATCCCTAGGAGAGGATTTTCCTGGCCGTGTCAGCTCCTAACTCCACTACCCAACTGTCCTTTTAATCTGGAGTTGGGTTCTGCTGTAATCCGCAGCCATTGGGTGCGATTTGCATGTGAAACTGCTGGGAGGGTCCCTTTGCTCCTCTCCCAAGGTCTGCTCTAACCTCTGCCGGCGGTTTGCAGACTTTGTCCTCCTTCCCGTGTTTCAGAGCGACTCCTTGGCTGGCAGCATGGCCAGGTTAACCGAAAGCGTAAGGTTTTGATAACCCACGGCAAATGTTTCCTGTCTCCCAGAAGAGTGCCGCGTTGGAAAACAATTTGCAGAAGGCAGAAGCAGAGATCTGGTTTCATTTTTGGTGCAGCTACTACAGTCTCTAGCTGTAAACCCTTATCAGCGGAGTCCTTGTATAGCTGCTCATCAGCAGAGATCCTGCAGGCGAACGCAGTATTATTGCTTCATCCCATGTGGCTTTTTTTATCAGTGCTGTTCTGACTTCTAAACCTTCTGGAGACACTGTAATTGGGTACTTTGAGTGGCTCGGGTTCTTCTATAGCACAAGTTAAGTTTTTAGACTGGGCTTTGGAAATAAAGTAAAATAAAATAAAGTAAAATAAAATGAAATTTAAAAAAAAAAGCGTAAGTATCCATAGTTAGAAGAAAAGAAATAAAGTTCCTAATAAATAAATTCCACTTTTATTTCTTGGAGTGATCTAGGACAGCTGAGGGAGATTGACACCCGAAGTTACATGAATGTTTTTAACGTGTAAAGAATCCTTTATAAATTCAGCTCTGTTTGCTATGATACACTTTCCAAATTGGGATACTGCGGAGCAGATTGTGAAACGATGATTTACATGACTTGAGGATTTCGCTCCCTGTGATTAAACACAATAGCACTTCCTTTGGTTCCCTTTAGAATGCATTTTTTAAAATGTATTTAAATGTATGTATAAATGTATTTAAAATACAGGTTATTTCAACAAGAGTAAAAATGTCAGGCAAAAAGTGCATTATTGAGTGCTGTGTAAAGTACAGCTAAGTATCTCTAGAATTGCAGCATTCTAAAGGTGGAAATAAATGTTAAAATTACAACTAAGAAAAATATTCGCTATACCATTTTTTTTCTGGCAGGAAGGTGAAAACATGGAATTTTGTTGGCTTGGTCTTCCTTTTGCAAAGGATTTAGTGTTGAGGTTTTACCTAGCTACATGATATACTGCAGTGAAATGCACAGAAATTCGGGATTAGATATGAGTTGTAACATCGAGTAAATTTTATGTTGAGAAATTTAGAGCATGCCAAACGGCTAGCTGCACGGACAAAAGACTAACATGAATAGGTTAGAGAATTATTAGCCCCTAATAATAGATGATATACTATATATCAAGTAATGACTACTTACTATCCTGCATTTATCTGTTACATGACGTCCTTTTTAATTACCTACCCTGCCACCACGGAGGCCGGCAGCTGGTGCAAGAAACGCTGCAGAGCTCATGCCTTCTTCCCTCATAAAATGGAAATACACTCCCAATCTGTGCCCTTGTAGTTGACAGACATGGGCTTCCCGGGGAAAAAGCATCCAAAGCATGTCTTTTTGAACAGTGGTTTTTAAGGAAGGTTGTCTTACCGAAATCTTTTTCAACATGCTTCGAGACCGTGAAGAGCAAAAGCCTGCCAATTGACCCCGCCTGTGGCTCTTCCCTTCAGATTTTAATTCCTTCTGCTGCTTGCCTAGGTGAGGAGCAGACAAAAATAGATTGTTAGATGAGGCTGTTGCTTTTAATTATATTCATAATGAGCATCCGCATCCTTAATTCAATAGGGCAGTATAACAGCGGGGAGGGCAGGGTTTTTTAACCTCGTTTCCTAAGGAAAGAGCATCTCACCACACCTGGACCCAGTTCTCTCCTAACAACCTGTGAGTGCCTTGGAAGTGGGTTTGAAAGGAGAATGGCTTCTCAAACATTACAAAGTCCTCAGGAAAATTGAAGTGAGTGCAAGAAAAAGCTCCACGTCGGTGTCAGGGACCAGGTAAGTTCAGTTTTTATCCACGCTGGTGGCAGCCCACGGCCAGTCGCATCCCCTGCCTGCTGGGGAAGAGCAGGATCAGAGGAGTTGGGCATCAGGTTTGCTGCTGGAGCTGGGCTTTGGGACAGGCAGCACGGGGCATAAGCAGAGGCAATCACTTTTCTTGCTCTTTCTGGTAGGAACATAAATTCTGTGACCCTCGTTTTGCACAAATTCTCCCCAGTGTGGTGTCAGTGCAGGTAGCCTCCTCGTTTTGGTGAAATCAGGGCAGAATGAGGAGCTGGCTTGCTTTCTGGGAGCAGGACAAAGCTCAGCTGAAAGTTTGCTGCCTGCTTTTGGACCTGCTGTGTTGCAGGGGACCTTTCCCCCGCTGTGCCCCCAAAAGAGCAGCTCTCCTCCCTGCTCCCCCCCCTCCAGCCGCTCCCACACCTACTGCTCTCAGAGCTGGCAGCGCATTAATAAAAAAATGTAAGTTTTATGGGACAAAGTAAATAAGGCAATTCATATATCATTTCTAAGACACACAGAAAGGAGGCAGAGAAAAATAACCATCCGATATTTTATATGAGGATATTTCCATGAGTCAGCTCATTTTCAGGTTTCTGGGCTTCCAGCTGCAAGCTCTGCTGTGTTGGCTTATCTTCTACTTGAGGCCTGGCATGTGCCAGAAGTAGCTTATAATTGGCTGTGTTTCCCCTTTGTAAACGGTAATAATAGAGCCTTTATCAGCAGAGAATGGCTAAAAATTTGGATGTCTTTAATTTCATCACAACTCATAATTTTTTTTCAGGCCTAGTGTTACACAAATAGATCTCAGAACTCCTTGTCCTGGTTGCAGAGGTGACAGCAGAGGGGAAGATTTTTGTGGGTGGGATATCGAACTGCCCTTCAAATGTTCCCTAAGCAGTGGTCGTAGAGCTGAGTTTATCCTTTAACCCTTATGGCATGGGTTTCATTAACCCCTAGGCTTACGGAAAGTTGCAGTTGTTGCTGCTCAGCTCGGCTGAGAGAGGCCGATACGTTTCTTGTGGCAGCCCCGGGTGTTTATTGCAGGGCAAAAATGCAAGGTATTTTCAATGTATCTTAATTCATTTGAGGTTTTCAATGAACTCACCTCAACCTTCTACACTCCTCCTGAGATTGCTTCCTGTGGATTTCAAAATGACTAAATTTAACTGGGGGGGGGGGGGGGGGGGGGAAGAAGCAGCTCATTCAATATGATTTCTAAAAACAACTATGCAAGCTTTATAGAAAGTGAATTTTAAATTTGTACGTGGTAGAAAAATTTGGTTGATCACAGGCATGGGGAGGATGCTGCAAGATTTATTTGGCCAGTCACAACTTGAATTTTGAATAAATTCTGTCAAGCTGTTAAAAAAAAAAATATATGGAAATACATCACTTGATGCATTCGAATCACAAATATGTTTGAGGGGAACTGCAATCTGCTCATAGATGTCCTGCGAATAGGAAAGATTTCACATGTGTTTAATATATTCTTTTGGGGGAATTAATTGTCCACCAGCACTGACAAGCATGGGGGATGGAGGAGCGGAATGGGAGCGATTTGCAGTTCTTAGTGGGAATTAGTGGCATGACTATATTATAACAATCATAATTAAGCTTCGTACTTGAACAGTGCCTTTCCTTGGGGAACCTCGAGGCACTCTGTCAAACTTCTGGGGAAATCCCAGGGAAATCGGTGATTTCCCTACAGATCTGCAGGAATTCGGTGGCAGAGCTGCGAGCAGACCCCAGGTCTCCAGTCTCCTGGACACCGGCTCTAGCTGGCAGCAGGAGCTGCCTTATTCCTCCATCGCAGCCCGGGCACGGCTGGGGGGCTCTGAGCTTGCCGGTGCCGCGTAGCACGGCCCTGTGGGTGCTGTCGACCACCGTGGGTGCAGGTGGGCGCTGGGAGCGGTGGGGGGGGGTCCCTCGTCCTCGTGTGGGACAGCCTGCGAGGTCTGCGTGGAGCGGGGAGAGCAGGGACGTGGGCTGGGGGCCGTGGGAAGGTGCAGGCAGGGACGGGCAGCACGCAACAGAAGGCTCATTCGGCAGCAGCCTGAGCTGAAATGAGTTCAAAATAACAGTAGGAAAATGCACTTCGTCATTGTATGACCTTAGGGAAGCCTTGGCTCCTCCAGGTCTCAGTTTACCCACCTATGTGGTTAATACGATGGCACTGCAGGAGGACTTGGGGAGATGGATATTTTTTATGGCAAAGAGAATGAAAAATTGGGGAATCTTATCTAGAGATGTGGTGCATTCACCATCATTTGAAGTTTTTCATCAAGGCTGAAGTCCTTACCAGAAAAAATATGTTCTACTTTATCTCAAAAGGTTCGTGCAAGAAATACACAGGGAAATTATTTATTTGTCATGAAGGAGGAACCGATGAGATGATCGCAGGGGTCTGTTCTGTTTAAAAACCCCAGGGTTAAAGATCTGTGCAATTTAATGTTCCTAACATGCTTTGAGATCTTCAGAGGCAAGGTCCCTTTAGACTCAATAGGATGAATTAGCCTCCTTGAGTAAGCTGATTTGAACTTTGTGCGTAAGACAAGGAACATATTACATTATGAGTTTGTTTGTTCCCTTGGCTGATTTCACCAGATTGTACAGCCTGGTGAAAAACCGGACAAATTCACTTGACTCCATAGACAGAGCAGAGCTGACAGTAAGTTTTTCATCTAAGTGCCTGCAGAGGATGACAAAGTGTTTAAAAGACAACTGGACTTATATTATTGAGTACATTTAAAATAAGCAGTAAAACCTTAAACATTGATTTGGTGTTTTACTGGAACCAATAGAGAGATTTAAAAATAGTGGTTACATGCTGAAAAGCACAGCTCCAGTGAAAATCCCCGTATTTGCGCTGAATAAATTCTCTCCCTCCTGGGAGCAAGATGAGTGTGAAAGGGAACAGAGTTATCGGCCTCTGTTGTTAGGTCAAGGCTGTGCGTTTGGCTTGATGATAGGCAAGAGGATGGTTTTGGGGGGGGGGTGAGGGAGCCTGTCGAGAAGCAATGGGTGATGCTCCTCTGGCTGGGAGCACATGGTATTTTGGAGGGAGCTGAGTTGTTGCTGCCGTGCAGAGAAATCCCTCCCCTCTGCCCCGGGAGCAGGGGTCCCGGCGGTGTCATCGCGACGCTGCTGGCATCTCTGCAAGCCTCGGGGCAGAGGACCAAGGGTATCCCACCAGAACTGGGACAGTTGGCAATCCTCGTTCTTGTGCAGACTGTGTGAAATGCACACCATTCCCCAGAGCTTACAGGCACAGTTACAAACGAAGCAAAGATGGCAGGAATGACATTCCCTTGCTAATTATAGTGTGGTCCCATCTGTATATTTGGTGTTATGTCACCAACTCCAGCCTGCTTTTTTCTAGCAGGGAAATACTGCTGTAGGTCAAAGCTCAGCACAAAAGGCTCCAGACCTCTAGTAATGTTATATTTACTTGTTTAACGGGGGCGAAACAGCCACCACTCTATTTTTAAGGGCTATCGGTTGGAAATCTGAGAGCGTGTTGGCTACGGTGCTTTTTGGGTAACTCAGCAGTCCCTATTTAAAAAGCACTCGGGTGTGGATAAACAGAACAGAGTACAGTGGCTGCACATTTCATTGAACCCCGCTGGCTCCATCGGCAACTTGTGCATGGCAGCGAAGCTGTGAGCCCGGATCCATCCCTCCCACGTGAAGAAGGTGGGAGAGCAGCCAGCTCCCTGGCCATCAGTGCTCCTCTCGTCCGCAGACTTTTTGGTGGAGCGGATAGTCTGGGAAGAGTTTGGGCTGTTGGATGTGTGCATCAGCCTCCGGCAATTCCCCCCCCAAAGGTATGAGGACAGAAACCACCCTTCTGGATCACCCCATGGGATGTTTTCATTCAGTCCTCTTGAGGCTCTCATGAGTCCTCCTTGGAGCCCAGGTACAGTCCTGGAGTCCACATCCCTGTTTCTGCTGGTGGAGTTTCCTGGCTCCTGCTTATAAAGTCAAGATACATGGTTGTGATTTAAGACCTTAAATTTGCTCATGTAAGGTGTCGTGAGTCCCTCTGGAGGAGCCCATGGGGTGTTTAGTTCTTGCACATTGTACGTGTGAGCTGTATTGGTGAGCCTTGTGCTAAACCATACAGGCCTGAGATTTTTAATTAGGGTAGAGATGGGAGCCTCCAAATCTCATGTGAGTAGAGCATTCTCATATCTTTTACATTTATTATATAGTCCAATTAGCATATTTCTTACTTTAATATCTGTATTGCCCTGTTCAGTGTTGGAAATCCAAAAGTAAGAGCACTTTGCTATAACTTGAAAGCCATGAAGTGAATATAGACCAGAAAGAGAAGTAAAAACGGGTGTCCCTAATTCACTGTTTTGGCTAAAAACAATGAACAGAACATAGGCAAGACAAGGAAACACCTTAAATAATAACAAGGAAACTGAATTCTGAAAACCATCCACCTTACTGATTGTAACAGAGGTAAAAGGAATTAAAAAAATGAGTTACATAAGGTTTTTAAGCCATCCCAAATGCAGGCTTGTACGAGGAGGCGCAGAAGCACCATGCAAGGATGCATCTCTTGGGATTTGCACCCGGACCTGTCCCCTAAGCTTAAAGCCCCTCTCTGCCTGGTGTGCTGATGCATCGCATGGCTATTCAGTGGAGCTTGTGCAGCAGGAGGGAAAGCAGTTGTCAAATGTCTTTATGGGTGAGGAGCTGAAACATGAAGGCCACAGTGTCTCTTAAAGTCAAGGAGAATTTGTACCAGTAGAAATAGGCTTTGGTTTCTTGTCATGCAGGAAGCCGTTGGTGGAGTAGGAATTTAACAAGTTCACAACTTAACAAGTCCCAGCCTAGTGTCTGGACTACCAGAATAGACTTTTTTCTCAAATACCCCCAAATGCTCAAGGTTTTTGTCAAATTTCTGTCTCTCTGTACCCGGTGTCAGCCTCAGCTTAACAATGAAGGTAGTCCCAGAAAACTTCTCACAAATAAGCAACCTATGCTCCCTGTTATGAAAGCAACCTCCTACTGTCATGTATATTAATTCTGTGCTTGTGGAGCACTGTAGAGGTTAAATCTTCTCTGCCTGGCATGGTAATTTTCATTGCTTTCATTTTTTGGGAACTTTCTCCAAGTTTCTGAAAGGCTTAGCGCAAGCTATGAAGGCTCCACCTCTTTCTTGGCCCTGTAACCCGTGAGCAGTTCAGCTGAGGCTAGGGGATTTGTGTATAATGATTTGGAAAAGTTGTGAGTATAAATAGAAAGGAATTTGAGATGTTTTTCCCCTCCGTAACTCAACACTCAATAGCTTCCCCTTCCACCCTGCACATAAGGTGCTGTACCAAAACCATGGAAAGAATTCGTGGAGCTTCAGATCAAGGAACTTCATGAGCTAGCAGGCTTTTCTCTTGCTTGCTCTTTTCTTTTTTTTTTTTTTTTTTTTTTTTTTTTTTTTAATCTGATAATATCACCTCCTCTGGGGAAGAGCATGGCCAGAGGACCTTACAGGTTTTCACCAGATCCTCTCACCAGAAGCATGTGCCCCAGGGCAGGGCCACTCAGGGGAGCCGTCTGACATCCTCTTATGCACAGCGTGGAAAGGGTAGGAGCCTGGAATAAAAGTTCGGCCTGGGCTTCTTCCTTTCTTTTTCCTCCTTTCTCTTCCCGGGAGCAGTTACCGCTGAGAGCATGTGTTCAACCTGCTCCGAGCTCCAACCTCAGCCTCCCTTCGCCTTCCATGTCTTGCGGGTGTACGAAGGCACGGCGTCAGGTTGCAGCACATCTCGGCCCAAGCTCTGTGACGACGTGCCCGTCAGCCAGGGGTCAAGCCCCAGGATGGGCACCCTGAGCTCAGAGGTTGCTGTCACATCTGGCAGCAGCTCTTGGAGCCGGGGAGACCCTCGCCCAGACGCCTCGGTATCGACAGGCTTGCTTTGAAGTCCCCCTCAGGTGCCTTTGTTCTCCATAGTCGTCTTTGTCTTAATTTCTCCTGTGCTTTAACCCCTGCGCACAAATACAATGTAAACCTTAAAAAGCCTCACTTATTCTAACAGAAATGTCAGCTCTTAACGGTATCGGCGGAAATTCTCCATAGCCCCTGTGATTTCAGCACAGTGGTGGGTCTCAGTTCTGCACTTCACCCCCCAAAGCCTGATTTAAAACCCCTCGTGCAACTCTGCAGTTACACGGGCTCGGGCACAGACGAAGGGTGATCACAGTGTATATTCATGTACGTTCATTGCCAGGGGTTTGATGTACGGTTTCATTTTTTGAGTCTCGACTTCATTTTGCACCATGATATTTGGGGGTGCAGATTTACAAATCAGGCCCCAGCAATATTGTTTAAAGAACCCTCAATGCTTTCGGTAAAAACCTGAGTAAGTATTTGTTATATTTAGAGGCAATTCTGCTTATTGTCTCTTCATACCAGTAAGCTTTTCACTGACCTAGATTTTGCTATTCCATTTTCCATTTGCTGCCCCATGTTACATTTGCATGGAAGCAAAGTCTTTTGTCTTTTAGTGTTCTCTTGCACTTGCTATTTTGTCCACCAGCCAAAATCACACTCGCTGGCCAGCGATGGTGCGAACAGCTTCGCTGGAAATGATCGTATCAAGGATCCTGGCTTCAGACTAGAAATAAAAAGCTATTGTGGGTGACTCCTTAGTCTTAAGAGACCTGGAGGACCAGCCAGCAGTGGAAGAGCATGCAAAGAGGAAAGGTTTACATGTTTTCCAGCAGTAGCAATTTACAGAAAGAAAAGAAATGTGGAGCAGAGTCAGAAACTGGCTTCCTTTCTGTTGCAGGGAGTAGTCCTCTCCCTGGCTGTATATTACAACTATCACTAAAGACACAAAACTACATCACGGTTTTAATTCTGCTCTCAGTTTTAACATGTCATTAAAGAGATACCTGTATTGGCAGGAAGAGTTGTAATGCTTTTGGGGAGTTGTTATTATCATATTACGTGACGATGGTCTTTATTGCAGTAGTGCCTTAGGGCCGAATTTACAAACATTGTGGATGGATTACATGGGTATTATGCTGCGCATAAACATTTTGCTGTGTGTTCGTGTTGAAATCCTGTGAACTGGACAATGTAAACAAATTAACATTATCAGGGAAAACCTGTTTTTTAAGTCAACTTTCTCTGCAGACTCTACTTGGCCACAGGACACTTGCTGTAACTCTCACATCTCCTGCGTCTCTACTGTGTTCAAAAGTGTTTTTACTAGCACGTTAACCAAAACCTCTTCCTTTTTGGAAAAAAAGAAGCAGGCATGTTTAAAAATGCATTTGATCCGACTAGCTAGTGTATTTTTAAACACAACTGTGTTATGTTTAACAGCGTGTTAGCATATGTCAATTAACTTGTTTCCGCAGAGTGCTGACAGAAGTGCCCCCGCCGCCGCCGGCCCTGAGGGGCCCCGGAGCTCAGCCGAGTCAGCAGAAGGGAGCGTGTGCCCACACCTCCGGCCCGCCGAAATTCGGCACCGACTTTTTGTGGGCAGTATTAGGATGCTGGACTTTGCACTGGAGCGGTGGATATGAAGGCATGCCTCCTTCTGCTGGCCGCAGTCTGGGGGTAACCGGTCATAGCGGGGGGACCCACGGGGGCTCATCCGTCAGCACCCCAAACAATGTCTCTTCTGAGCACGTGAGAGCTGAGAGGCTTTCACTGCATGCAACGCTCTTCCAGGCAGAATAATTAAGGCTTTTTCTCGCACTGTCATGAGATCGCACTCCTTCCCTGTGCCAGATATAGACAAGATGGAGGAGAAAAGATGCACGTGCGCGTAGCCTTGAAATCTCCGCCGTGCCCAGCCCAGGTGGTGAGGATGGCTACGCATGGCTGGGGGACTCCGTGTGCCAGAACCATGCAGGCTGCTCACCTCTCTGCTGCTCCACTCCATGGTGGCCAGTGCAGAGGAAACATTTTAATCTGTTGTAGGAAGCAGCAGTGAGCTTTTTGTCTGGGAGGCTGGCACGTGCTGCTGGATAAAGCCCTGGAAGTGTGTGAACTAACCAATCTTTTCCTGGCAGGTCTTTCTTCAGCATCCCGGCCATGAAGTTGCATGTGAAGAGAAGTAAGAGGGGTGGGCAGAGGTGTGGGAAGGGTAAAGAGATGGGCGTGCAAAAGGCAGAAGAGGTGGCTAAGGACCTGCACCCCCGTGCCCTGCCACTGCAGGCTGCGTGGCATCCCCATGTCCCTGCCAGAGCCCACGCGTGGGAGTAGCCCCCGGGCAGACAGACCCACCTCCGGGGAATCTGGGCAATCTTCCTTTTTCATTTCATGATTAGTAAATGCATGAATGATTACCACATGTTCTGGTACAGTGTTAACTGGATCGGTAGAAATACCTAGCATAGGCAGTGTCCAAAAATAGGTCCCTTGTCCTGCCAACGTCTTACACATGTCCTTAACTTTCCTGCCCTGGGAAGGAACTCCTGGCACCCCGCAGGGCAGAAGAGTTTTTCCATTCACTTCAGCGGGTGCGGGATTTCATTCTGCATTATAGACCCATGGATTTTAAAGGGACTGTCCACCGGGCACAGTTGAACTCTTTGCAGGGTTGAAGTGCTTTATATTTTTAGCACTGACACGATGATCATGAGGGAAAAGCATTTGTTTTTCCCCTGCTTGGAGGGCACGGTCAGACACGCCACTCTGCTAGAGCTGCTCAGGGTCAAGTTGTTACTGGCCCTGGACCATTTCTTTCAGGTGCTGCACCTTCCTGCCACACAGCTTGGCTGCTGTAATTGGTGTTGTGAAGCTGACCCAAGCCAGCCGAAACACGTTTTTGGAAGTGGGGTTTTATAAATAGACCGTGTGGACAAAGGGTGTCTGCTCTGGAGTGGTTATGGGGCTGGGGAGAGGAGCTTGGGGCAGGGGAGGGAACTCAACAGCTCCCCGTGAACCAGCACAACCCTCTTTGTAAAAGAGCAACCGCGGTGCCGGCGGAGCCTGCGGTGAGCCCTCGGCGAAGGGAAGGACGGAGAGGCCACGACCTGGGGTGTGGGCGCACGGCTATTTTCTCCCTGTGAGACTGGCTCACAGACCTTTGCTCATGCAAACCCTGACGGATCCCATCTAAATGAGTAGTTGGAAATGATGTGCTCCCTCCCCGGTTTGGGCTGGGGCTGAATTTTACCTACTGGGTTCGGAGAGTAGGTTTTGCTACTGAGCGTAATTAAGAACATCAGAACCTGGCACTGTGGGACCTAGCCCATCCCTGGTAGTCAGGGTGATTGACGTTGGATCCTTTGATTTCTCCAGAGGCGTCATAATATTTTAAACTTATTATTAATTACAAGTGTATTAATCTCTGAATAGTATTAACAGTATTTCAAAATATTATAATTTCATAATATCCGACCCACTGGGAAAAAAAAGTAGTTCTGGATGAACTGAACAGCTTTATAGACAGTGTGCTTTATAACCAGATGGATTTTCCCTAGTTAGTTCCATTTCTATCTAATATTGGCTGAAGATTAAAGATACTGAATCAATGGCTGTAAAAGCTCACATTAAAAATTTGCAGTAAATGAGAAGAGGAAAATTTCATTAGAGGCATAAATTGTAGCAACTGGAATGCGTGCAACTTATTTTTAGTATTCTACTGACAGTCACCCTTGAAAGTCTTTTTTTTTTTTTTTTAAAATGTTTTCTTTTCGCAGATAAAAAAAAAGGAAGAAAATGACCTCTAATATTTTGAAATATAGAACTAATTACAGTAGGGAGTGATCCTGATCCCACTGAAGTCAACTGCAGCATTCTTTATGACATTGCAGGATAGTGCCTCTATTAAGAAATAATAAGGAAATGAGATACTTTAAAGAGAGGGGTTTAAAATGAACTGGCTCTGTTGGCCTCTTTTGTAAAAATACCTTAGAGCCACTTTTATCAAGTCAAAAGGTTCATTGAAAAGAGAGAAATTAAAAGATGCCGCTCGTGGAGCCTGGCAAAACATGAAGTTCGCAATAAATATCTCTCCAATCCAATTATAACATTCAAATCAAGGAGAAAAAAAAAAAAAAAAAGATGAAATATAATGAAAGCTTTCTTTCTACTGAGAAAGTCTACTTGGAGGTGTCCAGACCTAAGGGAATTTCCAAGTCAGCATTATAGTGGGGAAAAAATGTAATGTAAATGAGAGTGAAATAATCAAATTTTTCTGGTGGAAATAAGTGCAGTTGTTTGATGTAATTTTGACACACAGCATAATTTCAACATCAACACTGAAGTTTAAAGGATCAGTGTGTCTTCATGAGATTTCTGGACAGAAAAGCCATTCAACGGGAAAATCTAAATCAGACTTTGGTATGCACATCGGGCCCCTTTATGACAGAAAGCCCTGTATTACATTAGTTGCAAATAGAAAAATAGAGATGACCCTTCTTCAGTAATTTCTAGGCACCCTTTCCACTTGAAAATCCAGTATGATTACGGCATATAAATCACAAGAAATGCGATGTGTGAATGTTTTCATGCTCACAAAATCAAACTTTGTTTTATGCCTCTAACACCAGCTCAGCCATTTAAAGATGCACACCGTTTTCGACAGTGAGTTGCACTGGGCTCATGTCACCATGTTTATTGGAGATGTAATTTTTAATATCACAGGGATATATTCCAAACAATTAAAACAATTAAAGCAGGGCATGTCTTCAGCATTTTACTCAATCTTTTAGCCTGTATGAAATATATTTGTAATTTTGGGTTCATTTCCAAATGGAGACAGATTCACACACCCTCACAGCCAAACTCAGCACAAGAACCAACAATTAAATGAAGCCTGAGATCCAGTCCAAAGGAGGCATATACTCGATTTAATTTTTAAATAGCCTAATTAATAGTTTCAGTTAAAGCAAAGAAGTGAAAATGGGTCAAACTATGTAAACATTGGTTAGAAAAACACACTGTCCAGCCAAAGCATTGTAGAAGTGCTTTTAAGAAGAATGGTCTTTAAATTTAATTTAAACATGGTTTTCTAACTTAGGTAAAAGCCCAGTTCAGACAAGGCCCAAGCCACTTCTTATGCCACAAAGAATTACCGAGGTATGCTGAGAGTTTATTTAGTCTTTGCTTGTTCCGAGGCTGTGTTTCACTCTGCAGTCATCGTTTTCTCCTTGCTGTCAGCCTGCTGCTACCTCTCGGCAGCTCGGAATTCACCGAGAGCCTTGGTGTGTTTTGAAGCTGAGTTTAATTGCCAATGGGACCTGTACGAATGCTACAAAACATAGTTCACAAATATTTACTGGAATTTTGAAATGAATTGGGGTAGGCTCTGCTATTGCACTCTTAGTGTTTGCTTTCTGTAAACATTCAGGTTCAAGTTCTTATTGACATGGCTGTGATGGATGGGATCCCTTACATAAGTCTCAAGGCCAGGGGGGCACTTTTGTGCCAGAGCAACTGGGCAGTAGAAGCAATACCACGTGCCTTATCTGACCAGTCATCGCTAACTGGCAGTCCTCAAATCATGGGAAGATACAATTACTGATTTGCTGGTGGTTCCTGAATTCCAGAAGGACAAAACTATAAAATTCAGAAAATTTCTCTCTCTGTTCCAGACAGTGTCTGTATACAGAGAAAGGGACGGTCTTTACTCAGAAAACATTTTTTACAAAATCTTTCTTTGGCTCTTAAGTTTCAGCTTAAATGAAACAAGGGTTAAATCATTTGAAAGTGGTTAAGAATGATGTTTGTAAGAATCCTTTTATTTATTACGCAGTAGCATTTACGTGACGCTTTCTCTGTATAAGTTTGTAGTTTGAAGTTTCTGGTCCAGTGAGGGCAGTGAGTTCTTTGCAGATTTGCTGATTTACAGTTAACTTCCAGGATCTTAACTTTGTGGTTAGAACAACTGAAAAGTTTCCATTTGTTTGGGTTTTTGTTTGCTTTGATCTGATTAAGTTAATAAAAAAGAGAAAGGAGGAAGTACGAAGAAAATTTATAGGTGATAAATACCAAGACTGACTCAGGTTTGACATTGCGGTGCATTGCTTTAGGAAGCTGTCCCTGGCATCCCCTTCATCAGCACCTCTTACTGGTATGATAAACTTTGGGAGTTTAAGCCTAAACTTTGGCCAAGTTGTAGCACGTGAAAATGTTCCCCAAATTCTCCTGTTGCACCTCAATGGGTGCACAGCAAGTCAAGCAGCATAGGTTGGCAGTGTCTGAAGGTATCACTGCTCTTTGCCAGCCGTCACCTTGGGAGTGTGAAGTCAGGTTTTGGGGAGGAAATCCGCTGTTGTGGCTTTTTGTGGAGTTCATGTCTGGCAACTGAGACTGATAGTTGTTTCGGCCTTCCTGGTCTGAACACCTTTGCTTCCATTGTAAAGGATAAAATATTCTGTACAGTTGAATGAAAACCAGATGGCTTTTCTCATCACCTGCAGAACATCTGCAGAAGTAGGGAAACTTATCAAAGATCTTCATAACTAAGAACATTTTTTACTGATAATGTTCAAAATGCAAAACCACAACGGAAGACAACATCCTTTTCATGGGAAACAAACACGCAAACATTTTGGGTTGAAGAACAGCCCAGATGACCTGGCCTTCTCCAGCTTGTCTGTAAAGTTAAACATGTCAAAGGGCTCTCTGCTAGGCAAAGGGAAGATGTAGGAGAGGATTTTATAAATGGCAGTTGGGCAATTAATGTTAACCATCAATATCAGAATAGCTTAGATTGCATGATTAACTAGTAAGAGTTTTGAGCTGGCTGGTAATTTTAGATTAAATAGCCAGGCAGTCAGTGACTTGAATATTGATGAATATCCTGTGTTTTATTAATATGCATTCTCTATAAATTAGAGGCTTAGTACACAAAGAAGAAACCTAATGCTCTTGCTATTTTTCATTGCCACAGGTAGAGTTGAATAATTCATAGCAATTAATTTATTTCACTGATTTAGCCTTTTGGGGGGGGGGGGGGGTGGGGAAGTTGAGCACAAGTAATCTGCAGGTAATTTTTTTCACATTTATTTATTATAAATAACTCACGAAACACATTTGAAGACTAATTCTTAGTTGTGGAGAATTTTTTGTAGTCTGAAATTGGAGAAATTGGGAGGAATATGGGCAGAACTGCAAGCAACCCACCAGTCATTATACGAACCCAAATGAATTTTAAATTGCAAAAAAGAACGGCTAATTGCAAATACAACCCAGTTAAGATCAGACTCATGTTGAACTGTATTGATTGGTGCAATACCGGTTACATTGCCTGTTTCTGCTCCTCATTTAATTGATTGTAATTCTTTAGGACCAAGATTTTCTTACAAATTTTTTTATGTATGCAGAATTTGCTATCTGTATTTAGTCCCTAATGCATTTAAAATGGAATAGGTGAAATGCTGCCCCTTTTGAAACCAAGGGGAGTTTTACCCTTGACTTTGGAAGATCCAGGATTCCACCTACTGATGGAAACATTCTTGAAAATCCTTTTTGTGCAAATAGAGCAATAACACGTCCAACACAAATGACATTTTGTATTTGTACAAAGCTTCAGAGTATCCAAATATAGATTTTTAAATTTTTTTTTTAGGTAGGGGGAGATGGTGCAGCTTTAAGGACTAGACAAAGTGTTGCAGCACGAAGATCATTTGCCAATCCTGCAGCTCAGGGTGGTTGCAGCCCCGTTTCAGTGTCACGCAGTCATATCCAGAGCAGGTAATATCCAGAAACACGTGAGGAGGAGGAAGCTGTATCATTACTGCCTCTCCCTTTTGCTGGTTCTTACAACACACTGCATAGCAGTGAGAGTTGCATAGCACGCAATAAATCATTGCCTCATTATGCTCCTTCTGTAGGTTTGTTTAGGGCACCTACTCTAGTACCAGCTCCAGAGAATTATTTGTTCTTCCCAGGAATTCCTCTCAGATACGGACTTCTGTTTTGATTTGCAGAGGAAAAAAAAAAATCTCTATGTCTTATTTCTGAAATAATTTCTTAGTTTACACAACAATTTACATTACAGAACTGCCTAGGAAAATAATTCCAGCAATGACTGGAGATGATTTTAATTTGTAGGTGGATGATTTTTTCAAGAGGAGGCAAGAGGTTAAAGAAGGTTTTTGGTGTTTTTGTGACTTGTCAACATGAAGTATTAGCAAATGAAACACAGAGTGTTCCTCCCCTCCTTTCCTCCTTCCTCCCTTCTTGCCTGCCTTCCTTTTTTCTTTCCTTCTTCCCTTCTTTCTTTCTTGTGTTCACAGAAGCTGCTGATCCCTTACCTAACCAGATTATGTTGGATTGTTCCCAGTTGTAAAAGAAGCCTAAGTACCTCATTAAAAAATATTGTGAGGTCCTCATTCACTTTTTCCGTATGTTTTTAGGCAGCCCTAGCCCACAGCTGGTGCAGGAGGGCACCGGTCTGACTGATAGAATAAGTATGTTTGACACTTGGTTTTGATTTAAGCAGACAAATCCTCTTAAGAAAAAGTGTTCATTAGTTGGCCTAATTTACTAATGAGGAGCGGTATTCAGCCTTGCTGATTTTGATAAAACAGTATTTATTTAGCATTGCACCAGGCAAATGCTGGAATAACCTACATTGTACCTGCAATGAATTTGAACGGCTGGAGCCGAGACTTTAGAGAGTAGGTGGGTACACTGCAACACGGCTGGGTTTTGCTGCAGTGTGACAACGTGATCTAGGATCTGATCCAGGCTCCTTGGAAATCAATGGAAATTCTACCCTTGAATTTACTGGGCTTTGGATCCTGCTCCAGTTGTGCCAGAATGGTAATGAAATGACTCCAATTTGGGAGAAGAATTTTCTGGCTTAACAGATTCAGCATTTTGTATTGATAGGTTTGTTTATACAAGGGGTCCTGACTTCAAGTTTGAACGGTTTTCACACATGCCTTGCTCTGATCCTCCCTCCTAGTCACAGTTCCTTGAAATGCAATAAATTTCTGTTTTGTGACCACTAACAGGCATCCCAGCTGAACAATGAAATTTTGTAGATGATTATGATGTGAGACTCAATATCATTGTAAGCTTGCTCAAAATGTGACCTGCCTTCACAAAAAAGCTCCCCGAGCCTTTCAGCAAAACTGGATGTCTTCAAAGCAATAATGAAACACAAAACTAAGTCAGCCTTGTGTAATCTGGAGTTTCATTATACATACTTCTGCATCATTGTCTCTCAGAGTCCCGGATACAATTCTTTTTTGATCCTAAACTCTTAAAAAGAATTTAGGAATAGAAGATGTGCTGAGGTCAGGACCAGAAAAGACTTTTCCCAACACCCACTGCAACCTGAGTCCCCCATAAACATTTAGTACTCAGCGAGAATTGTACCCAACTTTTCTTGATGGAAGTACAGTGGTGACCTTCTCGATTGATTAAAGATGTGACATTGATTGACTTTGAAGGGATCCACATCCACCCTTCTTCTGCCAAAAAGGCAGTGGCTGCAACGTGAAGCCTCAAGAGTGGGGCATTGCTCTTCCAAGTACATGGAAGACATCCAAGGGTAACGGGATAATGCAGATAATGGGATAGGGTTTCTCCCCTCCTCTTCCTCAAATACCATATAGCTAGATTTTAGCTCCCCAGACTCAGGCCTTAGGAGATTTTTCTCTGATAGCTATTTAAAAGATGAAGTAGCTAAGGAAGTGAGCTCTTTTTATAGGTTATGTAGGATGTTTGGTGGTTGAGAATGTCAAAAAGGACTGGTAATGTTGACTCTGCAGGGACCTTGAATGGTGATGGGGGGATGATGCTGTGAGGACCGGCGTGAACAGCGCAGTGGAGGGGACGGTGTGGTGCGGGAAAGGGTTTTACTCCTCTGGCAAATCCACCCCTGATGATTTTACACGCTGTCACTTTGGGGTGTCTAGTTTGAGAGATGGTAAAATGGCCCAATTTTCCAAGGTATGCAGTATCTTAGCAATATCTGGTCTCTTTAAGGCACCTTGAGTTGGCACTGAGAAATATTGGCCTCCAAAATTACCACCTTTGAAAATCTAGGCCACTGAACCTGATATGAACTATCAGAAACCAGAGACAAGGGAGCATTTATGTTGGAGAATGCGTAGTGGCTTGAAAACTACAAATCAAAATAATTCACCCTTTTATGTGTAAATCTCCTTCTCTTTGATACACGAATTGAAAAGCTGTCTGGTTTCCTTGTAGTTTCCATAAGCAAGCAGCGTGCGACTGTACCCTCTAGAATGCTATTTAAGCGTTATTTAAAGTGCAGACCTGTTAAGGTCAAGCAAGCTCATCTGTATGCTAAAACTGAACCCACCAAACCTTACACCTAAAACCAGCAAGCAAGGAGGTCTCGAGTTCCGCAGTTCCCTCCTGACAAGGGTACGGCATGACAAATGGCGAAGCACCAAAAGATCAAAGTACTTTTTCAGGGATAACAATAAAATCAGAGACAGAAAGACACCAAGTCCTGGTGCAGGTGTCTGCTGTTCCAAAGCAGTCTTTCTCAGATACGACACCGTCAGCCCATTGCAAGGGGATGCGGGTAGGAGCTGCAAACTGGCAGTAATAGCATCAGTAAATTTAGATCCCGTGTGGTGCATTTCTGAGCTGGTAGAAAGACTGAAGTGTCACTGCAAGAAGCCCAAGTGGAAAGGATTACTGTAACTCACTGAATTTACCATGAGCATATTGAAAAGAAACTTTTCAATGCAGACATGAAAAAACAGTGTGATGTGTTTTGCTCATATTCCAGAGTTGCTTTCCTCTCTCTGAGCGCCTTAATCCAGATCCTGTTGAAGTCAATAGCTGTCTTGCCTTTCAGAAGGATTATGCCCCTAAATAGCTACTTTAGGAAGTGTACTCTGCTTGGTGATAACACAAAGCAGAGGGTGGATGATTAACACCAATTAGGATTATTTACGAGAACCTAGAAAACAATAGGTCCATAAATCATTGTCTTATCAATTGTAGTTCCTCCCAAGTAATTTAGTCATCATTGGGCAAACTGCGTTTCACTGTTCCTTAAGTAAAGATCTGACTGATGTTAGCTGCAGTTTGTGGAAATGTTGAAGGTACAATATGACCTTGTAAAATAGGAGAGTGTTACAAAACACTTCTGGTGGTTTTCAACATTTTTTTGTGTTCTAAATCCCCTACAGTTTTCCCCCAGGTATATTTAGTGAATTTAAGGCGACTGACAGCAGCCTTGCTTCTCTTGGGTTACACTGCAGCTCTGTCTACACTAGTGTCTCAGTTTGGAGCCTGGGGTGGTTTTGCAGTAATCCCCTGGTTGTCTCCATTTGCTGGGCACTAGTCCAGCTGCAGAGCAGCTTTGGTGCCCACAGATTCCTTCCAGAGGAGACCCAGTGGGGACCTCTCTCCAAAAGCAAGCCAGGGCTTGGTGGGACATGCGGCTCTGATCCAAGTTGTCAGCCACACCACCACAAAGTCCTTCAGGGTGTATATAACCCTCCTTCGCAAGAGGAAGGCTGTCAAACTGCCCAGAGCTTCCATGCCAGCCTGGAGTGGAGCTTGTGCTATAGAGAGGGTCAAATGCTTTACGTGACACCCTTTTTGCCGGTGACTGGCAGCTCTTGTGACTGCTGCTCCTCTTTCTTCCACCAAGACTTCTCCTGGTTCGTTACCCTTTCTGTTTATTAACTGCCCCATCTTCTGTAGCTGTTCCTCCTTGCTGCTGTCCTTTTTTCTTCTACTTTTATCACTTTTTGTGATCCCTTTTCCAATTTCCAACCTTAGTCTCCCAGAAGACCTGGAGTGGTGACGCCTGGATGCAGAGGAGATCACACTGCTTATAAATCTGCACCATGAAGAGGCCAAAAGTTTCTTCGGCAGCAGGAGGTAAGCCAGGACTGCTGGTGGGTGTAAGGAACAGAGAGCAATGCCACATGCATTCGAGAAGATGAAGGCGGCGTTCTTGAGGATGGAGACTTTGGGGCAGTGTCATGGTCCTGTACAGAAAGCTTGAAGAGATCTTCAGGTGGGAACACACCACCCAGCCAGCTGCTTGTTTGGTTTAGTCCATGGACCTCTGGGTTTTTCACACCAGAGACTGGAAACTCTTGATTTACCCTAAGTTTCCTCTTTGTGGACTTCTGATGTGATAGGAATGGCATAAAAAAATTCAATATATCTGCTTTGCCATAACTTTTTCAGCGTGCTAACTTTCCCAGGACTACTTTCTGCTCAAATTACTGGAACTTAATTACATGAGGCTTAATTTCAGTTGCTTGGCCAGCTTTAAAAACATATATTCAAATTTGAACCACAAGGGCAGAATTTTGGGAGCCTCTTTGTCCTCTCACTTTGTGTTAGTTTAAATGAAGAAACTGTGCCTGTGAATCTCTGCTTTATTACACCTGTTCCAAGTTAGTCTCACTTCTGGAAAGACTTCCCAGACTCTCAGCAGTTTAAGGGAGAGTACAAACTACCCCTTATGTTATAGTTTATGTTTTTTGAACCTGTGCAAACAATAGATATTTGTCTTCTGCTTATGCATTTTCTTGTAAATAAAATGTATTGAGACCAGAGATGGAGTTACACTGACTTTACACCAGATAAGAATTTGTGTTGACATTTTACATAGAAGTGTTGTATTATCTGTACGTTTCTCAAGTAGGTCTTGCAACGTTTCATTGCAACAAAAAAAGGAGGGGAGGGAGAACCAAAGGAGTGGCATGGAGGAGAGAGAAGGTGGAAGGTCACAAATGGGGTATGGTGGAGTTGGAGGATAGCACTGGCTATAAATGCATTATCTAAGAATTCCCATGGTTAGGACTTATTATCTTTCTGACCTCACCATTTCATTATAATCTGCTGCTTAGGTGATAAGTAATAAATGGCCTTCAAATTTTATTGCATTTTCTCACTTTCTTTAGAAGATTTTGCATCAGTTTGTTCGCCTCCATAAGATCTTATTTCTGTTAAGGCATGAAGATTTTATGTTTCTGCCGGGGTTAACTTGGTCTTCTGGTATATCAGTGTTGTTATTTAGCTAGCAAGTGTCCCACAGCAATTCATCAAGTAACACTTCCATCTATCACATCGCGATGATCAAGCATACATTGCAGCTGATGTGCAAATGCTGATGTATATCTGGAGTTGGGCACCCACCTCCAACTCAGCAGATAAAAAACCCTCCAAAGAGCCAACAAAAGAGGGCTTTTTTTTAAACACCCCAACCCACTAGTGGATTACCCTTAATGTGTTGGCAGCATACCGCTTCCTTCTGCTGCAGGAATGCTGGCCTGGCTCTGCAGCCCTGTTGGGGTTGTTTGGGTTTTTTTTGTGTTACAGCATGCAGAAGAAATAAAGTGCAAGACTGATTTGTAATAGTTCACGGCACTTTTTTCCTCTGCAGCCCAGGATCACCTTATTTACCTCCAAAGAGGCAAGGGTAATGAGCAGCACCTCTCTTTGGGGAGTGATCTTGCCCTCACCAGCGTGGCTGTGCAGGAGAGGGCTCCTTGCAGGGGCTGGCCGTTGTTTCTAGGAGCTCACCGACATATCTTCAAGGGCTGGGGGTTCAGCTTCTTCTGCGTGAGAGAGAAGAGGAAATGACCTTCGCCCAGCTGAGCAGGGAACAACAGGAAACCCTCACGGTCCGAAGCTCCTGCCATTTCCCACTCCCCGGAATCCGGCACTCAGGGACCGTTTTGACGAACTGTCGGGGTTTTTGTCAGGATTTAGCTGCTGCAAATATATTAGCAAAGTATGTTGATGATTCATGGCGAAATGGTGTGCGCTGATTTAAGTGATGGACTAGTCATTCGGTAATGGATTTGAGAATTCCCAATCAGATTGTACTTAGTTTTATCAAGCAGGAAGCTGGCAGGCTGTGTTTTAATCAACTGATAGCATCGCTTGGCAATTGGCATCCAGCTAGTGAACAGAGTATTTCTCAAAGACCAGCTTGCTAAGTTGCAAACAGCAACATCCACTCAGATCTTTCGGGTTTCCCTCCTATTTGTTCTGTTTAGCCTGTTTCTTTCCCAAATGAAACTTTCAGCTGGAAGTGCAGAAAGATGCAGAACATCAGATGCTCTGCTGCTCTTTCACTGGTGTTGGAGGGGCAATGGATGAGGCAGCCGACATTTGCTCCATCCTCCAGGAAGCTATGTTGAAACAACCTCCTGGATATAGCACAAAATCCCAGAACCATGCAAATTCAAGGATTTGACGTTGGCACAAGTTGCTTAAGTGTGGTAAATCTATAACATGGGACCAGATCAGGTGAGACATGGCCTTTTCCCCTTTGAGTCAGGATATTTCATGACCCGTTATCTACTTCAAAGATGTACCCTGTGTTCTGACCTGTGCCAATAGACATCAAGAATGGTTTCCTTTCCCCATAAAACTTGCCAGCCTCTTCGTTACTTCTGGGGAAGACCAGCTCCCGTTGAGCATCTTCACGGCGCAAACCCTCAGGTGCCATAGCTACCTTAAATAATTTCCTACTCAGGATTTTTGTTCCATCACAATTATTGAGCTGTGCAGCCATCTACACACGTGTAGCTGTACTCAAGCACAGAGTCAAACCTGGGGAGCTCGTTTGTTGTGCCTAGCTCCTGTATAGTAGTTACTGTGCTTAGCAACCCACCTCCAATATAAATATATCTGCTACTCTGAAGAGCAGGCTTGGAAAAGCACCAGAAGGGATCACTCCCCCATAAGGATTTTTTCCAACATTGCAGAGCTGTTAGGACTTTCAGAGAGAAATTCTTCTCCCAGTTAAGCTTCCCATCCAGAGAGGTCAATATTTCACCCCAAGCTGACGAAGCTCTGGTGCAACTTGTTGCGATGGGTCATGAACCCCCATTTAAGAACGGGTTCTGTCTGAACTGTTCATGAGCCATGCAGGCATGGAGGGAGACGGAGAGCAGCCATCCGTGCAGCTGGCTGTAGGGAGCCATCCATGATGTCTTTGCACGGGGGTCCCATGGCACCGTGTCGGGGAATGGCTCACTGGGCTGCTAGACGAACTGGATAATTCTGTAGGTTTCAAATTGGTCAAACGTTTGAGGCCCTCAGAAGAAGCTGATGATTGAAAGGATGTAAAATAATCATGCTCTCAAAAAGTAATAAAAATGAAAGTGAGGTATAAGGAACAGAGAGGAGTGATTCATCGGGAAATTGTACTCTCAAAATTGGCTTGCAAATCCTGTGTGAGGGAGGAGGAGGTGTATGTAAGCATGTAAGGGCCAGATCCTGGTTTGTCCAGATGAGTTGAAGATACGATGATTAACAATCAACCCTGTAATTTAAAGGAAAATTTTAACTTCCATCTTAGATATTGTCTGCTGACCATTACATGAAAATCAGAGAAAGTGAAAAAGATCCCTGTCTCCAGTGTCACGTCCACCTGAGCACTTCAACAGACAATGCCACCTGCTGCAAGAACTGAAGTTAAGGTTTCCAATGCCAGAACCACAAAAAGGACATGTGAAAGCAAAGCTGAAAAAAGCCTTCTGTCTTCTCTCCCTGAACTGGAGAGCACACGATTTCCACAGGGTCATTTTCTGTGTAAACATTCCTGTTTGTATGTTTTACAGATTAAGATAAAAAGATATCTTGCAAACATATTCAATAAGTCAATTTTAAAGCAAGTTAATTAATGTATCTAAGCTTTATCACAGAGCACAAGTAAGTGGGAAAAATCCCCCAGTCAGATGTGAAGTCTATCTTGACTTTCTCATTCTTTGGGTTCATTTATTACAAAGTTTGCTCACTTTTATAAAAACCCTGCTGATGGAATCATCTAATTTCTGAGAGCATCTCCAGGGACAGGAGGCCACATTACAATATCTCACATGATATGTCATTCAGGCAGTATCTCCCAAATCATAAAACCTGTGGAAGGGGAATGGCACTTGAATAGCAGATTCCTCCTCCTTTTCCTTTTTCTGAGCACTTTTTTTCCCAGCCCAGTGTACTCTTCCTCATGCTATCTCCATTCTGTAGAGAAACAGGCAGTGATGTACAGCTCTTCTTGCTCTACCTGACTGCCTCATCCTCTCTCACACTACCTTATATAGAGATTGGGATTTTCCCTTCTGTCTCAGCTTTCATTTATTTCACCTCATTGTCCATGTTTTGTGCCTATAGGTTCTACTATGTGAACTAATGAACTGGAGCAAAGAACTGATCCTGCTGAAAAAATATCTGAAAAAAGCCCAAGTTTCAGATCGATAATTTCCCTGATCTGAATCACTGCATTTCTGTCCAAAAATGCACTAACACAAGGTCAGGGTAGGTACAAAGAGACGGGACCTCTCCAGTCATGAGCCTGTTGCACTACCTTCTCAATTTTCTTCAGCAGTTTCAGGGATTTTGGTAGAGACCTCATGAGGAGTTATACGGTCTTAAAACATTTCATTGATCCATTCATGTCCACACAGTCAGACAGAGCTTCAATTTTTAAGATTCCTTCCCTATTATCATAGAAACTTGCTAATTACCATAGAAGCTTGCTAGCAACTTGCTTGAGACAGCAGTTTCAACGTAGCAAAGCACTTGCAGCTTGTGTAAATCTCAACATGCAAATCTATGGGGCCCTCTGAGTGAAAATAGGTTTTCTAGGAGATGATCCTGTTGCTCTAGGTATTATTTTAACATTCAAATCTAAGGCCGAGACCTCAATCCCGGCTCATCCAGTTGACCACAAAGACCATAATCAATTTTATTTTGTATGCTAAATCCATTCCAGATTACCACTCCCACTGCATAATTCTTCATGTAGGAATTGTGCGCCAAGCTATCTGGTCTGATTAAGACCAGGTTATTGTGCCTACTAGTGCACTCACAGTTTTGCAACAGGAAAATAATCCTGGCCTTTTTAAACACTGAGGAGAGCAGAAAAAAGGACAACATCAGGACTAAACCAGCCCTGACAATTTCTCATTTCCATTTATTCAGAAAAAAAATCATAATTGAGACTTAAAAAAGAAAGTAAGAAAAGCCCTCCATGACTTTAAGTGTAAAATCCATTTTAGTAGCAGGAAGCTGTTATATGGTTAGAGCAGTTATTTTTATTGTCTGTCTGGGTATAGTTTTTAACTGCAGGCACAGAATAAATCAATAGTGTCATAAAGCTACTCTCACCCTCTGCCCTTTCTAAAGGGACATTGTTCAGTGTCTGCGCTGGATGTGACACAGACTACTGCTTTGATGCGCAGAATTACGCCTTGACTAATATGCTAAGGGAGAGCTCTGAGTGTGACACACACTTACCTATATCTCTCTGCCCATACCAGCTCAGAGTCACCAGATTAAAAGCAAAATAATACACAAATACACACACAAAAATGCACGGAAGTTCATCAGAAGAGACGGGGGGCTATTCTGGTTATTCTCTTGCAGATGATATTTTCAATGAATTTGTCCATTCATAAATCTTCTCAGGTGACATATTTCCAAGACTATCCAAGAAGAGAAAGTGTGCAGTGATTCGTAGGATAGTCCCCACAACTTAAACCTGACTGTAATCTGCTCCTTAATACAGTGAGGAAGGACGTAGCAGGATCAGACTGTAGGAAGCTGAAGCTAGAGAAAATTGCCCTGGAAGTGTGCCTTTTTAATAGCAAGAGTAGTTAACGGCTGGAACAGTTGGCTTAGGAATGTGGCGGATTTAGCATTACTTTCAGTCTCTAAATCAAGTATGAGTGTCTTTCTAAAGATATGCAATAGCTTCAGCAGAAGTTATGGCTTTGATGCTGAAACGAGTGGGTGAAGTTCTTCAGCTGTGTTACATAGGAAACAAAACCAGATGATTATGATGGTCCTTTTCAGCCGTACTAATCCATTAAATCCTGGTTTGGGGCCTTTCACACGTTGGGGTTTAAAGCAGCCTCTTAGGTTTTCCGGATGGTTTCTGCAGGCAATACACGTTCCAGAGCTGGGTCTGACAAAATCCCTCTAAATGGGTGTCCGGAATTTACACATTTTATAATTTATATATAAATCACACCCTCTGAATGCAGTTCCAGATCCATTTCCCTGTGCAGCTGAGTTCACTTTGTCCATTCTGTGCAGCGGGGATTTTCCTTTGCAAAGCAGATGATACACATCCGAGCTGAAACACACACCACGTGCTGCTGGATACCTCGAGAACAGTCACTCCTAACATGGAGCACGGAGAAGTAAACCTTTATGGATCAAATTCTTAAGAGATTTATTGTCAGCAGTGCACGTTGTCGAGTTAATTCTTCGCTCCTCTCCTTACTTGTGCATTGCAACTTCCCCGGGTTGGCACTTCTGACAAAGGCATGAAAACTGTACTTGTGCTGCAAGTGGGAGGTGGAGACAGAGAAAATCTGTGCTCTGTCTGTAGGACTCTGTGCTGAGACAGCTCTATTTTCACATCTAGTCACAAGCCGATCAGTATTACCTCGGTATTTGTTTTGAGGACGGCTCTCAAGAAATGGAATTGGAGTTTGGATTCGGTAAGATTAACGAAAGCAACCCAAAAAATAATGGAAGCGGTTTCTGAAGGTAGCACCATTCATGTGTAGCTTAGTGCTCGGCAGGCAGAGAGACCGCAGGAGTTTGCATGCTCCTTGGTGAGCGTGGAAGTATTTGACTGTGAATAACATTCATCTGGGTAACGTAATCTTTGTTTTCCTTCTCTCTGCAAAATGCTTAGTGCTGGATTTTGATGTCTATAAATACTGATTTGGATTTCCCTTCCTTCCCTCCCCACACTCTATTGAAAGCGAAGCCATCTCAGCCCAGTGCTGGTTGCTGACTCCTTCCCTTTGGCTCTTCCCGTCCCCGCGGTGTGTGAGCTCGGTTGCGTGCGGCCCCTTGGCTTGCCCTCAAGACGCCGGCACTTGGGAACGAGAATAACGAATGTTGGGGAGCAAACAAGACCCCAGCAGGTACGAAAAATAGCTTCGAGAAAACCCTACATGAACTTCTCAAACTTTTTCATAAATAGCCAGTGGCCGCCTGAATAGCAGCAAGCAGCAACAATAATAATAAATTACAGTAAATATCATGCTGCCACAAGTGACAGCAAACCAAACCCACTGCTGTTCAGAAATGAATTGGAGAAAATATTTCTTAATCTCTTTTTGTATTATTCAGCCAGCTGTAATGATTTATAATGCTCCAAAGAAGTTGCTCTACGGAGTTGTTTCTTAATCATCCGTCTTAGCATCTTGCTATTATCCGCATGTGTCTGTGCTTTGGCGGGGGCTCCAGCACTGCTTTGCTCTAGTAGTTTCACCATCAGCTGCTGCTGCCTCCGTGCATGGTACCTGCTCACGGGCTGGGGTTGGGGCCGTGCGTGCTCGCCCTGGGAATAAACTGATTTCATGCGAGGGACCTCGCGGCCTTTCTCCGGGACCCTTCTGCCTTTGGAGACAAATCTGCTATTAGGAGGAGATGGTCTGAAATGGGAAAGCCGTGCTCAGCCCCGTGACGGTGCCTTGAATGAAGGTGTTGCCCCAGAAGCTGTCTGGTTTGAGCCCATTCTGCTGTAAATAATCCCTGTCTCGCGGATGTGGGGGGCTTTGGTGCTGGTGTGCGTGGGATGGATGCCCTGCGGATGAGTCTGTCCCCCTGTGAGTCTGCGAGCACACTCATTATCAGCGCAGGAGAATAAAATGGTGGGGGATAAATTAAACTGGGAACACGGTATCAATCGCTGCTGTCTTTGTCAACTTATTACCAAAGATTTATACGTGACGCAGTGAGGACTGCTCAGTGACACATTTTAATTTAATTAAATTTCCTGTTGGATTGATGTCTGATCAATCAATAATGTTAATGTTTTTGCAATTTAGAGATTAAAGCTTGGATGAGCGGATATTGAAATACTCTCACATCCAGCTGCCTGGGAATATCTTCTTCTGCTTCCATTTCTCAGAAAACCTGTTTTGGGTGAGGATGCATCCTGGGGCTTGCCACGTACCTACACCAAGCCTGAAAGCTTTGCCCCATCCTGGAGGCAGGCAAGGGAGCCGTGCAGCAGTGTCACTCCTCAGAGAGACAGAGTTGCACGGAGCTAAGGTCTGGGTTTGTGCAAAACCTGTTACAGCTCTCTTTATTTTCTCTCCGATGTTCACTGTAGGGGAACATTTGTAGAACGGGGCATTGCTGGTGTGATCCTTCCCTTTGCTACCTGCTCCTTGTTCTGGAAATCAGCAGAGGAGTGGCTGCACCTGGGGTTTTGAATCTAATGGCCACCAAGGTGTCTGTCCTCCGGGGCTTCTCTAGT
Source organism: Astur gentilis (assembly GCF_929443795.1). Lineage (NCBI taxonomy): Eukaryota > Metazoa > Chordata > Aves > Accipitriformes > Accipitridae > Astur > Astur gentilis. The sequence continues at coordinate 38,112,932 of NC_064886.1, read as the reverse complement.
CCCCTCTGGATCCCACTCACTCCTCTGGCCACCACAGCTTCTTCCAGCAATGAGTTCCCCAGTTTAACTGCTGCTTTCTAAGCTGCCTTTCAGGGGACAACAGGATCCTGGTCTGGAGCTGAATTTATCACTTTTTGAAGCTCCTTGCCTGCCCAAATTTCTCACAGATGAGCTAATTGTGCTCCACCCTCTTCAGGCTGTGAAGATAAAGAGATGCTGTAGCATGTCCACAGAACCTTTTTTTCCTCTTACTGCCTTGTTTCATTTAGTGCCTCAAATATTTTAGTAGTGAGGTCAGGAAAGGCCTTAACTTATTCAGGGGAGTTATTCTACACTGACTTTTCCATGAGGCCTTGGGGTCTTACACAGCCCTTTAAAGACTTATGACTCAAGGCAAAAAAAAAAATCCACATTTTCAAACTTGTAAAAGTGTGAACCCAAATTTCATCTGAGCTGCAGCTGTGGCCATAGTCTCAATAAGTCAAACTAATTTGTCACATCTTAACACCATCGCAACATGGACGGTGAGAAATCCCAGCCTGGCTCTAAGCTCTGCAGGCTCAGGCATCGCTTTCTGGTCTCCAGGTCTGTACTGTAGATGGCTCTGGGCTACGTGGGGTGCTTATATGCTCATTGTATTTAGGGGAGCCTTAGAAGGCCAATTTCTTACCCAGCTGTGTTTTAAAATCTGTAAAATCTCTATGTGTTCTTTCCCTTAAGGACACTCTGGTGGCCGTTTGCTGTGTACCTGTCACTCAGACAACCCCAAAGTAATGCACAGAGGGAGGAAGGGAGGCAGAAAGGAGGAGGGGGGAGAAGAAAGAGCAGCTCATTTTCCACTTTAGCACAGGCACCTGAGGGGTAGAAGTCAGCAGCTTTTTGATGGTACATGAACTCAGTAACTTAAAACAGGAAGCAAAAGAAATACCACAACCAAATAACTTTGCCTTGACCTCCTTATAAGAGAGTCAATGACTTTAAAGTAAACTGGAACTTCTTGCTGGAATTTATTTGGATGTCGGTTGCTCCTTACCTCATTAGAATAGCAATATTCAGAAATGTGCCAAAAGATTTAGGCAGGCTGTAGGACGCGATGGAGCTGATTTTGGGGGAAAGGCAGTTTGTTCTGCAAGAGTCTCCTTTTGGGTTTTGTTGTGAGTAAGAGGTGGCTTTACAAATTTGTGTCTCACTACTGAAATACCTTATACTGCAGAGTTTCTTCTGCTGAAATACACCGTGTGCATCGGATTTTGTTTCTTCCTCTGTCGTAAGGTCTGCCAGACACCCACTGCTCCGGGCGAGAGGGCAACCTCATGGATGGTTGGCGGGGGTGGGGGGGTGGTGTCAGTGCCTGTGCGTGTGTGTGTCTGTGCTTGTGTGTGGGGAAGGCAGGGGAGAAAGAGGTACTTGTGCCTTGGAACAGACTGAGGGAAGTAACCTACTGCTAAACTAATGTTTTTAGGTTTTTTTTAATGCTTAAGCCCTGATATATAATGCCCTCCAAGGGTGATTTTCATAGGTAGGACTGCTGTAAGTTGGTCCAACTTGCTGAGGGATCATTTGAGAAATCATTTTTACCGTTCCTTCCTTCCCTCTCTCTTCCTCTGTCTCCACCTCTCTCTCCCCCTTTCCCCCCTCTCTCTGGACTGGGGCTGCGTTATCCTCTGCGGTGCACAGAAGTGGGCGCAGCTCAGCGTGGCGCGGTGCTGCAGAGGTGGCCGGGGTGAGCTAATGACCCCTTGCTCTGGCATGGGGAAAAGCACCACGAGACGTTGTTAAAATGGGCAGTCCTGACTGCTAGGGATTTGCTGTGCCCTCCTCATAAAAAAATAAACTGCTAGATTTTTGATGCACCTTGTTTGCAGCAGCATGCGCTGCTTACCCCATCTCCCAGCAGCAGCAGCAGCTGGGTTTCAGCTCCGCTGCCTCATGTCTTTGCTGGTTCCAGCTAAGCTATTTCACAGTCAAAAAGCACAATAAGGCCTGAGAAAATGATGTCCTGAGGAGCAGCCCAAGCTTTTGCCATGTTTTTCAGTTGACCGTTTGTGATCTAGAATTCCCTTTGTTGTTCAGCATGCCACCTTGCTCACTGGGACACACTGGATTAGGCCCTGGCCAGTTTGCTACTTTGGGGAGTGTAACCTGTAAGGAAGGTGGGAGTACAGAGCAAAGCCACACTGTAAGTCGTCCCCCCCCCCCCCCCCCCCGCTGTAAGATCCTGATCCTGCAAGGAAATCTATTTAGACAGCATCACCAGACTATTTTAGAGTTGTTCATCTTACCCCGAAGAGTAAATTCCTATAGGAAAATAATTTATGTTCTGGGAGGGCTGTTACTTACAAGCTAGTAAAATAACTTTAGCTGGACTTTTACTACCTTCAGCAGCAAGCATCCATGCTGAAGCCAGGAATGAGCCTTTTCTTGCTAGCTGTGATACAGCATGATCTATAACGGAGCCACATGGTTTTTTGGCTTGCGTTCATCTTGTTTTCGTGCAGCGTGTTTAAAAAGAAATAACTGATTTCTATTTGCAATGTTTACAGTCAAGTCACGTTGTTTCAGCAACCACATGAGCTTGCAGTAATTTATGCATGTGTAGGATCAGGGTGGCTTCTAGCATAACTGCTTGAGACCTGTTCCCTCAATGTTAGCTGTCCAGAAATTAGCCATCTCCTCTATGCCCATCATGCAGAATCCCTCCATATTTGGGTGGGCTCAATCCCCCTTTTGAGGCAGTTTGATTTCCTTGTTGACTACAAGTGAAGTTGGACTTGGTGCTTAATCTTTAGATCATTAAAAAATGTCATCACAAGTGTATTGTATTATAACCATCACAGTTTTTCTGCACCCTTCACTGCAAAGTGACTCCTACCTGACAGGCACCCAGGACTGTCGAGTATCAGCTTCTGCATGGAAATGGGCTCAGTCCAACAGGTGGCTGATTCTGGATCTCATGACACATTTTCCCCAAGTAATTAAAACCAGAGAAGCACAGAAACACTGGCCCAAGCCTCCCGTAAGAAGGATGTAAATAAAAAAATGACTGAAGCCCATGCTGGTGCCGCTCTGATAGCAGAGCAGAATTGGGCCCATTTCACCCCTTGTAAAGCATCCCTGAGGGATGCTGAGCAAGCCTTAGCTGCATTTTTCTGTTTAAATTGGGTCTTTCTAACCTTTAGAGGAAGAAAGCTCCTTTACCCTTTACCATATTCAGCATGAGAAGAAATCTGCAGTACAAATATTCAAGTATGCCCTAGTCAGCAAATTAGAAATCAGATTATTTCTTTTATACCATGACTTACTGCCTCTGTTTCAGGCTACAATGTGCGTGTGGGAGTATACAGCAACATTTAGCACTTTAATGCTAGCCACAAGTAGCCAAAGCCAGGCTTTTGTGTTATGCATAGGGCAAAGCAAGTCAAACCCCTTTGCAACCATCCATTGTGTCTGAAGGAAAAGCACACGTTTTTAACCTTTATATTCCAGAGCTGCCGGTTGCGTCCTGGAAGTCATTGCGTTTGTGATTACGCCCTCAAAAATAAAGTTTTGAGGAGCTGCGTGCCCTCCTACTGCCATGCAGACAGTCCTAGCACCTCTGAGCTGCCTGCCAAGGCTGTGAGCACTTTTTGCTCTTTATGCCTTCAAAAACTGGCAGAGATGAAAGCAAAAATGAACCTGTGGAGAAAGCCCCAGCAGAGTGGTCTTCAGGTCCTGTTGAGAAATGCTCAAAAGACCAAAGCTTGGTGGTTAGGTTCAGACCAGGAACCTCAAAAAGTGGTATGGATGATGGAGGAAAATGGCTAGTTTCTCTAAGGGGAAGAAATACTCCAGTTTCTACCCTAGTGCAAGAGCTCTGGACTTCCTCGGTGGAAGGCAAATAAAGAAGAATAGAGATATGTGGGTTGCACTTTCCATGTATATTTTTAATTATGGCACATCTATCATTCTTAGCACTGCCTTGAGCAAAGAAAGATAAAACAGCAAAAGCAATAGCAAGATTTCCACACATGTAGCCAGTCTCAAAATCAATGGGAGTTCGGTATCTAAATACCTTTAAAAACCTGACCACCAGTTCCCTGAGGCCCCCTGTGAATATCACAACCTTAAATCCTGGTGGATGTACTGATGTTGTTCAGCCCGTGGAAGGCAGGGGGTTGCACTCAGGACAACATTTGGTTTGTAATGCGAAAGGCTGAAAAAATGTTCCCTTTAAGGCTGGCCGGCTTAAAGCTGCGCACTCTTATTCTTCAGCATCTCTTTGGTTACAGGGAGTGTTTGGCCATGTACCAGCAGTCAATGAGAGGAATTTGGTGACCGTCCACAAATGCATTTTAGTAAATGTTCATTACCCCCCGCTACATTTAAGTATTTTGCAGGGGAAAATGCAAACCTTCACTAACTCTTGGTAGGAGAGGAGGAACAAAGGACGTTTACGCTTATTCTTTGGCATACAAATAGAACGAATAAATATTCAGGGAAATTAAAAACCACTTTCCACTGAAGATGAGGGAATCAACTGAAGTCACGCCATGCAGTGGATATGAATGAGAAATCTCGCCGTGCCTCCCTTTCTGTCCTGCCGAGCTGGCATCAGGGCACATCCTTGTCTTGCTGCTGTGCACAAGAGGTAGCTCACCCAAGGTTAGGTTACACGAGTGACTTGCTTAGCCAAGGTGACTCCTCTCATCTGTTACATATCATAGGGTTATAAATAACAGAGCCACCTCCGTTTGATCAGGCAGGGGAAGCTGACAGCCCCCTCCCTCCTTCGGGATGCTGCAAGAATTACACATGGGAGGAAGCCAGCAAGCACTTGCGTCTTTACTGCGGAGGGTTGGGTTGGTCTTTGCTCCTCTTTAATTAGAGTTTATTGGTAAAGCAACCCCATTTTTCTGCTCCTGGAAAATCTGGGCTGTCAAGGCCTAATTCCTTGGGCCTATCAAGTGTGAGATATGTTTACCAAGTCCCTCCAGGATTAGCTGGGTTGCTATCAAAACCGAGGAGTATATTTCTATCAATGAAAACCGCTATGACAAGGTCTGTCCCCTGAGACAAATGGCCTGTTCCATGGAGGCTTTAAATAGGAGCAATAATGGTAGTGAGCAGCACTGAGTTGAATAATTAGATTGTTCTTCATAAATCCTCGAGTGAAGACTTCCAAGCAGGTCCATTATGTGTGTCGTATGTTAGCACTGAGCTTTATGTGGTGTGGACACCACTCTGCGCCGGGCTGCGGTGATGGGTGAGTAAATCACCAAAGATTGGGACAGGAGGAGTACGGCTCCTTCCCCTCCTGCCTTTTCCCCCACGGAGATCATCTGCTCTGAACTGCAAACACCCGTATTATTTGTTTTATTGCTCAAAGAGTTTTCGAGAGGACTAACTGGAGTAATCTCTGAATATTTATTTTTTGTTTGTTTATATTCAGAGACTGGAAAACACACATATTTTGTTCACGTCCCCAGACTGGTTCATTTACTGATTCACTTAAAACATCCTTGCAGATCCATTGAGAGATAACTTCTTCCTCAGAGGGATGCAGTCGTATAATAGCAGCTCAGTATTATCTCCACATACCCTTGGTGGGATTTCCTCTTGCCAACTGAGAACTGAACTTTTCTTTTAAAAAAAATCATCTTTCTCCCTCCTCCCCTCTCAATTATTCAGGTTTTCTCTCTCTTTCTTGCTCTCTGTGTCAGTTACAGAAAGAAATCTCAGAAGACCAAATGTCATTTAACCCTAACCCTGACTGGTAATTTTTAGACATTTCGGAGGAAATCCTGGAAGGCAGCATGTTTGCAGGCAGGGACGTACACCCACCCGATGCACGATGCGCGTGCATGCTCAGGCAAGCGCTTCTGCTAGACCCAGATGCACTCCATTTGCTTAGAAACACGTTTGTCAGACCTGGTTAAACAATGCTGGTAAAAAGAACAAGAAATCACGTTATTCCCCCGAGAACAGTGTATACACCTAACTATTTTGTCTGCCAGTAAGAATCTTGTGTCACTGTAAGGTTTATAGGAGCTGACCGGCAAAGGATGCCCTGATGATAAATAAAACACCCCTATCCCACGACTCTATACATCTGAGCAGCTGCAGTGCCCTTTCCAGTTACCTTGGCTATGAAGATGTGGCATCTGTCTTTGGACCAGGCCCTTTGTTATAGGTAGCTGATGGGGTCCCATGATGGAAGGGACATGTCATACAACAGGGCCGGGAACAAGCACCGGCCATGAGCCAGCTTCTGGTAAAGTTCATGGCCTCCTGTCAAATTCTTCAGCTTGCACGCGAGCATTAGGATGAGGTCTGGGCTCGGTGTGATCCACCGGCTCCGCCGTGACCCACCGTGCTCTGGTACCGACAGCCTTGCTGCCAGGTCGTCGCTCACTTGTCCCTGATGGGAAAAGTTCTCCAGTGTCAAAACACTGCCGGGATAAACAGTTTTAAGCATTTACAAGGCAATTTAGGTGATAACCATCAGGGTAATAGAAAAATAGTATCCATATTCATTTAAAGGTGTGCTGTGCTTTCCTTTCCCCTTAGCGTAAGAAAATCCTTGCCAGGCTGTGAAACTAAAGTGACTGTGAGAATTTTTAAAGGCACATTCCTCCTCGCATCGTAAGAGCATGAATTCCAGGAATTTCCTATCCATAAGAAGTTTGCATTCCTAGGACGCAGTGCTTGCACCCTTGAACACAAACTTCCCTGACGCTACGACAGAAGCCAGCCCCGCTCCTTTCTGCCCTGCTTGGGCAGCCGGAGGGGGGTCACAGACTTTCTTAAACTGACTCCGAGCTGCGAGTGCCGAGCAGAGCCGAGAGTCAGGCCACATCCATCCGAAGGTGATTTTTCGGTGCGATGCCTGGGAATTTACGCGTGACCTTGTTTCCTAAGATCTGGCTTTTCTGTAGGGTTGTTCTGCTTTGAGCTGAGCTGCCTGCAGGCAGGCAGGCTTTGTGCCTGTCAGACAGAGCCAGCAGTGAGGACGTCTACCAGCGAGTTTGTCCGTATCTAGTCTGAGAGGGGACCGAGTGGCATTTGGCCCTCGGGCACAGCAGTAATTCAGTATTTCAGGTGATAGCCATGGTTTGTAAGTTGATTCATTAGATGAGAGTCCACCTGTTATCTCCCCCTTCAGAAAAGCAGTTTGAGATATTTTAATGTTGCAGATTCTGGCCTGTACGTTGGTTTAGGAGAGGAGATGTTGAGCAGAGCTCTGGGCAGATCTGGGGACTCCCATCCCACCAGAGGCAGGTCAGAGCGCACAGTAAAATCCAAGAATCCTGCACCAAAAGCAACTTATGTTCTATAAAAGTGGAGTTAGGTCTTCTTAACAGGGTCCAGGCAGGTAAAACAGGTCCCACTTTGGAGACGGGACTGAGTCATCAGCCCCAGTCCTTGTTGCACCCTTTGCTTCTGGCGGAGAGCTGCTGATCTGTAATGGAGCTGGACTGAGGCACCCAGGACACTCAAAAGAAACGGGAAATGTGTCTGCGGACATTAGATGATTCAGGGTTTGCTGGCAGCTGAACAGAAGTTTTCTGGATTTCAATTTTGAACTCGGGCAGCTTTATTCCACCCCGTTCCCACGGTGGGCACCTCCATCCTCTTAGGAGCCTGGCCTTAGTGCTGTGTTAGCGCACGGCATTAAAGGCACTTGCCTGCCTCAGAGTCACGCTGAGGAGTCGAGCACAGTCTCAAAATTGGGGCACTTCAGTCACAGGACCATGTAAGAACCTTAGATACATTCATTTCTTCTTCCAGAAGGTAAGGTTCAATTTTCAAAAGGTTCTGGGAAGTACCTGCCTAAGCCAAAAGCTGGTTCGCCACCATCTGATTTTGCTCTTGCTCCGTGCATCTGCTGGCTGGTCCGGTGCCAGGCTCCTTCCCAGTTCTGATATCCCTTATGGAAATAAAGGCAGTGGTTTTTTCATGCATCAAAACGCCCCTCTCTTCAGATCAGGAAATATTTGCTGCGAAAACAGAAGGTGTTCTTTGCTCTCCAAAGATTACTTTATAAGCCTAAAACACATCAGGCCCCAAAATGTTTGTAGATTGTCTGAATTTCCTAAAGCAAGTTTAATAAATAAAGTCTCAAGACTGAAAACACTGTCTGTTTGCAGTAGGATTTCTCATTACATTTCATGCCTATTTCAGCTTTATGAGGATATGCTGGTTTAACTCCTTTCTGATGCTGTTTCTTAATACAACCAGATTTTCTAGATTAGTAAAGATATATGAAACAAAAACCTGGAATTAGATTTGCAGAAAGTCTGTTATGTATACTAGATAATAGTTAGACGTTAAGCCAAGACGAAAGAAATTCACTGTCACAGTAACAAATCCATTTTAAAGTCCATTTTCAAAGCAATCAGATCACCGCAGAAACCCAATGGCAAATACATAACAATAACGTATATCTAAGTAGTAGCTTTCACCCCAAGGAATCCAGAACCTCCAAAAAGATCAGCGTGGGAGGTGGCTCTGGGGCGACGAGATCCCAGTGAGTGACACTGGGGTTCCGGAGCAGCCCTGGCAAGGTCACTGGAACGAACTTGCCTTCATCTAAAAGACCCCCGGCATCGCAGGAAACGCGAGCTCTGTTTCCAGTCGGAGTGCCGTGCCCACGGTCAGCACGCACGTGAATGAGAGGTGAACTTTGCCTCTCTTTGCAAAGGGCTGAACAACAAAAAAAAGAAAGCAGTTTCCCCTTTTAAGGGCATAAACAGGATGAAAGTGCTGCTTCAGCCCGGGGTTGTCTCGCTGCATGAAGCTGCCCTGTGCTCTGGGTGCACAATCAGAATAGTTTTGCAAGGGGAGTTTTACAGTCCTTTGAAAAACACCAATTTTTTACTAAATATTAATGGAAGCTTGACTTGAAGTCGGCTCGAGCTGCAGAGCAGTGCTTATAATAATGATTTATGTATTAAATGCAGCTGATCTGTTATTTTTATTATCTTGATGTGTTTTTGATGTTCAGTTCTCATAAGAACAGCAGCCAAGTGGCACCAAAACCAGCTTTGAACATGTGCATGTGTGCATGCCTTAACAAACACTACTCATGTATGATGTTTTAGTCAGGGCTCTGAATAATCGGACGTAAGTAATAAGCGGTGCTTCGTGGGATGTCATCACTCCATTAGTTTCAGCATGACAGAGTCATCTGTAGCCAGGAAGCTTCTGCTGAGGTTTTGTGTATCATCTGCAGGAACTTTTCTGCCTTATCTGTGGAAAATTGATCCATACAGTCTCTTTAGAGACCTACATCAAATATTAATTTTGCCTATTTGTTTGATGTAATTAGCAGGTGTGATTAATCAATTAATCAATCTGCGATCCCTATCTGTGCCACAAACAGCTTGCTGTGCCGTGGGGGGATACTGTAAGCAGCGATCCCACAAACGCCTCTCACCTCCCCATCGCAGGGGCCCTTCCCGACCCACGGCGGGGTCTGGAACCACCGAGGTCTGGTGCCACAGGCGCCTCTTGCAGCCCAAAGTGCCTGGAGAGCACAAGAGCATCGGTGAAGCGTTCAGATGAGGACCTTGCTGGCCCCGTCCCCTGCAGAGCCAGGACGACAGTGCTGGCTTGCCTTGCCGTGGGGCTGGGGGGCAGAAGGATGCTCCTAGGTGAGGGGTGCGGTGGCCCCAGTGGGTCCCCTGGCTCCCAGTAGTGCAAATGGGCTGGTGGGGGGCCCAGGGCTCTGCTGGCCCCCTCGGCAGCCCGTAGCTCCAGGTGATGCCTTGTTTTGCCTGCGCCTAGAGAGGACACAGCAAAAAAAGAGCTGCCAAGAGTGGGCGAACTTTTTATGGCAGGCTTTTGGTGACTTTCCTGGCCCGATTTTGCTGGCCTGAGGGATGCAGGTAGGTCAGGTGAAGTTCAGGTAGACCTGAAGTTCTTTAAATGCTTAGATATGCCAGACCTTGGGACTTCTGCTGAGTGGGCAGCAGGCAAAATCCCAGCTCTATACTCAGGGACTCAATGACTTTTTAAATTTAGCTCCAGAGGTGGTCCTGGATTTCACAGAGAGCGGGGAGTCTGGATCATGTTGCACAGGGAAACGAGCACCCTTGGGTGTTCCCATTCCCTGGAGCACTTATTTGGGGGCAGTGGGAGGGGTATGACTGTGGATATTACAGGCAAAGCAGGGAGACATGTCCCTGTGCTAAATTGCCAGGTGCGAGACTTTGCATTTCCCGGTGGCAGGCGGCGAGGACCTGGCGGAGCAGCATGGCAGGACCTTGGGCTTTGCTCTAGCCAGGGGCACGGGGTTGAACCAGTGCAGGTACAGGAACCTTCAGTGCAGGATGGGCGCTTTCAGAGGGTCCAGAATTTGTAGAGGACACGCTGAGGGACGTTACTGCAGTCTCCAGCTTGCACGCAGTTTCTTCCAACACTGTAGCAGCATCTGCTCTGCTTTCTAGTAAAACTGGCTCGACCGAGGTGCTGGGTTACACAGCTGAAGACTGCGTCCTCTGAACCACCTGCCCCTTTTTCGGTGTCGTATTCTGGACCACCTCTATCCTGTCCTGCCTGTTTTTCTCTGCTTTCCCCCTGCTACTGAGAGTCCTCCTATCTTGTGCCTTGCCCACCATCACCCTGGAGGACCTGGACCAAACTGCACATCTGTCAAGATAAGGTATGAATGTAATCCAGGAGTAAACACGTTGATGGTGTGTGCTGACAGCCCCTGGGTCTGCCTTAAATCCTTTTCCTGTTCTGTGATCTTTTGGTTCAGCAAAGCCTATCGCCGTAATATATATCCTTCTGGCCAACCTGACCTTACCCTGGCCTAGGGTGGGGTGCTTTTTTTTCATTTATTGGGCTCATTGGGCCTGATTTCATTCCTGTGAATTGTATGCTTTGCTGACCTGGCAAGATTTGATGTTCCACAAAGGCAAATGCCCCCCAGAAGATGAACTGGTCTTGGTTTCGGTGTGATTTTTGGATTAGAACCGCCCAGGGTAGCACTTTACTCAGAATAGTTTTTCTACAGAGTAAAAAGTATGAGTCTCCATCTGATGCCTTGAACTGTCATCATAATAACCTCAAATATAGCTGTCTTCACCACATCACCGTCCTCCTCTCTGACCCATAAAGTTTTACCATTACAACCTGCCCTTAATCACCTAACCATTTCCTTAGTCTTTCAAGGACAATGGTTTTTATGCCATACTTGCTAACCTTACGTATTAGTCTACCATCCCGGGCTGCGTTTAAATGACTTTTCTGAAATCTATGTGGATTAGCTCCACTGCTTCGCTCCTGCCTGTTTTTCACGTTAGCTCCTAAAACAAATTCTGCCAGATTTGTCAGACAAGATTTACCCTTTATGGAGCTGGGCAGATACATTTTTATCAGTTCATATTTCTCCAGATGTTGGGTGATCTCACCACTGCTAACATCTCTAAAATCTTGACTCTGATTTAAAAGAAGCCCACATTCTGCAGGTTTGGGACCAAATTCTCAGCTGGTGGGAGTGAGCGCCTGTGTGCGCATCAGTTTTTATGAGCATTCGTATCAGCTGATAATCTACTGCAAATATGTCTTGGTTTCTGCCTATCTCTTCTCATAGATGCTCAAAGATGTTTGCTTTATATCAGTTTCTCTTTACCTCTTTTTATCTCCAAGAAATGTCTCAAAACCTCTGTTATTGGGCACTTAATCTCTCCTGCTGTTCCATTAAGCAGTGTGGGCTAAAAGTACGTCCTCCGCACTCAGCCCTGCCTCCTCCTCCACGGTATGAGTTTGCTTTGGGGATTATTCGTGCTCTCAGCTCTTCCCTGCCTGGCTGTCACAGGAAACTTTGCTTCTGTGTCTGTCATCTTACCTCCAGGTTCCCCCATGAGCACCAGTCAGGGGAAATAATTTAATTTCCCTCATTTCAGTCCCTCTCCCTGTGCTATTAAGCTCTCTCGACCACCTCTCAGTGGTCTGGCCGCCTCCCTGGTAATCTTGTCTCCTTTACCTGTTTAAAAGAAATCTTTCATTGTTTTTATTCACCCCATGGGCAATTCTTCTCTTTCTGTCATATTTGGTTTCCTAATCAGCTTTTTACATCTTTTCAGCTTTGCTTTATAATCCCTTTCATCCCCTTAATATTTGCCTTCTTACCCATGTCACCTGCCTCTCTCCTCTCTCCGATAGCTTTTATGACTTCCTCAGTCATCAGCCTTCATCGGAAACAGCGCTCGCCCATCCCTGCTTGACAGAGATCGCTGTTTCCAAGTGCTACACTCATTTCCTGAGTACGAGTTGCTGTATGTAAACGAGGGCTCAGTGAATAGGCACCAGTGCCTCTTATATTGACTTTTATTTCTTGCTTGCTGCTGTTTGCTCGTGAGCAAATGGCAGTATTCTCACATGCACTCATTGCTTCAATTTGGTTCTGAGTAGCTCGGTGCTTTTAGTTTTTTTCCTTTGCGAATGAAAGCCACCCCAAAGCAGAGAGCCACCATACAGACCACCACGGATCCATGAAAAAGGTGTAATTTTTTTTTTTTAGAGGGACTTTAAATACTGCGGGAGTGTAGCCAGCCCATTCTGCTCTCAGAATAGCACTAAAATACTCTTTGCCATTAACACATCTCAAAACTCTTACAAAGAAAGTCAGTGGTGGTGGATTAAGCACAGGAAGGGAGGCAGCGAGAGTTAAATGACTTGCCTAAGGCCATCCAGCAGGTAAGTGGCAGAGAAGAAAACAGACATCGCTCTTCTACCCAGGACTGTGTCCACTGAGCCAGGATAATTCCTGGCAAAGCAGCAACAGCGAGACCGCCGAATCAGATCATTACTCATTGGGTTTTATTTGTTCCAGCACTAGGTGATGAAATGCAAATGGTAGAGGCAGATGCACAATTTCAAATCCTCTGTGTGCGACGACTCAAATACCGGAGCAGGATTTTCTCTCCCTCTGCAGAGCAGTGCTTCTGAAGCTGCACAGAGGCACAGAAAAGGGTATTCAATGAGTTCACATGTTCAGAGAAATCTGAATTTGCAGAAATGTCTTTTTCAAGCAGCTTCGCTCAATTGCAGTGTAAAAAAATATATAGTTACACACACACACTCACACACACACACATACATACATATGTTTTAAACAGTACAGGTCCCAGTCTCTATTGTGGTCTCTTAATCTTCGGGCTGAAGAACTGGGGAGGAAAGAAGAGGTAAAACAGGAGGACCCAGGGAGGTCCGTCCTGCCCTGCACCCAGCCCAGATGCACACATCTGGCAGCCCCTCAGGAGGGCGAGGGCTGCAGGGAGGCGGGGGGAGAGAGGCTCGCCAAGCGCGTGTCCACCGTTAGCAGGGGTGTCCTCTCCCTCACCAAAACATTTTGGCCAGCGGCGAGCAGCAAGCTCGGCAGTGGGACGTGCAGTGGCGCTCAGGCAGCAAAGTGGAGTTTTTTAATATATATTTAAAAGAAAGAGTTGGCACAAAGGGAAGTAGAAACGAGCTGCGAGTGTGAGAACAAGAACGAAACCACGCCTTTGTTCCTCCTAATGCTCTTTCCCCCGCTTCATGGTGATTAAGGCTGGTCAAAAACTTCTTCGTGCTATTTATGTTTTTGACAGAGCATTTTTAGCTTTCTTGCCGTGTTTTCAGGCTTTTTCACAAAACGAAACACTTCCAAGTCCATACAGCCTTAAGATTCAAAAACAGTTCTGGTTTTTTTTGACTTTTTCCAGTTCTTCAACAGAATCGTGTTGCAATCAGAAAGAAGATTCTTCAAGAAAAGACACTAATTAACATTTTATTGTTATAATTATTCCCATCATATTCCCTCTGCTATACAGGTCCTCTCTTTCATCATTTATTACAGTGATGTAACTATACAACAGGGCTTGTGTACAAGAAAAAGACAAAGCTGAAGGCTTAATTCAGCATCGCGAGCATGATGAAAGGAACAAAGGATGATGCAGCTATGCCCTGATCCTGCAAATACTTATGCACATGGATAACTTTGCTGCCAGGAGTATTTCTGCTTGCAGTAACTGTGTGCTAAAGTGTCAGCAGACTTGAAGTCATAGGGCCTGATTTAAGCTCTGCTGGAGTCGGTGCACAAACTCTGACACGTTTCAGCAGGGACTTTGCCAGTACTTACTTAGGGAAGCATTTTAGCACTGCTGAGTTTACTTGCAACCTAATCCTGAGCATGCATAGGCTTTCCCGGGCTCTGAGCACACGCTCCTGCTACTAGATGTGACAGTGATTGATGACTTGATTCATCGCTATTCTGTAAAATTACCTCTCGCGGGCACTGCCAGGTGGATCAACAGAGCTCAGCTCGGCATCGCCAGCAGCAGGACCGGGCATCTCGCTGGCCGTGGGGCAGGGATGCCCAGGGATGCTGCCCGCGGGGCCAGCTGCCTTCCACAGGGCCCAGGGTGCTGCTGGTTTTGTCCTGGTCTTCTCGAGAAACGATGTCTTTGGCGAAGGAAACTCCCAGGGATGACACTACCATGCCAGATAGGCGTTTTTCAACCCTGCGGGGGACATCTCTACACTTCAATTAGTCCCTTAATTGAGCTATTTGCAGGGGAAGACTCAAGGGAGCTGAACACCTATTTTCTCGCAGTTTAACTACCACCAAATCTAAAGACTTAGTTTGTCCCTTAAATAGGAGCAAATATATAGTGTCTCCACAAACTTTGTCACGGTGAATTGCCTAATATTTTCCTGCCATAGTAATGGTTGTATAATCAAACTGTGGTATGAAGTATATTCAATTGTAATTGAGTTTTGATCCCATGATTTTTAAACAAAACCTTGTGCATTTCCTCCAACTACTTCTAAAGCAAAGGGCTAGCTGAGTTTTCAGGCCAAATATTATAGACCCAATTCTCTTTTTGTGCCAAGTTTTAAAACGGTATAATCCCAACGTTTCAATGTTCTAAATGTATGGGGCAATGAGAAGAGCAACATCAGGTGTGTCCTTAAAACTAAAGCAGGATGCATACCTCCCTTAAAAATAATTTTTTTAAAGGGGTATCTGGAAGTATTAGCCCCAAACTCAAAGCCTGCTTGAAACCCACCGCTGTTGCAGGGCTGAGCTTCAGCCCTCGCCCTCGCACCCAGCCTGCCCTCCAGCCCCTATCGCAGAGCAGACGATCAACGCCTGCCAGGCAGTGCTGCGGGAAGCATGTTGGCAGCAACATTAAACCAAGGAGCAAAACTTCTCCTTCAGAACCAGCATCCCTCACCTACACCAAACCAAGCTACAAACAGCAAATCATATCATGCTAAAAAAACCCCAACAAACTAAAAATCTCTATGTGGCTACTGCAGCTAGAGCCCTGTGCTGAGCTCTCCAGTGCTCTCTGGGTGTAACATTGCTTCACTGTCCTACCCCATAGCAGACCAAACTGTGAATATAACCCTAAACCTGAACTTTGACCCTTAGGTCAGGCCTTTCTTTAGGATTATTCCAGCAAGTGCTGTCAAAGCCAAAATTAGCATAGCTATGTGGACCCTGTAAGTAACTGCCACAGTGAAGCTGAGATGCTCTTTTTTATGATTCTTGAGTAAACCAGACTAACCATGCATCTAAAGTCATCCCAAAGGCAAATTATCTTTACAATCAAGGACTTTGGTTGGTCTGGGCAGCTTTCCACCAGGGCCTTATAGCGAAAGCTACTGCAACATCCAACTTCTCTGCGGGGTGACTGGACACAAGTAATAAACGCCTGAGACTGGTGTTTGGCCTGATTTTCATCTCCTAGCTCCTGGTTGAAATAAATGTGCTGTCACATGATATGAGTATCCCATGAGACTTATGTATTATTATATCCAACTTGAAAATTAACTCTAATGTGAGTTGCACAGAACACCAATGAAAGCAACCATTAATTGTTAATATAAACTATTAATGAAACACCAGGATGAAGGTCAAAGTGCATGACTGAAACCTCGCAGCAAATGAAAGGATTATTTTGCCTCTTACTGAGCATAATTATCATCTGAATTTCATTGGCTTTCTGATCAAACCACTTCCCTCTGCACTGACCTGTTCCACCACTGCGGTAAATCTGCTCCCCAGAACTGGTATTTGCTTTTCATTGTCCACCAAGGTTTTTATTAGCATCCTGGATGTCTGCAAGGAGCAGAGAGCCAGCACCCTTTCGCCTTTGTTCCTATGGGAGCTTTTTCCCCCCCTTCCATTGTCCATTACTCACAATAAATTTGCATTGACCTGGCTCCCCATAAATTATCCTGTCTCCTGCTGGTATGTCCTTTAAATGTCCCGATTCACATTTTGCAGGTCCATGACGTGGTGGACACACCTGAGGACATGCAGCCCGGAGTGGGAGCAGGCCGCTTCCCACCTTACACAGATCAAAATAGCAGGGAGACGACAAGTTGGGGGGATGTTTTGGAAGGACTGTCAATCAGTTTTCCTTTTCTCCTGCATGCGGCAGTGTGATCAGCCTCACCCAGCAGTTTTACTTCAGTAATTTCTCATACAGGCTTGGACTGCTCAGATTCTTTCTGCTGTATAATTTTGTTTATGTTTTATACCACTCCCCCCCCCGCCAAAGTCTTTCCCCAGAAAACACTGTCTTTTTTTTCCCATAAGAAACAGAAATCCCAGCAAATGAAAAGGACTGGATCCTAGGGCAGAAATATTCTGGGTTTTTTTTTGTTTCTGACAAACCCTAAAAAATTTTTTAGGTGTGCAAGAAACCAAGTCTCTGTCAATGTTCATTGCTTTGAGGAAATTTCAAAAGTGCTGCTCAGACCCAAGATTTCTTGAGAGTAAGGTCTGGGCTCAAAAGTTTGCTGTTACGGCCCATGCCTAAACTGTAGGTTTTCTTGGAGGTACAGACTAATTCCCAGGACGTTGTCTACCTGCTCCATGCCCTGCTGGAGAGGAGCTCGTTGGCAGAAGTAGAGCATTTGGCTCTGGGACCACCCAACAGTGTTTGTCTGGGGTTTGGGGATCGCAGGGGATGGGGTGAGACCATGCTGGGTGGGCTGAGCCCAGGTGGGCCCCCCCCAAACCCTGCTGAACCAGGCTGAGCTAGGAGCTGCCAGGCTTGGGAGCTTTGAGTTGCAGCAGGATAAACCTGTGCCTGGAGTTAGACGTGGTTTAGATGGTTTTTGAGTTTTCCGAGACAGAACAAGGGCCTGGGATCAGTCAGTCCCAACAGCAGGGATAGGTGTTGTTCTCGGCCAACGTCACAGGAGACCTGCGCTGGAGGGTGGTTGTATGAAGTCCAAACTCTTTGTAAATGGAAGTCCCCATGGCTGAGATTTATTGAGCCAGTTGGTATTGATGGTTGTGTTGGTGAGGACTTCAGCTGGGCCTGCTGACCTAATTAATAAGTGATATTATGCTAACAGGCTGCTCAGAGTCTTACGCGTGTTTCTGTTTGCAGGTTGTCTGTAGAGTTACCTGATTTTCCATGAAGAGCATGACCTGTCTGCATGGATCTTTCTCGGTTTGGTTTCTTTTTTTTTTTTTTTTCTCTGTCTGCTTTTCATTTTTTTTGTTTTTTTAGAAAGCGAGAGTACAACCCTTGGGTTGCCTTTACCAGGGGAAAATATTGTGCCGTTTCTGTTAGCATGGGCATGTGTAACTTGCTCCTTTGAAGAGAAGGTCCTAATATGTTAAGGTATGCCAGGCTGTGACAAGCTGAAATCTCAGCTGAAGAGCCCTGTCAGATCTGTTCTCTCATCCATGCCCTCCCTCCGTTCAGACCCTGACCTTCCCCATCAGATAAGCAGCACAGATCTCGGCCCTGCGTTCCCTCTGCAGTCTCAGCTCATTAAAAATTCATTGCCTAAAGTGAATCTATTCTGTTGCTGCTGAAGTGTTATTTACCTCGGCCCGGATTTCCTCAGGTTCTGACAATTAAAGGGGGTCCAAGGAGAGGGCTGAGTCACAGGATTAAGTCTTGGGCAATAACTCTCTTGTAGCAAGAGACGATCATGTAAAGCCATAATTTCCCAGCTGCGTTTTGGTTCCCCTTCAGTGCTTCATTAAAGGTGGTGACTCAACAGAAAGGACGGAGGCACAGGTTAACAAGAATCCCTCCTTTTGTGGGATTAGAGCCTTGCATAGTGAGGCTCTTTCAAAGGCAGGAGATGTTGTCAAGCATCATTAGGAAGCCGTTTTAAACAAGAGTCATAAAGCACCCTTTGCGGTCAAACGAATTTATTAGAGAGGCGAGTGAGTGGAGGCAAGCACTGTAGGAGAGAAATAGATGAACAATTTGCACAGCATTGATAACAAAGCAGTTCACCAGATTCAGAGCTGCTACCATTAGAACAACTTAAAAGGATTTTGCAAAAATCCAAGGGTGTTTTTCGTTCTGGATGAAAGCGGAGACTTTGTGGATGGCACTGGCAGACAACGGGCACGTCTTGAAACCAAGGTTTGTGTGCAGGTTCTCTGTTTCCCAGCCTCATGATAATTCCTTCCAACAAGTGGAAGTGGGAAGAAACTGGCCTCTTGTTGTGCCCCAGTGATCCTGAAAGCCCCCACGAACCCCACTTTGGACAGCCCTTCACAAAGGCTGAGCAGCTGGGGAAGAAATCTGGGGCTTTGCTCAGAGCTGGGTTTTTCATAGAAAGCGCCAGGGTAAAACGATAACCCAGCTTCCTTTGAGGAGGTCATGTATTTGCAGTAATTTCTCAGACAACTTCTGGAAATATTCTGTAGCAAAGCCCGGTTTGAAGGCCTGTGAGAGAGACTTCAGATATTATCTGATCTCTGATAGGGTCCAGTTTTGGAGAGAAAGAAAATGCTGGGTTTGGGTTTGATGAGGGGGAGAAAAGAGGGAAAGAGGGGAACGAAAGAGGAACAGATGAATAAAAGCTACTTATTTGGAAGGAGGTAAGCAGCTTTTTTATGCAGTTAGCGTGATGGACTATGTACTGTGTTTGTTTATTGAACCAACAGCATAAATCTAAATGAACCAGTAGCTCAAATCTAAACCATCTGTGGCTGAAGGTAGAGGAATGCCAGATACTAATCATCCAGATAGCACCAGTCCCAGTCATGGGGATTCCCCCCCCCCCCCGCTGCTGCCACCGTCGAGAAATGTGCGGAAAAATCCCATTTTCTTTGCGTGTTCGCTTGGGCCGCAGCAGCCATAGGTTCGGCAGGCTGATGTGAGCCCCACAAAGAGCCTTGTGGCTCCTGCGTGCACGCACGCTTTGCTGCCCAAAGGACAGAGGCTGGCAGTGGGACAGATGGAGCAGGAGCTTGAATGGACTGTTATTTTTGGAGTGGTTTCTTCCACTCTGTTTGAAGGGCTCTTGCTAGGGCATGTTTGGAAAGAAGCGATGCTAATGTTTCAGGGAGCTTGCAAAAGAGATGAGCCATGGACAAAGGAGTGGGTATTTATGCCGTCTCTTCAGAGATTGAAAGATAGCTCTTCATCGCTGAGGTCCTTTGGAGAGAAAAGCAGTGGCCAAAAGTACATCTCCTGGCCAGGAAGGGTTTTTTTTAATTTGGTATTCAATTATTTATATGTGTTAGCTGGTTTGCAGATGAAGCTGCAGCTCCTCCCTCCCTCCCTCCCTCCTCCCAGTGCACACCAGGACCGTGCAACGTGGGGCTGGGGAGCCGGGAGCACCCCGGCTGGCACACCGTGCTGGGATGCTCTCGGACATCCAGGATGGTGAAAGTGAGGCGTCCACTTTTGGGGATCCCTAATTTCCTTGGGGGTTCCCACTCTTCATGTTCTCCCGCTGCCTTTGTGCTGCTCCTCCACCAGCCCCCCCAAACCTTTCTTCCCCTCGTCTCCCTGTAGCTTATTGCAGGGCATTCCCGGGCGGTTTGCCAAGGGCCCCCCCTTTTTTTGGGCGGCAGCAGAGGGGAACAGCACACAGGCTTTGCACACAGGGCCCTGGCAGAGCGAGGGAGGAGACCTGGAGCATTGTCTGGATATAATTTAGGGACTATAAACAGAGGCAGCAAGGGGTCACGCTTTCTATTCTCATTTTACCCCCTGCAACGTCTCTGCTAACTGGTGCATACAACTTGAACTCTTGTAAAAATTAGCAGAGAGCACAGTACCGGTGACAGAAAGCTGAACTTTTCCAACAGCAGGCTCTGAATTCACTGTGTGCACTGAATCCACTTAAACTTTAAAGAGACAGTCTGCTTTCTATTCTTTCCACTGCTTAGTCTGGAAATGACTGCGGTACTAATTAAAAGCAAATTGCTTAATGTTGTTGCGTCAGGAAGGGAGTCTCTCTTCAGAGAGGATGCCTCCTGCGAAAGGCCTGGAAACGCGGGACCCCCGCGGGGCGGCAGAGCCGAGCGAGGCAGCCCGCGAGCGCGCCGCTCCATCAATTACCCGGCGCGCTTGTGTTCGGGCCAGCAGCCGTATCGCAGCCCTGCCTTTGCCAGCAGGTATCAGAGCAGCGATAATGATATTTGCGTTGACTCATTATACAATAATCCGAATTTTCCTTTGCGAGGGAGCCCTCTGATGCCGCAGCCGCGGCAGAGATGTATTCCTCGCCTTCGCGTTGCCGAGGATCCCCGGCACACCGCTCACCCCTTTCAGGCTCAGCTCAGTTTGGAGCGAGCACGGCAGCGAGGAGCATCAACGGGTTTAATGCTCAAACCCCGAAGTGTAACTAAAATCCACCGCGCACAACTTGTGCTGCGTCCCCAAAGATCCGGGCTCTCCCAGAGCTGAACAGAGCAAACCCTTCGCTCCTTCACCCACCAAAACTTCTAGCTGATGCACTTTTCCTCACGTGGAGAAGCCTTATTTTATTTTTTTTCTGATGA
This sequence comes from Astur gentilis, assembly GCF_929443795.1. NCBI lineage: Eukaryota > Metazoa > Chordata > Aves > Accipitriformes > Accipitridae > Astur > Astur gentilis. The sequence continues at coordinate 38,092,177 of NC_064886.1, read as the reverse complement.
TCATATCAGCCTGCACTAACGATTTCATATGACCTCAGCATAATAGAAATGTACTTTTTTTTTTTTTCCTTTCCCCCCAAGTTTACATTTGCACGCAAGGATGTGTAACAACACGGAGAATTGATTTCTTCCCCTGTATTATCTTTGGATAACATGCATACCATCTTTGCTTGCTAACAAAGAAATAGGAAACCTCTCTTCTTTTGCTTCAGGATACCCATATGACACCCTGTTCCTGTATTTACTCTAAAGCAGCTGGGCATTGATAGCAAATTAACTAAAAGCCATAGAAGAAGCCCGTACCCATTTTCCTCCCTACCATGTGTAAGGAGAATGAGTACAATGTACCTTTTTTTAGCAAGATTTTTATTGAGTTATATAATATGTCAATGGTTTTAAATTTAAGTCAATTGAGGCAAGGCCACATTTTTCCTGTAGCAGGCCGGAAAAGAGCAGTGAATAGAGAAAATTCAAGTCACTGCAGATTAGAGCAAGATTTGCTGCTAGTCCAGTTGAAGTCTGCATCCAGCTAAAGTCCCACATAAATTGATCACACCTTGCATCAATTAAGCAAGTGTTACAGTAAAGCAGGGAATTGGTGTGAGTGGGTGCGGTGGTTGGGTGCAGGTGCTGCCTCTTCTCCATCGGCTCCCTGTAGGGAGCCATGTTCATGCCTATAGATGCTGTCCCTATATATACCTGATTTTAGCAGTCATGGGGTTTCTTGTGTTTAGGTGACAGAGCTGAGCCTTGACATGTAATACACTCAATATCTTTGTATCATCAGCCTGAAGGCTTGGGTGAGCTTTGTGGTTCCCCATTGGCAACCAGGACAGGAGTATTTCTGGGTTTTGCTGTTGTGTGAGGAGCACTAGAAATCTCCCTTCTCCCTCTGTGGGAGTGGGGAGGCCCAGGGTGTGCTCAGCACCCGTTAGAGGTGATGGGAGAAGGGAGTTGTGGGGCTCATCAGCTTCGCAGCCCAGTTGGCCCAGGAAGGACGGATGTCATCGGCACTTTGTTCGTCGTGAATCATACCTGTAAGGTAAGAGGCTGGGGGAGTGCTAAAGCCAATGTTCGGATGCACCTGAAATGTGCACAGCTCTCCTTTTTAGAGAAAGGTCCCAAATGGAAATCGGATGAAGGTGACTTCCCAACAATTCCTTGATAAGAAAGTTTTGTGGACTTCCAGTCTTGTGTGATGTGCCAAGACAGATGTAGCATGGCTAGAAAGGCTGGGCAGGTGTCCCCAGGGCAGGTGTCCCCAAGGCAGGTGTCATACGTGGCAGGGAAGGAGATGTCCAGAGCAGCAGTGGTGGCCACGTTCCTGCATGATTTCTGCCAAGGGAGTGTTGGGTAAGGCCAATTTTAGGCTGCTTCTTTTGCTGTAAGAGGATGGAGACAACTAAACTGCTTTGTACCATGAATGACTGGCTTTGCAAAATGGCGTTATGCTTGTGATAAGGAGTTTCTGGCGCAGAGCCCATGTGTGCATCTCGCTGGTGGTGGGAATGGCACCTGGGCTGAGCTGGGTCCTGCACCAGATTTGTGCTGATGGGATTCCCTTTGCCTCAGTGTTACTTTAATTTACACCAGTGTAAATTCAAGCCTGATCTAGCTTACTGGCTTGGTGTGTTTTTCTCATTCTCTGTGTAAAATGGAGATCTTTCCAGGAATCTGGTGGCTATAAGTCTGGTGTCCAGCTGTTTCACACAATACCTACGGTAGAAATGCTGAGCATCGTGGGTTCTGCTGTCTGCACCTCTTAGCAGAGGAAGTATTAGTTTTAATGGGTGGCAGCCTATGAAATAATAAATATGTCTTAATTTATTTGAGTGCCTCAACATCCTAATGAAGCTTAACAATGTTATAAACCACATAACATGAACCAAATCAGGTATTTTGCCAATTTCAATACTTCTACTTAACAAACCTGAAGCTTTTCCTGTTTAAATAACTATCCAGGAAGGCTGAATTCAAAGCAATGTTAAAAACACTGTGAGAGGGAGGGGGGAAGGTAAGGTGTATATATATAGACTCCCTAAAATAATGACTCCCTGCTTATTACACTGTGTGTTATTTATGCTCCTCTCTTATAATTCTGTATTACACTCCCTTTTTCATATCTGTACTCCCACTTTGTGGGTCATTGTATATATACTGTATAGTACCCCATGAACATTTCTAAATGCATTGACTCCCACAGTTATAATTTTTTCATTCCAAAAGAATCCACAGCAAGGATAATGATTTTTCTTATTTTTCTGCATTTAATGCCTTTTAAATGGCAACTTGGTGACAGTATCTGCTTCAAACTTTCCAGAACTCTGCCATAAAGTAAAGATAGTCTATTACTGTTATAGATTTTATGTTCACTCAGTTTGCTCTGAAAGGGTGTGTGGACATGTATGCACAATGTGTGATTATTAGAAATTCTCTGCTACGTTCGTAGAGCCCCAGACTTTTGTCTGTTTAGTAATATATCATGGAAACAGTGCAAAGCATTGCCTTGTGCATGAGTGATCCTGTAGTGTTTGTGCTGATCTTTATATGTTTTTTTTAATATGTGAAAAGAGAAGGCTGTGAAGTGCATATTTTTCATTTCCTGATAATTGTAGTAGGTAGTTACCAAGAGTGAATGAAGTGAGCTGCACTTCAAATGCGCATTTTCTGTTCAGATACAATCTTTCATAGTGTTAGAATGGGGCATTGCTGTATTAAATGTTACCGTTGTAGATGGCAAATGTGTAGTCCTCAGTGCTGATAGAGTGGGGAGGCCATCGTGTACTGCATGATACAGTGACTGGCAGAGAAGAAAATAGGTGCATGTTAACAGAGGAATTACTGCATTGTACTGGGATGGTATAGAGTAAGCAAACACGATGGAAGGACTACTTGTGACCGTCCTGTGTAGTAGGTTACACAGTTGGTACTTCTCTGAGTTTCTCCGACGAATTGTCATCCAAATACCTTTGTTTCCCAGATCCAGGAGGAAACAGAAGTTGAGGCACTCTGCGTGACTGTGGAAGTCATAATTGCTCAAATACTGCTGTCTGAATTTAGGTCTGACTAAAGCTAGAATACTGCCGTCCGAGTTTAGGTCGGCCTAAGGACACCTTGAAAAGTTGCCCAGAAACTGCATCATTTTGCAAGGTCCAGAAGCGAGGTGGTTGTGTGGCAAGGGTGGCATAATCTCTGCTATAAGCCGCTAAAGATAAAATACCATATTAAAAATGGTGGGTAAGATCCTCAATGGGTACAAGGTGGCTTAACTCATCTTGAAGTCGGCGCACAAATTTATATCAGCTAAACACTGTGGTTTCAACAAAGATTAGGTTGAGAACTGTTTCAGGAAAGAGTCTCCTCTGAGAATTAGGGTACCAATTCCTACTGTTATTAAAAGGCCTAAACCTTGAGTTTTCTCTTAATCGCCTGGCTGGCGAGTTTAACACTTCCACCCAGGATTTTTACTGCTGGGGCCCAATGCAGCCCTTTATGCTGAGAGCTCCTTTGGCAGGAGAAGTCTCCACTTCATTGCCCATTTCTTTCTGTGAGGAAGTTTGCTGCCGTGCCACGCTCCTACGGCTGGCTGGAAGATCCTACTGCTTAGCGTAGGCTCTCTTCCACCCCAACTTGTGAAGTGGACTCTGTGTCCCCATGGGCCTTTTTTTTTTTGCACACTTTTATGCAAAAATAATACTGTTAGCTATCCTAGAACTCTGATCCACATCTATAAACGGTGCAGCTGAATGATCAATTTCATTGATTTCTTTCAAGTGCCTCGGTCAAAATGATCACACAGTGCTAGACCATTTTCCAAACATGCGGGTACCTTATTGGACTAATACCATTCTTTTGGTACCTCTACAGGTCTCTGTACATTTTTTAAATTTTCTTTTTAATGGTGTCATCTGCATTTTTTTTTTTCGGGGAAAGGAGCAAATCTGTTTGGGTTGCAAAGAATTGATTATATCTGTTAAATGATTTGTTTGCACACAAGGGAAGTGCATTTAACATGATCTTTTAAAATAAGTAGTTGTTCAGGTGCATAAGTCAGGGGACTAGCTGTCATCAGGTGTATATCAGTAGTGGCTTCAGTGGTACTTGCAGAAGGATCTGGCCCTTATGCCTGTGAATGACACTACAAAGTTACAGCTCAACTGGGCCATTGATTTCAGTGTTAATGATGGGTGGAACAACCATGCTTTCTGCACTTTACCAGTGCAGTGCTTTGTTCTTTGGAAATTATAGACCTAAGGTTTATTTTTTTACTTTGCAAGAATCTGATAATTACTTATTATTCTTATTACAACTTGTGTTCATTAGCTATAATCCTCCTGTCCCAAGGAGGTGGGTGGTATGAGTTGACACTGATGGTTGGGGTTGAGAGCAGATGGGGGGTGGTAGAGAGGAACTATTCTTTCCCTGAAAGGCAAAATATTGCTGAAAGCAGAGGAAATGTGTGTGTGGAGAAAAATACCACTGGGGTGGGAGATGGTAAGCACAGAGGTGCTGAGCACATTAGCAGTCACAGCAATCGATGGAGATGGTTATTTTCTTCCTGTGATGCCCTGCTAATGTTGACGAGGTCTTGTCCTTCGTTAACAGCCAAACTACCTGTCAAAGACGACACTGATGGCTGCAGCGAACTAAAACTCTTGGCAGATTTTTCACTTCCTCTTGTTTATTGTTTTCACTAAATCTCCTTATTCGTGCGGGTCCCAATGTAAGTGAAAGGTGAAGGCTTGTAACACCGAAAACCGGGGCAGCATATCAGTGAAACATTGTGATAAGCCGTTTCCTTCCTCTAAAATGCACAAAGGCTGGGGCAAGGCTATCTCTCAGGGTCTGTGCCAGAGCCCCAGAGCCATGGGTCAGGGAGCTCTGCTCCCCCCCCCCTCCCCGGCACCTGCAGGGATTCCCCTGGGAATATGGAGAAGCCACGTGGGTTTGTTGGGCTTTTTGTTAGCACCAAAGCTTATGTGTTTCCTGGAGAAATGCTGCTGATGCTCTGGAATTCAACTTAATAAATACAGATAATATAGTTCTCATTAATATATCATAAAAGAGCTGGAGTAGCTCATCTTAATCCCTTAATTTCCTGCTTCTCTTCTTGCCCCTTGTTTGTCTTGAAGGGAATGGAAACCAAGAAGCTCCCCTTGTGCCTTGGCCCATGCCTGCTGCCACTGTGGTCCCCGAGCTTGGTATTTGTGCTGGTGGACCTGCTGTGCTGAGACCATGTTGTTTTATGCCTTCCTATTATGCAGGGAATGGCCCTCTGTGTGTTTGCTCAGGATATAAGAATATGAAAAATTGCTGATCATAGATCATCTCCATAAATCTTACAGACAATAAGTCATAAAACCTTGTGTCCTTACATATGGCGGTAGCCCAGGGACAGCTTTACCAGATGTGAGCAACAGCCCCTGGAAAAAAAAAAATTCAGTTGAAAAACTTCTCCCACCGTTTACAGCGCCTGGAGTTGAAGCTGTGTCTCGGGAAGGCTGGTGGTGGTGGTGTCGCTTTTCTCTTTTTCTTTTCTTTAATACCTCCTTAGTGTTGCATTGACGTGTCTATTGCATGGTGAGAATTCCCTGCGTGCTAATTAAAAAGCACTGTCATTTGTTAACTTCTCCTTTGTATCAGTCGCAACAGGACAACAGTGTGACAGACCGTAAGGAGACCTTCAGGTACTCCCGTGTTTCATGCATCTCCCTCCCAGCATCCCTCCTCCTGCCTCTGCACCCAGCCTAAGTGTTTTTCTCCCAGGCAGCTTAAAAGAAAGGCAGCTGGGTTATGGTCTGGAAATTGTCTTCTGTCAATAAGAGAGGCCTGGTTAGCTTTTTCCTTCCCTGGTTTTGCATATCTATCAAGGCAAATTGAAAGAGACACAGGAAGAAGTCTTATTGTCTAATAATCACGTGTGTCTGTTAGATCTTTCTGCTCATGAATGGAACCAAAGCGTTTCAGCAACAGCAACTGAAACCCATGTGAAGTCACCAGACTTTGCTCTGCATTTGCATGTAGTGGTCGAGGCTGGGATTTTTTTTCCCCCCTATGATGTATCTCTGCTTTTATTGTCATTCTCTTCCCTTTGTGACTCTGTCCGCAAAAAAAAAAAAGAATGTAAATAGCAGCCGGCACTTTACAATAATTCTCTGTGGGGTAAGGCTTTAACAGAGGCACTCTGTGATTTACCATTTCAAAGTGCTAACACTTCGAACCTGAAACATCGCTGCTTTATCACAGAAGGAGATGTTGTCCCTGCCTGCATGGAGGGCTCGCACCACCCTTCCCTGGTGTCTGTAAAGGGACCCTCCTCGTCAGCCCCGTGACAAGGCACTGGGTGCTGCCTGAAGCCCATGGCTGGGATCTGGTGAGACAGGGATGGAAAATGGGTTTTGCAGGTCGTTGTTTTCTCTTCTTCCTACTCTCCCCCCTCTGAGCCCAGAGAGGCAGTTTCCTTTGATAGTTAGTTGTTAGTAATCCCCTCGCTGCTGCATCTGGCTGTGCAGGTGAGGGGTGAAATAACCTGTCCAAGTGTCGGGAGCTCAGCTGCCAGCGTGGGTCTCCCTCCTGCATCCGTGAGTTTGGAGGATGCTTTGCTGTTGTAAGAAAACGCAGATGTACCCTTCCACTCCGGGCAACAGTACATTAATGAAGGAGAGTAGAAAAAGTTCTTTCTTAATCTTGGTAAATATAAACACATCCCCTTTGCACTTTGCAAAAAAGAAGGCAAATTCTGCCTTGATGTGCCCTGGCAGGGCAAATTTTAAGGAGGTTGACTGAAACCAGGTGTGCTTTTTTGGTGTCTGACTCCCAGTGATGTCAATGGGATCTGTAGCTGTGGCACCGGTGTCACTGGGCTGTGGCTGCAGTTTGAAGCCCAGGGATAAGACGTGCCTCCCTGACTGGCTGGTGCCTGTGTGTGGCCACTGAGTGTTAGACCCTTAGTGTCTGCTGCAGGAGAAGGGAAAAACAAAATACAGTCCTTAGAAGTGTGATGTGCTTCTGGGAGATGGGGAAAAAAGTCTGCAAATGGGACGTCCTTACTCCTCAGTTCTGCTCCCTTTATCTGTTCGCTCACAGTTGCCAACTTCAGTGGCAAAAATAACGTTTTAATACACTTTTTTGCAGCAAACAGAACAAATAAGAAAATTGGAGGGTGGACACTTGCGGAGCTATCTGGAGGGGGTTGTGGGGGCAAAGCTTTGCCTCCACAGACAACCCGCTGCGGGTGCCGCAGGATGTGCGCTCTGCGCCTGGCTCCTGGGGTCCTCAAGAGCTGAGCGTGCAAATCCCCATGCTGAGGCGTGGGGTCCCTCCTGAATCCATCTCAGGCAAGGCAAATAGCACACATCTAACTGGTTATTCCTTAAAGTTTTTCTTTGCAGAAGCTGGTTCACAAAGCAATACTGAGCAGAGGCATCGGAGTCCTGGTACACCATGAGCTTCTTATTTTGCCCTTCTTCCATTTCCTCCAGTAATTTTATTTCCCCTATGCACTGACGGCAAATTGGAGTTTGGTGTTAGAGGCACAAATTATAAATAAATCAACTGATGTAAGAGTGCCTCTAACATTTGTCAGCTGAAATCTGTTATCACTCAAGTATTATTTGTTGCTGGGTTAAATCAGGTTGTATTTAAATTAACATGGCACAAGCAAGTAAACCTAATTTCTCAGTCTTTTTATAAAAAAAAACCCAACAAACAAAACCCTTGTCTCACCTTTTTAATGAATTATGTACATTTATGTTGTGGGAGATCATCTGATTTGGTCCTAAGCCTTCTGAGAAGAGTTTTTCAACATGTGCTGAAGTGTTGTTAATGGTTTATACCCCAGTTTGAGATGCAAGTGGTATCTTAAAAATATCTGAAAGCCCAGATGAACCAGCTTTTGCTAGGGGATGGGGGAGATGGGAAGCATTAGTGTTTGGGTGCGATGGTTAAGCATTGACTAGTAAAAGAATCAAGGTTTGGACCCGAATGCTGTGAGCGCTTTACTGTGTCAAAGTCTTTACAGATTTTCTTCCTCGAGGTGAGGTTATATCTGTTATAGCAACATTTGGTAGTTGCTTTAAATTATTAAAGGTGTTTCATAGGGTTGTAGCTCTTTGAGCATAGTTTGCAAAGAGGGCCCCTGCCTGTATTCTTAAGGTAGGTTAATGATGACTTTCCTAGCGCAATGTGTCCAGGACACTGAGGTTAATAAAACCCGTAGCTCTTCTTCATGGCTATCATGGGATATTTAATCTTCAGGAGTGTGCAAGACCTCAGCTTAATGTTCCATATGAAGAATAGTGCTGCCAAGCACTCATCATCCCTGGTGCCGGTGCAGGGCATTAGAGGTGCGAGGAATGGGGCGAGCATGCTCGGAATGAGCTCAAGCACCTCTGAGCACAGCCGTCCTCCTTTGTAGAATCATAGAATCTTTTAGGTTGGAAAAGACCTTTAAGATTGAGTCCAACCATAAACAACCGTTGTGCTTGAGGGCAAGGAGCTGGGACTGGCTGGTGGGGCTTCCTGGCTGGTGGTCCACAGCCGCTGCCTGGGCCAAGGAGTATTTTGCTCGAGAGGGGCAAGTCCCAGTCTCCATGCAGCATAGCTGATGATTCATTCTGAGCTGGCTCGATGAAAGTGCTTGTTTATTTGATATGATCTCTTTATTTTCCTCTTTCCTCCTCTCCTGCCACCCCATCCGAGAAAGGGAAGGAATTTAGAGGGGGGAGAGGAATAATGAAATATTCGTATGGGAGGGCAGGGTTTGCTTTTGTGAAAACTCTTCCTGAAACAAAGGAAGAAAGAGGGTGGGTGTAAGGGGGAGTTAATTTCTCCCTTCCTCTCCCCCCCCTCCAAACAGAGCTTGAGACTTTAAAATAGTCCAGCATTGTTCTGGGACTTAGTGGGCTTTTTAGCTGTGAATATTGCGGCAAATACCATAGCAATGACAGTATAGCACTGTCTGTATTCTCTCTGTGTGCTGGCTGGACAGGGATTTTTCATTTCATGCATCATTTACAGCCTTCTGCATTGATCTACAAAGTCGGTGCGTATTGCTAACACAAAGGGAAAGAAGAAAGGGAAGAGATAGGCCTGAATGACAAAGTTCAGATCTGAAATCAAGTCTCAGTTCAAACTTCCCCAAAGCATTGGTTGTGCCTTACAGTTTGCCTCGTGCTACAAGAAGGACAGTTTATATCACAAAGATCAGATACAGGCTTGAGCCAAGTTTTAAAGCTCCCTAAACTCTAGAAAAAATTGAGTTGGGGTTGTATCATAACAATGAAAGGTCAAAACCCTGGGCTGGGATTTTCAGCCCCAAGGATTGGTCACTGATGTATCTGTCTACTGAGAAAATGGTTGCGCTTGCCGCGTTTGCCATGTTTGACAACTGTTTTTCCTGTACGCTGAGACAACAGGCTATTTCAGAGTACTATAAAGTGTTTTTGCCAATTTATGCTAGTTCCTGACCCTTTCTAATGGATGGCTCACCAAGCTGGGATCCCACACATTAGCACTCAAGCAATGTGCTCTTTCCTTAGTAGCACTTCCACGTCCTGTTGCAGGAGGGAATAGAGATGTGAAGGGAGGATAAAAGTGGGATTGAGAGCACAAAGATTGGGCGAAGCACTTAGGGCTTGGGCTGAAGTGACCATGGTGGGAGGGGTGACTGAAAGTATTCCCTCATGCTTCAGTCCACTTACAGTGGAGCCTGCTGCTTTTCTTTGAAATGACAGGTTCTCAAAAAATAAAGAGGCGAGAGCAGATCTAGTTTGCTTGTTCCATCTAGGGGATTTTTATAGGAGAGGAAGCACAAACTGGAGGAGAAATGGTGTCTTCTATAATTTGTCTTATATGCCAGGTGCATTTCATACCAAAACCTCCTCCTTTGGCAAAATTCTACGTCTACCAGCATAGACTTTTCTTGGTTTTAGTTAAAAGGGTAGCATTTTGTGATGTTAACTTTTTTAAAAGCTCTGTCTAGGCATGTTTCATACACATGCAATTTTGCTTTATCATAGTAACAAGCACTCTAATCTTTCTCATCTGCTTTAATGAACTACTAGTATAATCTTGTCATTTCGGTTCGCCATACCTTGCCATTCAGTGAGGTCTCATTTCCCCTGCCAATTGCCCAAGGCTATTAGTCAGCAGCAAAGCTCGCTTACAAAACCAACCCCAATCAAAAGCAGCAATGCCAGGAGGTAAAAAGTTTGTCTCCAGCCGCTCCTCCAGCAGCCAGGCAAGTTCTGCAGGTTCCTCAGCTGGGCGACCAAGCCAACGTGTTCGCCCTGGCTGTGATGTGCCCAGCCAGCACCTTGCTTGGGCTGAGGCACCATAGGAAGGACCAAAATGTCCCCCGGGATGCAGGTGGCTGGTGCACAGCACCCGGGGCTCCGAGCACGATGCCTCCGCTGGGGCAGGAGCTCTGCTCTGCATGGCCACAGGAGGCGCGGGGCTGTGTTTTTATGGGGTTTTGGGGACCTGTTGCCAAGATCAAAAGGAACGGGGCGCTTCAGATTACAGGGAGAAAGGACGTGAAGCATTTTGTGTGTAATTCCCAATCAAAAGCAATTTCCCATTTGCAGCAAGAGATAGAAAATTGTGGAGTTATAAGCTGCAAAGAAAGGGGAGCCCCCAACTCTCCTTGGTAGAGGAGGAAAATGCTGCCTCTATAGCACTGTGGTGGAATTAGTAGAAAGGAGGCTGGGGAAGGAGTAGAGGGCTGAGATACCTCTGTGATGCTGCCCAATGCCTTGGTGAAATCTAGCAATAACTTGGAGAAATCTAAGCATCATTCTGGAGCAGCCCCACGGCCCCATCAGAGGTGGGTACACCCATAAAGGGCTGGGGATGTGAAATACAGTCGTTCCTCCCCACATGTGCTGTGCACCCCACAAAGCCCCAGGCTTGCTGGAAGGTGCCAGCTGTAAGGAATCCAAACCTCCAAGAAATGGCTCTCCCCATCTACACCGCTCCCTCTTCCCCAGCGGCAGGTGTTGGGCAATGCTTGCACCATCAGTTATATATAGAAACCAGGAGGAGATTCCTAAACCACCCACCTTTGGGTGTTTTAGGAACTGACTGAAATGTCCTCTAAAGGCAAAGCCCAAAGCTTCCATGAGGAAGCTGAGCGTGGTGTTGGGGGAATTACCCGACGGCTGGGAAAATCCTCTTGGCCTGTGCCTTGTCCTGGGCTCAGCTCTTGGCATCTGTGATGTCTTTGCAGGCAGCCAGGTCTGCTCAGAGGTGGTCCCCAACCTTCTGGTTCAGCAGAAATGACACTCCAGGCAGGTATCTGGTCCTGTTATAGCAGGATAACAAACTGCATTTACCTCTTATCTATATGTATTGGGCCTCGTGGGGTGCGTTCTGCTTTTCTTTGTTGAGCGTCAGAAATATCCCATGTAGGTCCTTCTGGATCTTCAAATTGCCTCCTAAACTTTGAGCTAAATTATGGGAACAAGGCTTTCAGGTCTTCAGATCAATCTTTGATCTCTGTTTAGGGTGTCTGTGAAAAGGTAGCTTGTGCCAGATGTAACTGGTGTTTAGCACTGTGGTCATAAGAGTGAATGAGAACAATCCCATAGTCCTTACTGCCTCCCCAGATTGCTGTTGGTTACAATCACCTCAGAGCCAATATCAGGTTATGTCAATCATTACTGCAGGAAATGGGCCCTTGATACAGAGGAATCCCATTCAATAGCTTTCTAGATCATGATTGATTTCAAGACCTAGTTTAAAAATGTATTGGAAGGTTCACCAAACTTTATATACCCTGTTCTCACATCCTTCCAATCTGATGGAGAGAAATTTTCTGGCCTTTATCTCTTCCTTCATGTGCCTTTAGTGTTTTCATTTGTGGTACAGCTGTAATTACTTCTTCCATTTGCCACTACTTTGAATACAATCTCACTCTGGGCGAATGAGTATTCAACCAAACGTTACAAGGTTTAGTGGATCTGGAATCTCAAATTAAGCAGCCTCAGAATTGTTACCCTGGGGACCTTTTCTGCCTGGAAATTTTTGTGTCTGCTTTGCCGAGTGATGCAAAGGCAAACGTGATTTAGGGGGCTGTCTCGCTCTCAAGCCTAATCTCATCAGTAAGAGTCATCTTTTTAAAATACCTGGGCAGTAGGAGCCTGAAAGTCTCCTTGAAAGGGTTGCAAGATGAAGATGAACTTTGATTTATGACCTGGGAGACCAGAGCAGGAGTCAGAATTGGGCTTTGGAGCTGGGCAGGGTAGCTGGCTTTTCTTTGTTCATCTTTCTTTTTTCTTTTTTAATGAAGTATGTCATTAATAGCAGTATTAATAAGAACTAATTATCAAACTCGATAATTCAGACTGGTAATCATTCCTCCAAGCAGTGTCCAGCTTCTTGAAAGGCACTAAGAGATTTCCTGTCTCTTCATGCTCAGCTCATCTCAGGTCACTTGTCCCTTGATGTATTCTGGATGAAAAGGGAACACTTACAAGTAAGTTGAGCCAATGTTTGCCTCCTCAGATATCAAAATTGACTCCTAGTTAAAAACACCATGCTATTTAAACATATTGCTTTGGATTTTTTTCTTTTTAAACCAGTGTTTCCACCTCTGTCAGTGACACAAACACATCACCATGAAAAACCAGTAAGAAAGCACGGTTCTTATCTGCTGTAATCTAATAAGCCGTCAGTGTGGAAAAAAAGGAGGTCAGCCAAATGCGGCTCCTTTCAGTCTAAAATTCTGAAAATGACTCACTCCTTATTTAGTCTTATAATGAGCTCCCGCCCACTTAGGGCAAGCTTCTAATTTCAGTTGCTCTGGCATAAATCCAGAGGGCTTCCATTGAAGTGGGTGAAGCTCCTGTCGATTTACATAGCTGCAAATGAGATTAGATCCCGGCCTTGGGCGCTCGCTGCTGCCCGTCATCGGGCAGAGCCTCCCGCTCCGGGGTGGGAGGCAGTTTTTGGTGCAGACTGACTGGGACGTGAGCTCAGGCGTGCATCACCGCTCCCGAGCGCTGTCTGTGAAGTTTCTGAGAACGCTGTTGGTGTCAGAGTAGCATCGTTTTCATATCTCCCTACGTATTGTGCTACCAGTAAGTTCAGTTCTCAAAGTCTACTTTTTTTTTCCTCTCAAGGCCCAGGGTTCCTCACAGGAGAAAAGTGTTAAGTGCTTTCAAAAGTGAGCATGGGCACCACAGCTTCTCAAAGATTTCCAGTTCAATATGACTTAGAGACACATCAGTGGTTAGACAGAAAAGTATTGGTTAAGTAGTCCTGACTCTTCTAACTTTGCTTGCCTGCTAAGAGAAATGAAATTTAAGATGTATGTATCTTTTTTCCAATCACTTTGTCTTAAACCCCCCTTCTGTTCCTCTGTCTTGCTTTCCTGCCTTGTCCCCACTGCTCTTCTGGAAAAGAAACCAAAGGTGTGCCTTAGATATCTGACAGCAGATGCAAAGCACAGTGGTGCAAAGGACGTCGGGCACTGAAACTCCTTGAATGTTTGTGGGAGGCTGCTAAGGCTTGGTGGCAATGACTGCCTGGGCCCCTTGCCAAAACCTCATCTTGAAATACGTTCTTGGAGGGCTTTGGAAGTCACTGAAATCTTGAGGTTACCATGGTTAATAAAGGTGCTTCTTAACATATCAGAAATTGTTCATATGATGGTCATCGACTTGGATTAAGGGACAACATCTGCCCTCAAGGCAATAATGATGTCTGTAGTAAGAGGGTGTTTGAGCTGCTGCAAGGAGATCAAGGAGTCACAGTCCCTTGTACCTGCGTGCAGACTTGTCTAGGGAAAAACACTGTGGCAAGGCAGAGCAGCAAAAGCCCACTGGACAAGGACCAACTTCATCTTGTGCATCCAACATTGCGGCAGGAAGGATCACCAGGGGAAAGTGTCACTCTCCAAATCAGAACTTGGCCAGAACACTTGTGTTAAGCGGCCGTATGCTTGGAGAGAGCAAAACAAGAAAAAAGCCTCAAACCTGAAACCTTTCAGAGTCGGAGGCAGTCAGGATGTCAGTTTTATATCCACAAGTTGACACCTTAAGAAGCGTGGTGTTAGCACACAGGTTTCAGTGTTGACTCAAAGGAAGACTACCACCTACTCAAGCGGAGTGGCGTTTCCTGGGCTCCTGGCCCGCTGCTGGCCACACTTGCCCCGGCTAGCATGCCAACGCGTGGCTTGCAGAGGGATTGCTGCAGGACATGCACCAATCTCATATCTTATTTAACACTGACGTTTTTACCTCCCGGAAAAGTGCAGTGGTGGTTATTGCCTGGGTATGGCTTAGCGAGACCTCGTGTGCGAGGCTGTCTATAAACGTCCAGGATGAATAGTGTTCAGGCACTTATAAGCTTAGCCTGTCACAACCTGTTGTGATTTATTATGATTTAATAGAATTCCTAGAAATTATTCTCAATACACATGTTGTATAATTGTTTCACAAAAGGGCTGGTTTTAATCACCTGGCAGAAGCAAGGTTCAGGCTAAAGTCAGGGAGTTTCAACTAAACAGGACAATTAAAATATTCTAAAGCAAACTACTATCTCTCCATTACATTCCATAGCTTTTCATGGTGATTTTCCTATTAATTCTCTTTCTGGACTGTAAATCAGATTGAAAATGTATTTTATACAGGGGGCCAGATTGGTAAGACTTGTTGCTCATCTGGTTTACAGCAGCCTGGGTCTGCCGCAGAGAGTGTCAAGAATGATGCCAGGCCATGTGCGAAGCTTCACTGGGAAATGCCTTGCTTTGGCAGCCTGAAGGCTCGCATCTTCAGAGCGATTCACTTTATGTAGGAGAGTGAGATGCCCTGATGCTTTGGAGGGTCTAGGCTGCTGCCCTTGCTGGGGGGGTCTAAGTTGGAGAAAGAGCAGATACCCAAAACAACTATAACTTTCAGAGTTCAGTTTCTTGTATTCTCCCACTGTATAAAAAAATGCTTATAACATTGTCAGAGACTTTCAGAGGATGTTACTCACAAATTTCAGTTTCAGACATGAACCGCTTTCATGAGTGTTTATTTCATTTGTCTTTTTGACTCTTTCTCCATTCCTGCGAGCCCTGGATCAGTACGGTTTTGGAAAAAAAATACAGAGCTGCTACAGCATGAGAATTACTGCATGTGGCACCACATCCATTACTTTGATGTTTCACCATGGCATCACTTGAGATGCCTTTGCACTGCACATACATATCATAGAACAACATTTCTACACAAAGAAGCAGTCCCTCCCCACTGCAGATGTGACCAAAGCTCTTTCAAATCCCATGTTCCCCTGTATTTATATGGCCCCGAATGCTAAGATACTCTTGTAAGAGCACTTTTTTTCCCAAAAAGTACTCCCTTCCCCCCCAAATAAAATCACTCTAAGCAAGGTTGCCATAACATTGATACCTCTGTAGTTTTACTCATAACCTCTTTTTACTGTAAATTTTCTTTTCGATGAACAGAGCATTGGTTTCCTACCTATATGACAACAAGATAACAGAGGGTTACCCAAGACTTTGGGGAAGGCTCAAGGCTGCCCCGTAGCTGGGGTTTGTTATGAAGGCTGTTAAGTACCTGTGAGCTGATGCCAGTCCTGTCTTCCATCCATCTGGCAGGGCAGGTGAGATGACTTTTCCTGCCCAGAAAAACACCATTTAGGGGCTCTAGCTAACAAGACTGCTACAGGAGACTGAACAAGTGTAGGTCTTCAGGGCTGGAGTTAAGATACTTTAATTCTTTCTTAATTGGTTATCATTAGATAGGGACGAGGCTGGAAACTCCCACCATCCGCTTTGAACCTTGCACCAGTAGAAAAGAAACCCTGCTCTGAGGTGCCTCTCATCGCTAATTGCCGATGAGTTTTCACCTTGAAAGCCTTCATCCCCAATCCCATTGCAAAGTCTTCCTCGGCTCTTATTTAGCTCTTGTGCCTTTTTTGCTCAGCGCGAGTGGTGTTCAAACGAAACTGGAAGCCCCATCTGGTTTCCTGGAGGCTTTGTCAAAGTGCTGCTGTCACACTGCCAGCTGCAATCGGTCCCTGGGGCTGCAACCTACTGCCAGCGCCTCATGGTATGAAGCTGGGGTTAGAAACGCTAGTATGTATTTAAAAAAAAATAAAAAATAAATTACCTCTTTTAAATTAAAACTTTCCACATAGTTGATCTTTTGGCAAATAATGATCTGAAATGACATGCCTGCTCTCCAAATCTAATTGTTAATTGGTCAATCGACCTCTAACTGACTAGCATATTGCTCTGATCATCTGAAAGCCTTTTGGCACGATTTCCCCAGCTCAGGTTAGTTGCTCATACTTGTACAATCTGGTTGCAAAATGTCATTGCTCTGAATCATCGGGGCCAGCGCCAAGCCCTCCGGCATCTGTGGGAAGGGCTCCCTGAAAGCTCCCGAGCCTCGGAGGGTGCCCTGCCTGCCTGACGCCCGGGCAGCCCGGCTCCGCGCCCTAAGGATGCCGCACCGCGTGCCGCGGCGCGCAGAGCCAGGTGCTTCTGAGATTGCAAACGCTAATTTGTGACAGGAGACCTGGCCCCGCCATTTGCTCTGATCTCGAGCAGCGTTGCTGGCTCTTTATCAGATTTTAATACAAAACAAGGGCAATTAATTTCTACACCCTTATCTTATCTCCCTGATCTTACAAGCCCTTTCGAAGTTTGGTTTCTGGTTTCCAGTTCCTGAATGCGGGCTGTAATGTAGTTATAATTCAGAAATCTATAATTCAAACTTCAAGACCGAATGCACTTCCCATGCAGGTCTTTTCATAATTGGTTTTCGGACTGGTCTGTTCTGCGATGTGTAATTGTTAGCAGTTGTAAAAAGATAACTCACATTTTTAAAAGCCTAACGCTTGCTCTGTGCAGATAAAAACTGTGACAAATTATGTTCCAAAAAATCATAAAAGTAGAGAGACATGTTAATAACTAAAGGTGAAGCTTCATCTGGAGGTCAGCAGGAGCTATTAAAGTGGTCAGTAATTCCAGGGTTTGCCAGTAGCGATTTGACCATATCACTTATCTACTCTGGTCCATGCTTAAGCATCTCCCTCAGTGAAAAAATAATCCACTGAGAGTAATACTGGAGGTCAGAGGTAACTATGGAGAAAAAGCAATATTGTCAAAATAAACCAGGCTTTCAAGTACAGACATTCAAATTCCCAGTCCATTAAAATGTTTCGACTTTGACAATTTTACCACACTCTTTGGACACGTTACTTAAAATATTGCTTTTCATTATATTCAGATTAAAAAAAAAAAAAAAAAAAAGGAAAGAAAAGATCAAGCAGATCATGTTAAAAAGGGTATAAGGTAAGGAATGGCATTTCACATTGTCATATGAACATCTGGCAATAAAAGGTAATTTTTAGTTCCAGAATTTCGGAGACACCGAAATGGGGCCAAATAATAAACGTGGGTAACATGTAAATTTTATGAAGCATGAGCTGGAATTGCAAAATATTGCTGGTGTCAGCAGGCTGAGGGAATCCCTCCCGCCCAGCGAGCATCCTTGCTGGGTGGCACTGAAATGAGAGGAAGAACCTAGATTTGCTTCTCTTAGAACCGAAATCCACCTCTAGGAGAAGGGTAAATTCATGATCTTATTGATGTCTGCACGAGGGTTTCCACAGGCTTCAAAAGCAGCAGCAGAATCTGTGCCGATGTGGAGTGCTGCGAGAGAGTCGCTGCTAGGCTGGCATGCAGGAAAGCTGTGTTTAGCTCCTGGCTGCATCTCGGGTACCCTGTGTTAGACTAGGGTTGTTGCTCGAAGGCATGGACCTGAGACTCGGGGAAATATAACGGCAGAGGTGCTATTTTTTATTTCCTCTACCTGTCGTCTTGGCTGCAAGCAATGGGGTCCAGGTGAGCTTGCACTGCATGCAAACAGCACCCAGAGTAACAAAGTTTGCAAAGTGTGTAGCTTCAGACCTTTGCTGTTTTATTAGACTCCTGACATTATCCACATTATCTAAAAATCACCTCTACTTTATGCATTTAATTATAAGTGATTATTGTGAGTAAACTTGTCCCGTCAACATTTTTTGACATGAAATAGTCGCTGTGCGAGATACAAGTTATCTGCGTGTTTGTACAGTACAATGAATTTGTTTGTCTGTGTTCTGTATATCTTATGGGGTATATGCCAGTATATTTTGGTATATTCTGTGAAGTATATATTGGTACACTTTTTTGTTCAAAAGAAACTTCCTGTGGTTAAATGATGCTTTGATATGTCTTAAAGGGCAAGTGTTCACAAGCATTTATGTAGTGCATACTTCTTTATCTAAAAGCTTGGAATAGCTCTGATAAATATGGATTATAGCAGGATAATTTACATGTTCAAAACATGTTCTCTCATTTACAAGTGAGACTGCAATGGTTCACTGCTGCAGGCATTTTTCTTACATATTCAGGAAAAAAAAAACCAACACAAAAGTTTACAAAACTTAATTTATAGCCCAACAAGGAAACATGTAGTGAGGCATGTAATGAAAATGTCCTGTTTACTTCTGTGCCATTTCAAATGCTCTCATTTTCTAATACTTGAGGCAATACAATAATATTATTGATTCACACCTGTTCTGTAACATTGCTTTTGCAATGTCGTGGTTTAACCCTAACTGGCAGCTAAGCACCACGCAGCTCACTCCTCCCTGCCCCCAGTGGGATGGGGAGGAGAATCAGAAAAAAAGTAAAACTCGTGGATTGAGATAAGAACAGTTTAATAATTGAAACAAAATATAGTATCAATAGTTGTCATGAAAAGGGAGATAACAAACAGAGAGAGAAATAAACCCCAAGAAAGATAAGTCATGCACAATGCAATAACTCACCGCCTGCTGACCGATGCCCAGCTAGTTCCCGAGCAGTGATCCTGGGGCTCCTGGACAACTGCCCCCAGTTTATACAGTAAGCATGATGTCCTATGGTATGGAATATATCTCTGGCTAGTTTGGGTCAGCTGTCCTGGCCATGCTCCCTCCCAGCTTCTTGTGCACCTGGCAGAGCATAGGAAGCTGAAAAATCCTTGACTTAAGATAAGCACTACTTGGCAACAATTAAAACACCAGTGTGTTATCAACATCATTCTCATACTAAATCCAAAACAGCACTGTACCAGCTACTAGGAAGAAAATTAATTCTATCCCAGCAGAAATCAGGACATGCAATGAGATCCAGCAGAAGTGAAACCACACATCTGCATGCACATGAAACTTGCAGCAATTTGAAATTGAACCTGTCTAGTGTTTAGACAGATGCTACCCAGGTGCTGTCATTGAGACATTTAGGTACCTGGTATAGTACTGCAATCATATACAATATACATATGTTGTAAGCTGTGTGCCATACATAGTACATAGCAAATATAAATGCACATGACACAAAATCTCTGGGCTACCAAGTATAAAATTGCAAAGCTTTTCTATTTTTGTGATGGGGTCATAAAAATGTTGTGTTGCAGTGGAAAGGGAAAAACCATTAATTTTTCCACAGCTTCTTGAGGTATCCATTTTTCGTTGCAGAGAAGACGCAAGGGATTTCTTTCCCTTAGGGAAGAGAAAAAGATGAGCACTGCAAACTTGGTGAGACCAGCCCATCGGCCAGGCCCATTGTAATAACAAAAGTGAAAAGAAGCCCCTGTATTGCAAAACACAGATGAGGGACCCCAAACTGAACCTTAGGACCAGCACTCAAGTGTTTGGGTGGTTGTTCTTCAGCTAATATTTAAGCCGTCAAGCTGTACTCTGAATCTGGGAAAGAGAACCCACAGTCTCACCAGAACAGGCTTTCTCACCAGCTTCCAGCTGTTAGTGATTGCTGGGAAAACCAAGAATAGCAGCCCCTTGATGCTGTTTTGGCTCTTACGCTGTAATCTAGCCCAAAATCAAAGTACAAGAGGGCCCTTCAGCCTCTTCAGAAGGGTTTGAATCTGCTTGGACCTCAGTGGGGAAGAGCTTGGGGAAATGTTTCCTCCTGAGCGGGTTCAACAGCACCTGAATTTAAAGACAAAGCAATGTACTTCTAAAAAAATCCATAGGAATAACAAGTTCAGCTAGAGAATGGTGTTTTAAATGTCCCCTATCTGTTCACCTAGTTCCTTTTTTCTTTTTCCTATTCTGATTTTCTTTATTTTTTTTTTTATTCTGTCCCTTTGCAAGAGGGTTACTGAGATACAGTAACACCCACTGGTGGCAGTAATGGCAGTTTTATGGCTTCTCTTAGCTAACCATTATCAGGCAACTCAGCGCACCGAGTGGAAGGCACAATATTGCTTTAACACCCCTCTGATTTCCTTCCTCCCAGGGGGCAAATGCTCTGCAGAGAAACCTCCACACTACTGACCACAATTGCTGTAATTTGTTAGTCTAATGGGAAAAAGTACACAGCCTTTCGAAACTGGAAGTATAAAATAATATTGTGCGATACTTTATATAAATGGTGCTTGTGCTTGGAAGTGCCTCTGGTTCAGTTGAGCTCTTCCCTTGGAGAGCCTTGATAACCTGGATTAACTCTCCCTGGTAAGAAAAGCACTTATTAATAAATTATACACCTGCAGTAAGTTGTTGCCTTAAAAAAAAAAAAAGTTAAAACATTTGTAGAAGAGGGTGGTCTCTGAGAAACAAATCTGCAGGCTGAAGAATCGTTTAGCGATTAAACTTGAGTTACTCTAGAACTGAGCACATGAGTGTTGGCAATTCTTGGACTCAAACTGTCCGAATGAAGGGAAAGTTTGTATTTTACATCATTTGTCCTCTAGAGCAACTGTACGATGGCAAGCGGCACCGTGGCTCTGCTGTGATACAGGGAACTGCAGTGTGTGTGATGAGTAGCAGAGCCAGGAGGGGCTGAGCGGCACCCTGACCCACTGTAATGCCAAAGTTCGGTTTTTGCAGGCATCCAAACCTAATCTGTGTTTCTAAAACACGTATTTAAGTTCCCAGGGCCAGAGACTGATGCTCTGCAGGGTTTCTGTGAGCTGCCAGGAAGGAGCCAGCCCTATACAGGCTTTCATGACTATGCACCCCTGAGTCATGTAGAAATAGGCCCGTAACACCTAGTCTGTATGCTGTGGATGTGATCTGTGTAATTAATTTTCTTTTTTTGTCAGCTACTTTCATGTAATTTTCCCTGTGGTTTGCACTTCTAGCACCTCCCTGCCCAGAGCAGCATCCAGGTATCCCGGCCGGGGGAAGTCCCTGTGGTTATCTCCAAAGCCATGCTCAAACTTTGATCTCTCAGACCCTTTGGGTTAGTTAGGGAGTTCATTTAGTTACAGAGATGGATCCCTGAAGAAATCTGATTTGCTGATTCAGTATTTGGTGGACTTTTCTCTAGGTCTTTTTGGGTCGTTATGACGAAGCGTTAAGGCAGCAGAACTGCTGTAATGGTGAAGAGCAAAATTACGGAAGCTGGCTGCAGAAGAGGGCTGAGTTGTGGGCTCTTAAAGTTTCTTTTTCACCCAATTCCTCAGCACCCCCTACACAATAGTGGTTTGTTTTGTTTTGTTCTGGGTTTTTTGGGGGGTTTTGTTGTTTTTTTTTTCCCCATGGAAAGAATAACGTTAATTTCTTGGGACTCTCGGTGGTGGTGGTGTGTGTGCCGTGGGTGCTCAGGATCAGGGTCCTCAGGGTGCTGAGCCAGCTCCCCCGGTGGCTGGCAGCAGGTAGCACTGCAGTTCAAAGGCATTGCTGTAGAGGGCTTTCACAACACACCCGACAAAGATGCTAAGGTGGGGGTGGCAAGGCACTGGGAGCAAGAAGGCCCAGGTGAAATTAAAAACAAAAAATATATATAAAAATCAATCTTTCCCTATAGCTGATCAATATTAAGTAGAAAGTTGAGTGGCTGAACAGGATATATGTTTTATTATGAGAGGGGAAAATGAGAGAAATAAAAACGGAGGTGAAATACCTCTGCTGCTAATCAGACAATAAGATCTAAAGTTTAATAGCTGCAGAATGATCACAGGGCTATTGTAACTGCCTGCAGTTGTTTGAACAAGAGTCTTAAGTTTGCATGTTGTGAGTTATTGGAAAATCTCTCTGCCGTTAAATGCTTTGGTGGAAGATGTACTTAATAAGGTCTAAAATGAGCAGAGGAAGCAGAGGAACTAGCGAGCGCTGCCGCAGAAGATGCCTGAAAGATAGATTATATGGTGTCATGTGGTATTTGATGCCTTAACTGGAAAATACGTAACTGAGCCAAATATGAATTAGACTAGTGAGTTGCAAGCTCTTTGCAACTTCCTAAGCTTAGTTCAGGTTCAGGTGTTTCAAAGTTCAAACACAGCTTATCCACTTTGTGCTTGAATAACAAGCTGAACTGGAAAGATACTTCTTCCAAGGCAGGAGGCTCTTCTGCTTTGGTTGGAGGCTTTTCACAGGCCAGGCAAGAAAAGAGACAGAGAATCAATCTTTCTGTGGTTCCTGCTGAGAACCTATTTACCTCCAGCTTTCTGTGGAGGAGTGGTCAGAGGAGTAAATAAATAAAAAAAAGTCTTACAACTTGAAGGCCATAAACCTGAGCATAAATTGAGAGGCTAAATAGTTGCTTTCAAGTCTGAAAGTAATAAAGAAGAAGAAGAAGAAAAAAAATCAGATGATCCACTTCTTAGAAATCCTTGTTACTAGGACATCTTGTTTCCAGTTCTTCTCTCTCAAGAGTTCATTTCTCTCAAATGATATTTACCCAGAGTAACCTCCACATCACAAATACACTTATCTCTGCTTTATATCAGCCTTAAGGATTAGGAGTATGGATCTGTTTTCCAGACTGACCGTCTGACTTACTGACCTGAGCTTGTTCGCTCACAAAGCAGCACGTGATGCCATTCTTGTCAAAACCACAATTAGTCAAAACCCTTTACAGGAAACATGAGCCCAATAAGGAGGGATAAAATAGGAAATCACGTGGTTCATGCATAACCTGTGCATAGCATGAAGGTACACGAATCTCTTCTGCTGCCACTTGCCAGCGGCAATTACGTCAACAAAGAAAGCAATGAACAGATTGATGTTTTTAAGGCATTTTTCATCTTCAAAACAATTTCAACCATTAAAAAAGAATCTTTACCTCACACTTGGAGAAAACATAAATATTGTTGTCCAAGATGCAGCTGGATGCTCTCTTTGCTCATAAAGCATCTCAGAGTCTCTCGGATGGGTGCGTCAAGTGCCAAGGGAGCAGCTGGATCAGCACCCAGGTGTGGTGTCCCCACCACCCTGTCCCCTCTCCGTCAGCAAGGCTGGGATGTTGTTATCCCTGCTCTGCGTCCTTGGCACATCCAAGTGTCTGTGTCTTGGAATTTTGACGAGCCTAACGGGCCAATCATGGGAATTAACTGGTAACTGGCTCTGGAGCGTAACAGCTTTACAATCCTCTCCATTTTCCAGTGTGTGTCCTGTACCTGAGGAGACCACGGGGCTTTACTGCCCATGACCTCGGTGCCCCAGCCCATCTGACTCGAAGTCACAGGGCAGCCCCCATTTATCAAGCTTGGAAATGGAGTCACAGCACATGACTCTGTTTAAGCACATATGGTGGAATTGGTTAAAGTGTCGCCAGGGAATATGAGAACTGATTTTTTTTTTTATTATTCTACAAACACAATAAAGTAACAGCTACAGAGCCATTGCTGAGGCCAAGGGTTTTCACACAAAAATAATAATATAAAAAATTTGAGGACTGTTCATGCTAAGGAAAGGAACATGAGGGAAACATTGACACTTAAATAACACAACTTGAGACAGACTCTTCCCTCATGGCCTTGAGTCTTCCATTGCTGTGCCCATAAAAGCGAGAGAGGGTTGGTATGGCAGTGCCTCTGGCGGGGGAGCGCTCAGTGCCAGCCTGGCACCCACCACCGGAGCATCTCAGGTTTACCCTGGGCAGGTCCCTCAGCCGGAGTGGACCTGCCTTTTCCAGTCTGTACAGCAGTATAATTTGTAATCACAGCAGCTTAAAAAAAAAAAAAACAGCTCAGGCAGGAGGGGAATGAATGCCGTGCGTCTTATAGCCAGTGTCTAATACAGCATAAGTTCCTGCTGAAGCTTTTCTCGCAGCTGAATATTCATAATCCCAAACGTTTCATTAAGAAGGGGCAGTCTGAGAGTCTCCATGCCACCTTGCCATATGCTTTTAAAATCATAACTACTTGGTATCTTTGAGCTCTGTACTTTTCTGCTGAATTTGTTTTAATATTGTCTTCAAGCTCAAAGCAAATGAGTGCTGGAAAGCATGCATAGATTATTTGTTCTTATATGTATTCAGATTTGGAATTTTCTCAGCTAACAGGAGAAAAAGGTAGTACATAAACCATGCAGGACTAGTTTTCTCTGTTTTAAAGTACTCCTATCTAAAATTAGCTCATTTGGATGAGAAATTTTGGCTGAGAGGTTTTTGGTGAGTGGTGCCAGGGGAAGGTTACTGCTGTTCCTCTGGCACTGCTGTTCAGGCAGAGACAATCTTCTGCAAAACCAAGGTGAAATGGCAGATCCATTTGCCTTGCCGTGTCTCTGCAATGCAGAAAATTAGGCAATGCATAATGGGATATTTCCCTTTGAACTGCACAAAAATTTGGTTCTCTGACCTAGTCTACAGAGCTCTCTGAGACTGGAAGGTACCTCAAGACTCCCGCATGAACTCAAATATTTCTCCTGAATATTTTTCAGGTGGAGTATGACTCCAGGGTCATGCCAGCAGCTTTTCCAACTCAGTTTCAAAGTTGGCTGCAATTTCTTTGAACGTCTCGTTGGGATGTGTGCAGTCTGAGAGGCCAGCTCTGTTTTAAATGGAAGAGTAAAACTGTTTAACTTTAACGGAAGCAGAATCTGGATGTTGGGGTTTTTATTATTTAATCAGTGCTTGATTAATATATGTGAGTGGACTTGGGATCAAGTTCATAGTTAGATTTGCACAAGTTCATCCAAAATTTGCCAGGACTCCCAGCCCTGTGGCTGTCATTGACTAACCTTTGAATGAAACACTTGGGCAAAGGATCAAACCCACTATCGCATTTTACTTCTCCTAACTGTAATATGTTGCATCTCCTCTCCCCCAAATAGATACTTTGAGGCTTTGCTGCTTCAAGTAAAAAATTAATGAAAGCAGCCTTAGCACTCACAAGTAACCGCACAAAAATGACCTGGTGAGCATGAGCAGTGGAGGAAGGGTAATTTCGAGAAAGAGACTGACTTCTGAGCTAGCTTCAGTATGGCTTGTCTTTATAAGCGGTAAAGTCATTTCATGTCAATTATGACAAACCCCTCCCCTGGATAACAGATGTCTTTGCCTCCGCTGTGACTCTACTGCGCTGGTGTTTGGAGTCTGTCTGTAAATGTGTAGGATTGCAAGTACGCCCTCCTTAGATTTACAGAATTAGCATGTTGGATGTCATGAAATTTATTGCCAGCACTCCCAGTAAAGCCCCTCCACACCAGACTTGCTGCCAGCTATAATGTTCAATCTCACTGTCTCCCATTAGATTTTCATGATGCTACTCAGCGCAGCAGGTCACCAGCGTCTGGGCGGTTTTTCCTACCCTTCTTCCCTGTGTGATGTAATCGTTCATAAGACTGGCAGCCCGTGCAATAAAACTGTTTCAGATATCTATTAATATTTTAACATGCTTTTAAGAAAATTCGGCCTTTTGTAATTCTGGCCTCAGAACAGACACATATAATGGTTAATGATACACATTATACTCAGAGCAACCCTTCTGTAGGTATGTTTCCTTTGTTTGGACTTGCATTTTAACATCTATTATTAAAAAAATTTTCTTTGTCAGTTATTTGTTTAGATGCTAAGATGAATTAATCTGATGACCAGAAGAAAACTACTCCTTTTTTTCCCCAAAGAAAGACTATGATTAAGCCTGTGGCTTGCTTTTTTAGCTCCAAGCCCAGGCTTTGCTTTTGCCCTCTGGTACCCAGCTGTCAGAGAATGCAGCGGGACCATGGGTGTGTGTCTGCGGTCCTCAAGAATATGTTAGCTCCAGATATCGTGCCAGTGACAAAACTTGACAGGTTTCTATTAACAAGAGGGCTGTCGTCTTTAATTATTTTGTAAAATCTACATCTATGCAAACAGTCTCTCTTGTTCATGGCCATACATCTGCCACACACAGGGTTCCCGTTTCGGAGCCACCCACCCCAAGCAGTGTGGAGTGATGCACGTCACAATTAAGATGTTATATGGCGAAAGTTATCTTCCACGGTTGAGAAGTTGTAGCCATACAAAGGAGAGCATGCAGTATGTTAATAGGAATCTATAAATTAATCTGTATATATCACCTTGCTAACACTTAGATTTTATAGGTATCGTGAGCTGAAAGCTTTACCAGTCATTCATCCTTTATTGTGTTCATTATGGGAATATGACATCTCGATACCAAATATCTGCGTGTATAATAAAACACTCCAGTGAATTAACTGGATGACTGGTACAGTATTTCTCCTTTCCACTAATCAGAAATTTAGGATGTATTACTTCTGATGAATCCTTAGACATTCCCATACAGATAAATTAACTAACTGGCTGTTAATAATTTTCAAGGGATTTAAAACAATATATTTTCAGCCTTTTATGAGGTTGATCTTAATCTATAAGCCTGTATTGGACATACAGAAAGGGTGAAGGTGTGGCTGCCATTATCGCTTTAAGGGAATGAAGAGGGTGCTTTTTCTGTCACATACGTATTAAAATACTGGCCAAACGTTTTCAGTATTTACTGCTCAGAGGAGATGAAAAAATGAGTGTCCTGGCCACTAGAAATGCCACAAACACTGGTGACGGGAACAGATGTCAAGGCCCACTTGGGTAATCACATATTGTAGGTAGTACTACCGTAGTGTGGGTTACGTTTACTGGGAATGACTAGATCTCGTCCAACCTGCTGTGAGGAGCTCTCTGACATTGTCCCACATGAGGGAGAAAACTGTGGTTGTTCTGACAACAGGCCACCATTAAGGAAACCTTCAGATTTTTGTCAATGCCATGGTATTAATAGCATAAATGCTGGCTCAGCAAAGCGTGTGGTTAAAGACCTGAGCGCAAATGCACTCGTTGCTTTACCGAGACCTGGGTATTGCACAAATTCTGTGTTGAATGGGATCCCACCAAAGCAGGTTCTTGAAATAAAGCCAAAGTTTGAGTATTTTCCTAGATTATGACTAGAGTATTCCAGATCTATTCAACTTGATTATGTCTTTTTTTTTTTTATTTTCTTGAGACACCCTAACTGTTTATACCAGTCTTTTATGCTTTCTTAAATGCATTTGCGGTATCAGTGAGCACTCCATCTTAAAGGTGACATGCACTTCCAAGGCAGGTGAAGTGATCGAAGCAAGGAGAAATCGCTTGTGTCTCACTGTGTTGAGAGAGCTTTGTATTTAACTAAGATTAAATTGATTTAAATTTGTATTGATATTCTATGAATGAAACATCATAGCTAAACTCTGTGAAGTCCTCAAATGAAGGTAAGAATGTGCATGTATTTGCATGTATATCTCTCACCTGTATGCATACCTATGTTATTATTGGCACTAGTGCATATGCTTTTAATAATATTAACCATTGTATGTAGGAGCAGCGAGGCTGTAAAGCACTTGCTCTTCCTGTAGGCTCATACTTCGTTTTATCTTCGTTGCAGGACAGGCCATGCATGTAAGTGCCCTGTTGGGGAATCGGTCTTTGATATGCTGTATCTCACTTCTGCTTTTTAGTACGGCTCTCTGGGTGGAAGTTGCAGTGACAGGAGACATCAACTTTTTTAAAATCCGAAAATACTAGAAATTATATTTGGTTTTGATCGCCTTCTTAGGAAAAGAAAGACAAGAAATCCAGCTTCACAGAACTGTTGATTTGGTGTGCAGGCTGTAGAAAATCAATAGCCAACAGTATCCACACTCCTCTGCCTTCAGCTGAGTCATGTTTTTATAGTGGCCAGTGAGTGCTGACCGCCATGTAGCCCAGGGAAGCTCAGTCATTTTCGGATTCTTTTGAACCTATTTCCTGCGAATTTTGCTTTTCCTCTATCCGGTGTCTAGGGCTGAGTCTCATTTCATAAAAAACCCCAAAGATATGTTGCTTGGTTTTCATGATTATGGAAGAATACTTGATGATAAAACCTGGAGGTACAGTGAAGCTTAGAAACAGTCAAATAAAAAGGATAACTTATTTTTGTTTGTTATTTAATTTAAAACCATCTCACAATATTTCAGTCAGTCTTTTGATTTGGTGGAGGGAGAGACACATGGGGCCTGACTCATACTCTGACCATTTGGGTTTAGCATTAATTCAGACCAGCTGAACTCCATTTCATAAATTGTATATTTTAATGGGAGAGAGGCAGAGTCATCTCCTGTAATCAACCTTTCACTGTTTAAAAAGAAATACAAATATGGTTAGTATGGTGCAGTATATACTGTAAGTAGAAAAAGCATCATAGTGGAGCAAAAAAAAAAACAGCAGGGAGAGGTGCTTCTGAGTCTGTCATGGCTGCTGTGGCTTTTATCCCATATCAGACTGACAGATGAGATAAACACCCCACATTTTAGTCAGATCCTATTGTTTTGTCAGAGTTACTTAAATGTATTTACAATCTCTGAAGCACTTTTTTTATAGTAATGGTAGCAAAGCCCTTCCAGAAGGAATAAAGATGATATAACGTTCTTGAGTACCTCTGTCTTACTAATGGAATGACTTACGTTACAGGGGATATTGTTCTGCTGAGCTCCACTAAAATACATATTTACTAGTCAATCTAGTTGTCGTCTTGGCAGTCAATGCCATGATATCACAGTGCTGTGTCTTTCAGGAGAACAACAAAGCAAGCAGAAATTCTTTCTCTGGGACCTTTTTTTGTCTCCATTGATACTTCTATATTTAAAACAAGCCACATCATTAAATGAGAATGAGCCACCTTTGCTACGCAGGATGGCGATCCTATTCCTCTCTGGGATTTCATACGGCAAAGAGAAATAGGGCATGCCAGGTCAGAAGTGTTGTAAACATTGGATGCAACTGATGGTGCCCAGTTAGCTTAGCCAGGGCTGCTCCCTGCAGTATTGGGACAGGAGAAAAATGGAAGGACAAAAAGATTATGAACTGTTTGAATGAATTGGAGATATCCCTTGGTATGCAGGTATTCCATGCAGCGTTTAATTTTTTATTTATTGTAAATGCAATCACAAGATAATGTTATTCCCTGAGAAATAAGGATGGGTAACCATGAGTCACATAACCTGGATTCCACTTTCTGCTGGTGTTCCTGGTCTTCTCCTTCGAGGAACCTTATTCCCTTTTCCCATTACAGCCAAAAGCTCGAGAGAAAAGTTCTGCCATTCAGGTTTGCAGAAAAAGACAATGATAAGACAGCTTTGAGTTTTCTGAGAGCACTTTGGAGGTTTCTCAGCTGAGAGCACTTCTCAGTGGCTGGCACTCCTGTAAATGTGGCCCTCATCCTTGCACTAGAAAACTACTTCAGATGTGGGACAGTTTCTGCCTACTCATACCCCTTGGGAAGAGATCCAGTTCAAAAATGTCTTCCTCCCTTATCAGCATTGCACTGAAAAGAAACAAAACAAGAGATAAAACCTCAAACACACAAAAGCAGCTATGAAAAGCTTTGAAACAACGTTCCTGCGGCGTTTGGTCAGCTGTCGAACCAGGAGATCATCACACCACAGATTAAGCAGAGGGCCATTGTGACCTTAATTTTCACAGTGAGCCACCACAAAGTTATTTAGCACCAGTGCTCCTGTAATGGTGACACATTGGGAAAATTGAGTGCTCAGTGGAGCTTTGATTCACGCTCCCAATCTGTGTTTTGCTGGCCTGGCAGGAGTGTGCAGGGCTGAAACACAAACCGCTTCACCACCCTCCAGGGTATTTACCTCCATGTGTGCCTCTGTCTTGGAATAAAGGGGGAAGAAAGAGGTGTAAAGGCTTGAGGACGGGGTCTCTGGCTGCAGAGCTGGCAGCAGGGAGGAGCGCGGTGGGTTTGCAGGCATGACGTGTTCCCTCCTGGCCCAGATCTGCTGTGGTTATTTTGTGCCGTATTTTGATTTATTTGTGATCACCGCTGTGACTGTCTTAGCAGCATAGTTAGAAATGTGAGCGTCCCTGTCGAGGAACATACATGACAAACCGTTAACAAGGAGGTGCCTTGGTCGGAGGGGGGAGCAGACCGAGAGCAGCACAGGCGAGCACTGTGCAGGGAGCGTGCGGGCTAGGAAGGAAGATAGGGCTTTTGACTGGGGGACAGGATTAGAAAAAAAAATCTTAATTTTGGCTCCAGCAGCTCTAATAGGTCTTCACTGCTTATTTACCAGGGAAAAAGGTGTCACGGTACATTTCTGGGGTGCGG
Organism: Astur gentilis; assembly: GCF_929443795.1. Taxonomy (NCBI): domain Eukaryota; kingdom Metazoa; phylum Chordata; class Aves; order Accipitriformes; family Accipitridae; genus Astur; species Astur gentilis. Next base: position 38,061,812 of record NC_064886.1, on the reverse strand, counting down.
ATGGTCCTGCAGAAACTATACTTTAGGCAACCGGCTCTGTATGAGGCACACCAGAACTTCATCTACCAACTTTGGTGTCCTTTTCCATGACAGCAGATTGGTGTTTGCCCAGTACAGGAAGGGTTATCTCTTTTTGGGCTAAGGGGATGTATTCCGGGAATTTATATGGAGCCAAACGATTGCAATTATATAACTTGATCTTGATAAACTGCTGAAAGACTGAATATCTTTATTCAATGAAAAAGTGAATGTTTTCCAGAAACTGAAACACTTTTATTTTGTACCTGTGTAACCTGTGATTTGTTTTGTCAGCTACCTTAAGGTGCTGCCAGCTGTGAAAAAAGCTATTGCATGTCCCTGCCGTTCAGTGTGGGTGAAATGATCTTTGTAGATGAAGCATGTGAATATCAGTGTGCTACATTTATAAAGAGCTTCAGGGTACTTTGGCATGAAAGGTCCCATAGTAGTGAGAGATATTGTTACTATAAAAACATTTTATCCTATTTTAGTATGATGGTTTATTGAGTTTTAAAGTACTCTTCATAGCAAGCATATATATTAACGGCAGCAGCAGAAACAGATGGGAATAAATACACGTTTTCAAATGAACTTTCCGGGCCAAATTCCGTTCCCAGTTCTGTATGTTGTAAACTTGGAGTAAGTGTGTTTAAATTAGAGACGAATCCTCTGTTTTTCATAGATGAGGTTACTGTACTTTGAAGGAAATTATGCCTGGTTTCACATCTGAGTAGGAGTGAAGTAGATCTTGGACCTCACAGTTGATTTGAAAACAGTTTTGTCCTTCTCCAGTGTGGCTGCAGCTACACGCAAACACCTACAATCTAGTTTGCCACTCTCTGAAAGACTTAGCAGTATGACACAAAAGAATTTAGTAGGAGAAATACCAGTGGGAATGTGCCTCAGAGGGAATTTTGGCATCTGCTGAAAGCCGCACAGATGTGGTATCTAGATACTACAGACAGTACAGAGGGAAACATTATCAATAGTTTGTATGAGATTGACCACATCTGGTCCCCCATCCCCTGTGAAGAAGAGAATGAACAAGCATGGTGTATCTCGATGCCCTTTTCCTAGAGGGGATGTTTATAAAGGAGCTGATACGAATCATGCATGTACTTTTTTTGTTTATTGCAAACTGATTTAAAAGGACAACAACCTGGTGCTCTTTCATGTCTAGCCAGAAGTCTATACATGGATTTCTGGATGTGCTGGAAAAACCCTCCATGTGAAGCTTTTTTCATCCTTACAAAAATACAGAGATCAGTGTTGTAAAGGCAAGAGAAGGACATCATCCTTTGGAAAGGCCAGTCTTTAATTTAATATTGTTTTCTTTCAATATTTCTACAGAAAACTTATGCAAATCTTAGCAAATTTTTTTCCTGTTGTATATTTGCACCACTTTGTTACTACTCTTAGCTAAAATAATGCATTAGAATAAGACTACGTTAATGATACAGTGCTGGGGAAATGTATCTCAGTGTAACGTTGAAGAAATCCATTGTACATGGAAAATGAATTGACCCCTTGACAGAAAAATAAATTAAAATGAAAGCCAACAATCGGCATGTTAATAAATAATTGAAGTTACGATTTCTCCTCCCCCACTCTCGTGGCTCTTCATGACTTCACACCCGTTCACTAGAAATCATAGTAAAATTAATAGTAGTTCTCAGTCAGGCCTATAGGTGATACTGGGCATGCGGTAACGTGTATTAAAAAAACTCAATCCACTGTAAAAACCCCATCCCTATGAAAAGGTGACATAGTCCTTTAAAAATAGCTCTTCCAATCCATTGTGCAAAGACACTGACAAAGATTGACAGCTTTTAGAAAGGTGTAATGTTCCCAAGCCAACTGCTAGCACAGCTCAACAAGATAAAGATCAGTAATTCGATCCAGAGGAGAAGGCTAAATGTTAGAGGTTAAGCTGCTATGTTCCTACTACTAATCAAGCTTCAACACCTTATTTTAGCATCATCAGACCTCAATAAGGAAATTGTGAATTATTAAAGCTCCAGCATCCTGCTACACATTGATGCTCTTCTGAGAAGCTGTGGCTTAAAACATGCTGGCTGTCTTCTTAATTGACATGTGCTGGATCTTTCTGACTAGGTCCTGATGTGCTATTTTTCCTTTCTTTTGCTTGGATACTGGTAATTTTAAGGTTAAGATACTTTTAAGGTGCAGTATGCTGCTCTAATGAGGACTTAATGGAGTGGAACAGTGATCGTTTGTACAAACTATACTGGACAGACACCTACTGCATATCAAAATCTAGATGCTACAGATCCTGACATTGCGTCTACTTTTGTCCCAGCCTCCATCAGCAGATTTTTTTAACCTGTTTTCCTAATGAAATGAGGTTCAGGTGGCTGTGCTCTTCACCAGCCCTCTTCTCCCCTGATGCCTTTCAAACCTTCTGGCCGATGTCAGCCAAACCTGACCGATGGTAAAGTCCTACAAGGGAAAATCAGAGCAAGGAGTGAGATCCACAGCAGTTACCTCCTCTGTCTGCCAGCGGGCAGCCAGCCCGTGTGTGTGGGTTGAGCTGAGCACTGGGGTGGGAGTGAGGGGTGGGACGGGGAGCTTCTTTCTCTGAACAAACTTCTCCTTCCTTTAGAGGAAGGGTTTAGCTGAGAAACTTGATTTTTTTTATGCTATGGAAGCTGTTATTGTTCATGCAGAACTGCGAAAAGAGCTTAAGTTAGCCAGACTTCGTAAATCCTTTCAAAAATTCACTGTGGTGAAAGCGCTTTGATTTATTTCAGTGGATGCTGCCTCCACGTATATTATACTGTAAGAACGAGAGAGGTCTGAGGGCCAAATGCAGCTTTGGTTTCCCACAAAATGTCCCATTAGAAGAAGACAGGTCAAGTTTCCAGGTTAGTTTTACACAGGAAAGGGGATGCACAGAAATGACAGCACTGTCATTTGGTCACTCCCTCTGAACCAGTGAGATGCACTGTTTGCAGGGACAGTTTTCAGACTGCCTCTCCACTTTCTGCACTGTGCTCAGGTCACCTAACAAGTCCATTTGTATATATTATCGCTCAAATTTTCAACCAACATTAGGCTGAGTGTCTTTATATTTAACACGTCAACATAAATTCCATCGATGCTCTAATTTATACCAATGATAAGTAAAAGAGTTAATCCAGAATTACACTGAGCAGTGCCCACTAATATGCCTAAAATATCCAGTGTGTTCATTACTAGTCACAACCCTCCAAAGCTATTTCCTGGCATCTGCACTCCCCAGGGGCAGATACCCACCGCATTAGTCAAGCCAGGCACTCCTGCTGCTACTGCATCTCCAAAAAATACTGCTCTTAAAAAGAGACAAGGACGGTGTTTATTTTATCTGCAGTCACACTGCCATGATAAATAGCCCAGGGTTTTTGCCACCATTAAATGGGAATTTTGCCCCAGATAGGGTTGTGGTACCTTTGGCATAAGCACTCAATGTATTTACTTTATAATGTTCGTTCCCAGATTTCCAAGTTTAAAGTGACTTTTTGGGGGGCCAGTCTGCATTTTTGGGATTTTAGCTCACAAAAAACATAGTGTCATTCCCCAGCTCTGTAAACATAGTTCGTATAACCGATCGCTTTAATGTTAATTGCATTGCTATGACATCCCATGCATGTATGAGATGCAAAAACCAACCTAGCGGGGCTGATGTTAATGGAAATCCTGGGAAGTCTGCAATTATTGCGTGGACCAGTGTGATAGGAATGCAGCCTCTTTGTCCTTGCAAGAATCTTTAACACCAAAAAAAAAAAAAAAAAAAAAAAAAAGAAAAAAGTCACACAAAATGTTTCCATTTCACAAATGAGTCCTCCTGACATTTTCTATTCGTCCCTGTAAAATTACTGACAACTATACACATTTCTATAATATTACTTCAATCTGCATCACTAGGAAAACCTAAGAGCTTATTAAAGAGATTTATTCTTTCAGTTTTCAAGGTGTAAAGCAGTTTCTTACAAATGTGCTCCATCAGCTTGATACATGCCTGTTTGTGGGAAGGGGGGTCTGGTTTAAAAGCGGTTTTAAGTGAGCTGTGTTCACTGCAGTCCCAGCGTGGCAAACAGGAGGCACTGGGGAAAATCCCGTCAGCAGCACGTTTTCCATTTAACTCCTTCACAAATGCAGATGGTTTAGAGACACCTTGTAGCTCCACAGCAACCTGGGTACTCAGGCTCTTTAACTAGTGCCGTGCCATCCATCTACCGTTGTCGCTTTTGACCTGCACGTGCATCAAGCCAGAAGCTACCTCTGATGGTGGCTAAAGCAGAGGGCTTTGGCTTTCCTAATTAAGAACAACAGTCATCTCATTCCTGATTGCTCAGATTTCTCAGCCCTTTTTCTATTTAATTTAAAGATTAAAAAAAAAAGAAGGCAATATCATCAAGTAGAGCCTGTATTTCCAAGCAAGGACAGCCATTTCTCTTCCGGTAAGTGGAAGTCCCATTATATTGACAATGCTACTGAGAAATTAGTGGAACTCAGCAGAAGGAACGTTAGCAATATTGGTCCTGAAATGGCAGCTTGTTATGCACGGGAGAAATACCGGGTTTGTAGAGTGATTCTCCTCCTTCTTCTGCCGCCATGGAGAAAGCAATGTTAAAAAAAAAAAAAAATATATATATATATATATATCTGCCAAGGATCTCTCAGCTTTTCTGAATTAAATGACTTTTGTACATTTTTTTCTTTTTATTTGAAATCTAGAATGTATTCTGTATTGGGAATCTGTGGGAGAGCTGAAGTCAGTAATTTAGCAGGCTGTAAAATATGTTGTAACGGGAGATGCTGATTGTGAAAAGGCTCCAGCATCCAGCCACTAAGCAGAAGCAGTGACTGCAGGCAGTTCACAAGCGTGTGGCATAATGGTGGCCTGAAACGTGCTCCAGCATCTATCTAGAACCCATGAATCTTCTTAGCAAGTTGGAAATTTGCACCAGCAGCGTGCCCAGGGCAGCCAGTTCGGGCTGCGTGTGCTGCACAGCGTCTGGTGGTACTGACAGGGATGATCTAAAAATGCCTTCCCTTTACTAAACAGCTTAACCTTTTTTATTTAAACTCCTGGAGTTTGTAAAGCAGAACTAGCTGATCTTGACTATGTTGCCATGTAGAAATATTATCCCTGCAAACACCTTATCTTTTAGTCTGCGTTGCCTATCGCTGCGGGCAGGAGGAAGACTATGGCTCCTGCCATTGCTGCCCACCTCCTCGTCCCGTTTTTTCTCTCCCCAAGTGGCTTTTGGAGCTGTTCCAGACAACAGCCCTCGGCTTGGAGGAATCACGGGAGGAGGGTGGGGTTTTGTACGCAGCGTGTAAATCTGTTTGTCAGCTCCATGGCTGGACTCGATTTTCCCCAGAAGTGCCCACGAGTAAAGCCATGTGTATTTGTGTGCGTGCGTCTGTGGAGATGTAGGTGCTTTTAAATCGTGGTCCTAACTGCAGGTTTGCCAGCCAGGTGGGTAGTGTAGCTCAGAGGGGATGGTCAATAGCAAATAATCCTAGCTCGAGTGGAAATCATCAGCAAACCCAGCTGGGAGGGGAAACGCAGTAATTTTCCCAATCTCATGCCTTTACAATTTCCTGATCCTGCTTGGACGTGATGGCATTGCAGGAGCCAGTTGAAAATTATCAAAAGATGAAGCTCTCCTGGACTTCTCATGAGCTTACTTAGCCCAGTGATGGTGTGGGGAGAGGGGACAGGCAAGGTCTGGGGGAGGTTGCTCCCAGGGTAAGTTCCCCTGAGTCTTCCCAGCCCTAACAACAGTGGTAGTATTTTTAAAAGAGACAGCTTCTCTCTCTGTTAAAAAGCAAATTCTGCTCTGGTTGCATCTCTTTGCTGGGCATGCAGAGCTGTAACGTGAGGAAGCTCAGCCTGGGAAATAGACTGACTTGAGCTCTTTCCAAATAATGCAGGGAAAACTGGTAGCGGCAACATGACACTGTCAACAAATTGACAATTCACATTCCCTCATGTGGTGTCAAACAGACACTGCTGCACTTTTCTGTACTCGGTCCAAAAGGGTCCCGCTAGGCTGCGGCAGCAAAGAGGAGTTTCACCATCGGAAAAGCCGGCAATCAGAAGGCAGCTGCCAGCTTCAGCAAACGGCACGGACACCGAGAAGTGTTTCTGTTTGTTCAGCTCGCAGGGTCTTAGCAAAATATTAATAAGACCTATAAAACAGCAGGCCTCTCTGACTGCCTCAGCAACCCCCTGCAAATGCAGCTTACCTACGTGAAGAAGGAATTGCGTAATGTTGCTGGGTGGGATGGGTCCTTGCTCTGCTCTTCCCAAGGCTTTGATACAGAAAGGAGTGCTTTTTGGTTAGGGTAGCCTTGGAAAACAGCTGCATTTGGGGCTTGCAGAGCCGTAGTGGGGAGATAAATTGGTCTCTCCTGGCAATACTGGCAGAGCAGAACCAGTGCTGGGATTCAAAAAGTGTCCCCAATCTTATCATTAGAGCCTGTCCCCACCCACCTGAAAGCCATTGCACTTTGCAGGGTTCACAGAAATATCTCCAAATTGAGTCACAGGAGCTGCCCACGCGGTTTTGAAGCTGTATGAGCGTGCCTTGGCCATGCACCTCCTGTGAGCAGGTAAAGCTTTCACATCCTGATGCAGTTAAAAATGGGGATTGGTTTGAAAATATCACCCCTGAAGGTGAGAAAATACCTCTTCTGCTGGTACCAGGTGTGACCCCGAGGCTCCTCTGCTGCCAACACACTGGGCAGATTCTCCAGGAGAATTAAGGCGATTGCAGCATTTTTCATGGAGCTGTGAGTCCCGTAATGGAGGTAAGCTTGGCTCCTGAAATGGATGGTCTAATTTTCTAATTTTTCAAACATACAGAGTAGTACCTTGCAGGTACCCTTTTGATACAGTGGCTGCTCCTCGTTTCTGAAAGCCATGCCAAATTTAGAAATCTAACTCAACACTTCAACTGTTAAAATCTTGGCCTGCCTTGCTCTGCACAGAAACAAATTTGTACCATTACAGCTGCATTTATCATACCCCTTTCCCATTTGTTTTCTACCAATGTTCAACCAGAGGAGTTTCACGGAGGAAGTGAAACACAAGAGCAGTCACCAGTGGTGATGATCTGTCCCTGAAGCCTGATTCAGTGAATTGAACTCATCCATTCAGAGAACAGAAACATTCAATAAGACATGTGGGCCCATCTTTTAAGGTATTTAGGTCCTTAACTATTAATGTTTCCAGTGGTTGCTAGGTGTTCGGGCACTTTCAAAAGCAGGATCTGCCTGGTCCATGATAAACTGCTTGCTCTTGAACGTTCAAGCAAACTGCTGTGGAAAGCTTACCTGTGCACTTACGTTATGATAAATTAGATGGGCTAGGATTAATTTTGACTAATTTTGGCCATGGAAAAATCAAGTGTCCCATTTAAGCTACTCGCCTGGGCTGTCTCTATAGCAAAAGAGAGCAGCATCTCTAGAGGGTGGCTCAACCCACCTAATTTCAACATCGACCTTTGGGATTGGGTGAGTTGTCTTCTCGCTGCCTTAACTATAGAGAAAACCTAGAAAACTAGTTTAGATAAACACCTAACTTTTAGGTGACTAAAGCAAGTTGAAATAAAACCCTCTCACTGCGAGTACTTTTAGGTAATGAATAATTTCAGGGTGTTTTAATTTGCTTGCAGACACTTCAAGAACAGCAAATGAGGTAAAATTAGTCATGTGGTTAATTCATTATGTATAATTCCCCTAGCTAGAATCAGGGCAGAAGCCTGCCCAATAAGTCTAACCTCATGACTCCCATTGACATTTTTACAATTTGAAGAAAGCAGAAAACTCCCCCAAATTGGCTTTTCACCTAGTCCTGTGAACCAATTTCAAGTCCAAGATTAAAAGTGCTGAGCTTGTATGAAGGTTTGAACCAGAACTTTTGCTGTTTATAGCAATGCCGACAACCTTACTGTTAATGAACATTGTGAAATATTCAGAAAAGTACGTCAGGTCCCATCACAAAGCACACACACACATGCTCACATTTAAAAACCCATCATTCCAGAAAGACAGGCTCATTATAAAACTTGTGCTTATTTCTAAATGGTGTTGAAATCATTTTGTAAGCGGTAATCTTATCAAGAGAAAGTGAAAGAGGGGGCAGAAATCCTTTATTGCCAAGCCAACTTCAGCTTTTAAGTGCTGTGCAACCAGTGTGCTTGTTTTGGGAGGTGAAAATCGCTCAACAAATTTTGCACACACACACAGTAATTGTCTACAAAATGTGCGTGCTGGGCTTGGTACCACCCGGCAACAGTAAAACCTGTTAGTCACTTGGAGGTATTGGCAGAGCTGTTTCCCCCGCCCTCTACCTCCCCTTCCCTGTACAGAGGGCTTGGAGATTGGACTGCAGATGCTGTGGTTGATGTTTATCCTTGTTGTGGACTGAACCACGGTCCCTAGTCCAGACGTATCCCAAATGCAGAGCTGGACATTCAGGGGATTCCTTGGTCTTCCCTAATTCTGGATGGAACCCATGGAGGGCAGTTGGGAGCCTCCTGCCCATGCTATTGTGTCTTGTGGCACTAGTGATCCTTCTGTGTGTGGCCAGCAGTTCCTTTCCAGGGTACTTAAAAATATACCACAAAACCTCTCTTGATTTTGAACCTGTGCGTCTTCATTGATGAAGCACCCCCTTGGTCCCTGACCTAAGGTCAATGACTTTAAAGGACATTAACTAGCATTGACTGAGAGATTTGCTAAAGGTCAAGGCTTGAATAATTCAAGCCCCATAAAGATTTCACTAAAGTCGAGGCCCTCTGGGCAAGTACCTAGTTTGCGTGGGCAGGGTGTCCATACGTCCCTGACAAATGGGGATGGCCTCGTACAAGCGGTCTGGGGAGGCTTGTATGGGAACTGTATGTCTCTACTTTATAGTCTCACGTGAGGAGTTTATAGGGTGAAGTGACATAGCGAAAGACAGAGTGGCAGGAGAGGGGAGGAGTTTGGTTGGTTGGCAGGAACCTGTGTGCCCTTTTTCCACCCTACTTCTTCAGCCATCATGATCTCTGCAGTTCACATGGGTGTCCCGCCTCTGCTGAGCATCCTCTGGTACAGTCCAGCAGCTTGATGGCTAAACTGCATCTTTCTGCAGGTTGTTAGCCACTAAATGAACTCCAGGGAGCAGGACACGCTGTTGTTGCCGGTCCCAGCCACAACACAACCCCGAAGTGCAACAAGATGATTTCATAGTCAGTGTTTACTTGTATTCAGAGTATGTCTTAATGGGAGTGATATTCTGCCTGCTGGCACCCTGTTCCTTTGAAAGGAGCACAGCGATGACTGGAGGCTATATTTTGAGCTCTATACTGAAATCCAGTCTGAAAATAGCATTGAGATGGAGCATGTGTGTCTTGGAAGAGCCTGTCATTTCAGCCCCTTCAGAAAAGACTGTTGACTTCATTGAGTTACGGGCCAGCACTTAAACCTCCAACAGATTTGAACAACGTCAAAACCGCTCTACATTATTGTGTAACTTCTAAGTGGGGCTCCCGCGCTGGGTCACGTCTCTCCCAGCGGTGCTGACTCCTGGGGTCACCCTGGGGTCCAGGAAGCTGCCGGATGGGCTTCTGTGCAGGCAGGGAAATGATGGAGGTCCTGGTGCAGGGCAGGTGAAGAGGACGCTACTTCCCCAGGGTGGTAGATACTCACAGCAGCCTGTGCCTGCTTCAGAGGTTTCTCAGATAAATAGAGAAAAAGATGCTGGTTAGGGCAGGACTGTAAGTTTTACAGGCGCTGAGCCTTGTCCTGCAACCACGCTCCTACCCTTAGGTGTGGCATCTTTGCGTGCTCATGCCCATGTCCTGTAGACCTGGGTCTGACAGACGCAACCTGTGGACCCGATGGGCTGTCTCCCCATTTGGGAAAGCAGATTGTGAGAAACCTGCTGGGTTAGGACACGTCCGCGAGCAGAGCGGCCTCGTCCGAAGGTGAAAGAGACCTTGCCTCGTGCTCGTTCGTACACTGTTAGAGGCAAAGGTGAAACGTGTCAAGACTTTGCCCTTCTTTGGCGGACGTTGCTGGCAAGCAACCTTTCTGTGTCCACGGCTTGCATCAGACTGAGCTAACTTCACCGTACAATATAAGCCTAGTCCCACTAAGCCATGGAAATAGATCTACAGGTTTAGGTGAGACTATCCATATGAGTAAGAGCTACTCAAATGAATAATTGTTTGCAGTATTCGTGTGCCTGTTATTTTAACTTTGAGTAATTCAGGAATGACTGTAGATATATCCATATGATGACAGTTGTTTCAATGTTTTCAGTCAAAGCTCTTCCGAAAAACAGGTGATGCTGTCTAAAAAAGGCCATTTTATAAATGAACCAGACAGTCATTTGAAATTGGGTTTCCTTTGTTTGCTGTTAATAACAAAAGCGTATCTCTTTATTTGAAATTTCTCCTTTTTTTTTCCTCTGCTGGAGCATAGAAAGAATTCACAGTGCTTTGTGCTGGGGCTGGAGCTAGCTCCAGCACCAGCTGGTAATAAAGCTACAAACGTGGATCTATACGCTTTAAAAATCAAGAGAATTGCCTAGACAATCATTGAAATGGCATTTGGTTCAATTCCATGTAAAAAAAAAAAAAATATTTCGAAAGTTTGACCTGGTGTTATAGGGACTTTTTTTCAATTCTTCAAAGAGTAATCCCAGTTTACCTTTTTTTCTTTTTTTTTTTCCCCTTCAGGTTCAACCCCTTTTATCACACTAAAGTGCCAATCAATATTGTGAGATAGATGTTACATCTTAGGTTTTTATAACATTACTTGTCCCAGAAGGGATACTGTATCTTTAAGGAAATGGACCCGATATCCTGTTTCTGAAGGATTAAAACACTTTAAAGAGACAGAAGAGGCTGTAAACCCCTATCATATTCTTATTCTCTCTTCATTATCTTGTCCAGTATCTATCCCTGCTGAGTAAATCTGGTTGTGTGTTTCTCCAAAGTGGTCATAAGAAGAAATTTATTTACTTCTCTTTGCACTGGAGGGGCATTACTGGGTTTCAAGGCTCTCCGAAGTAATAAAGATTTTGCAGTGTGTGCAGAAGGAGCAGAAATTCAGAACTTCTTTTCCCCCTCTGAGGTCGTTTGGCCAGCCTAAAGGGGAGACACTTCTCATTTTCTGACAGGCTTTATTTCCGTAAGATTTTCCAATTAGCAGGAAAAGGTCACACTAATGTTAGTGCTGTGTGGAGGAAGGGGGATCCGACTATGCAAACAGAGATCTCCTTGAAAGGACAATATAAAAATATTGTATTTTCCTTCATTTCTTAATTAAAAATTGGAGGGGAGGGGTGCGCAAGTGTGCACGCTGGTGCGTGCGCGTGTTTGCTGGAGGGGGAAGGGAGCGCTCCCTCTTGCCTGGGATCAGCAATTTCACTTCGTTTGCGGACCTCACTTTTCTCTGAAACAGCAAATTGCATTCACTCTCCTGTCTATATGTTTGTCCACCTGGGTGGAAAACAGACAGCCCAACAGATTTCCATCCTGCAAGTGCTTTGTGAGAGGGAGCGACTGGGGCGAGGGGCAGGGAGACGACACGCACGTAATAAATAAGGGTTTCTTTTTGCTCCCGATTAATTCCGAAGAGGAATTTGGGGTGGGGTTTTTTGGATGGTTGGTTTGGGGATTTTTAATGAAACCGAACTGAAAACAAACAACGCTGACAGCGTGCGGTTCCCCCCCCCCCCCCCCTCTTTGAGCCCTGCTAGAAGCATCTCTCTGTAGCTTTCCCGGTAGCTTTTGTTTTCTGCGCCGGGTGCGTGTGTGTCCCCTCGCACGTGCACGCCGAAAGCACAAGAACTTTTTCCAACGAGGTAAAGAGCTGGGAGGTGTCAGGACTTGTTCACGCTCAGCTTTCAAAGAAGCCTCACATTCTTCCTCCTTGCAGGCAAGCATCCATCTCTATTTTTATAGCCCGGGAACAGCCGTGGCCCTAACTTGTGCCCCTTTCTCCGTGGAGGGGCCGTAGCGTTTAAATTTGGCCATGGGCATGGGGAGAGGCAGGTGCACAAGTCTGGAATCTCTTTGCAGGCGTTAAACTGGTCCAGCTCCTCCCCGGCATATTTCCTCCTTAAACACATATAACTGGCTTTGCAGCCAGGGAGCTGGAAACCATCTCAGGAGTCAATTTGGTCTTGAAGGCATTGTATTAGGGCAAATGGACCAGAGTTCAGCTGCCTGCTGACACTCCTGGGCAGACAATTGGTGCTGTGAGTGGTTCACGGGAAATAGGAAATCTTTTCATTTTAGACTGTAACTTGCTGAACTACACACACGCACACATACACGTGTGTGTGTGTGTGTGTGTTAATATATATATATAGCCACCAGAGAATTATTTCACAGGAAATTAAATATTTGCAGCTCTCCCACACCATTTCATATCTTGCCAATTCCCATAACCCCCTTTTCAGATCACCAATCCCTGCTGGAGCCCAGAAACTGTCTATCATAACCAGAAGTTTATACACTGGGAAACATTTCTGCACCAAATCCTTCGCTGGAGTAAATTGGCAGGGTGCCACCGAAGTCAGAGCCGTCACAGTGATTTACACCAGCTGCGGATCTAGCCCAGAGAAATGTGAAAAACTCAGTGAGCTTTGTGCATCGGAGTTACATGGCGAGTCCCCGAGATAGTAAAAGCTAAAATATCCCGATCTCCCAAGGAGCTGATCAGAATAATATTTTTTTCATCCGCATTAAGCAGTAAGCTTAGGCTGCACCATGGAAATCTCCCCTTCCTTCTGGTTGAAAAGCGATGTTTTATCTTCCCTGGGTTTCCACCCTGACATTTATACCAAATGACAATTAACTTTCCTTTCCCATTAATCAAAAGTAATTCTCCTTCTGACAGCGTTTGGCACTGGTATGCATCTGGACGTGTGTGTAACTCTGCAGTACTTCACGCTGGATGGACTCTCTTTTTTTTGCAGGGGTGGACACAGACCTCCCCCATGAAGCCCTTAGGAGAAAAAACACCGCGGGAAGGCAGTTTGTGGGTTCAGGTGTGACACGGACTCGCGGGGAAGCACCAGGAACAGGACTTGAGCTGGATGGGAGCGTGGGGAAGGACGGCGGCTCCCCGGGAGCGGGGAAATCCAGCGCTGTCGGCTTCCAGCGAGCAGCTTGCACTCGCAGATAACAACAGCGAAGCAGGGAGACAAAGCACGTTTCCCTTTACTGCCCTCCCCTTTCCTAGCAGAGCCGGAGCGCACGGCGAGCTAGCGGTGCAGCCGTCGGGCATTTTGCCCACCTGCACCTTCCCCACGTTCGGGTACTACTGTGCCTCCCTCTTCCAGCCCTCCTCCTCAGGGACCGAGCAACTTCGGTCCTTGTCACAGAGATCTGGGTAATAAATACCTTTAAGTTACGGTTTGCAGGGTATGGCATTCCTTCAGATTCACTGCAGAAACACAAGGTGAGCTCTTGTTCGCGCTGAAGCGGGTGGCAGCGCTCCCATTCACTCTAGTGGCACAGGATCAGACTTCACAGGGGATTTCTGGTGAACTCTTTCAGTTGAGAAATAACCAGGATCGTATTTGGGGGAGGAAAAAAAGGCTGCCTTTTTTCTTTTTGTTTAAACATAAAGCACTAATGTTGCTTGAGATTTTAAGTAGCTGGGAAAGAGAGAAACCTCTTTTAATAGGAACCGGTTATGCCCAATGTCTGAGTGTATGATGCATCAGTGAAACCAAGAAAATCACATAAATACTTGTTTTAATCTTAGAAATATAAATTAACTTTCATAATAGCCCTCAAAATAACCATGTCCGCTTTAACACCATTTTGGAGAGGCATAAACTGAGGCATAGAGATGCTCTGTGAGTCACTAATTGAGTCAAGTGCGGAACCTCAAACCTTCATTACCAGAGTTGGCTGTAGGCCTGTTTGTGTCTTGAGGTGAACTGAAAACCTGCAAAAATACGCAAAAAGGCTTGTGATCAGTGAAGCTGAGATTCCTGTTTTGATTTCAATATTCTGGTCATATGCTGGAATTCATCCAGCAGCTCATGGTGGAGGTGCAAAGGTAATGTGCACCAAGGGAAAGCCACCTTCCAAAAACTTTTACATTCTCATTGATTAAATTCATCAGAAGCTTAAAACCCAAAGGCGTTTGCTTAGGGAATAGGTTCTTAGGGAGTGACGCCTAATTTTGATCTATGTTTGCAAGCTCATACTATTTACCTTTCACACGCATTAGCTGCATGCAGACAGGACTTTGTTTGCAGCGATGTTCAGGAAAATGAACGCAGGGAACATAGCTGGAATTTGTTGGGTAGTTGTGGTGAATTTTGGTAAGTGGCTGTGCTTTGGAGATTGATACATTTCATAAACACTCGGTAGATATAAAATAAATTAATCCCTACTGTTTAGAGAATAAGACATGGTGCTTAACAACATTAATGCTGTTGTACAAAATAGTCAAGACCATGTCAACATTTTGGTTTTATGTAGACCATACGAATCCATGGATATTAGAAAGTACACATTTAGCACCAGATGTAGCTGTAGGGTGAGCCCAAGCCATAATATTTGAATGCTGCACAGTCCTCGGATGGCTGGATCTGGCAGTCAGTGTCCTGATGGAACTGGTACCTTCCTGAGATTTCAGGCGTGAGTTTGCATTTGTACTTTTCTATCCAAAATTCAGCTGTTCATAAGGCTTAAACCTTGGAGTGTCCACCCGCTCAGCAGCCCCAGGAGATGGCCTCCTGTGCTAGGCACGGGCCAGGTCCCCTGCAGAGCACAGCCAGAACCCCACACGGAACTAGCACCTGGCGGACGACTTAACGGGACATGGTTATTTAGCGGAGCTGGTGGTTAATAAAAATGAAGCCAGACCAGATGTAGAAACCTGCTAGAGAAACTGGATCATTTCAGAGATTTAAGAGCTTGCAGGACTGTGAGAATCCCTCTGCTGCAGGACTACCCGCTCCTTTTTTGTTGTATGTAGTGCAGCTTCAAAGCTGCATTTGACATCATCAGCTCGTTAAAGGCATGCAATGATGCACCCTTTGATTTGTAATACAGTGAGTTTTTTAAGGAACGATTTCAGAATCCAAAAAACCATATCAAAAACAATGGGGGGCACATGTGTAATGACATTTAAAAAATCAAGCAGATAATTCCTGCTGGATAACTCTACGTTGCTGGTACCACCTTGAGTACACAATATTGACAGTCACTCTACAAATAATCGACTTATCTAAACCAAGATTGGAAAAAACTGAACTCAGCTATTAGTTTTCTGTATAGGGACATTGGTGTTAGTCTTGAGTGTATTTTCATTATGCCTCTAAGAAAATGTATTTCTTGCTGTTATAATACATGCAAACAAGCACAGAGAGATTTGCATTGAGTTGGCATGAGTTTTGTTAGGGCTGCCAAAACCGGGGCTCTCTGCAAGTGGTATGTTTCACATTGCAGCATTCCTTTAAAAACTTGCAGAACTAAATAAATAATGGC
Organism: Astur gentilis; assembly: GCF_929443795.1. Taxonomy (NCBI): domain Eukaryota; kingdom Metazoa; phylum Chordata; class Aves; order Accipitriformes; family Accipitridae; genus Astur; species Astur gentilis. The sequence continues at coordinate 38,046,273 of NC_064886.1, read as the reverse complement.
ACCGTGGATGAAACTGGAGAAAACTGAGCAATGCTCAAGACAGGTGCTCAGAATTTCTATCCAGGCTGCCAGATTTTCAAAGAATTCAACTTTTCAGATCAAATTCTGTAGTCTTGATGAAATTTTCATGCTAATAAAGCTTTGAATGGAATGAAGCTCTGTCTTCACGGAACGCCAGGGACTTCACATATAACATCTCAGCCAGTGCCTGTCAAAACCAGTGGAGAGATTACTGCTGATTTTCATGATCACTGATGGGGCCAATCTCGAGACCTTCTTGTTCTCTGCTCCCTGTTTGGCTGATCCAATTTCTTGTTGGCTCTCCTGGTAGTGCTCAGGAGCTTTTTCAGCCTGCAGTGTGGAGCAGCCGACCGCGCTGACTGGGGTGTCAAGAAAGTGACTCCTCTTTCTGACTGTTGGCCTTCTTGTGAATGTTGCCGTTTATCCTTTAATTATAATAGTATAGTTATAATAGTATAGTTTTAATTATATAACAATAAATATAATAGCAGAGTTTGCTCATTAGCCTTATTTGCTGCTAAAGCACCTGACTGCAGATAAAAACTTATATATGTATCTTGTAGTGAAATTTTAAGGCTAGCTTAACCGCAGACACCTGCCTAAATTTCTTTAACTAATGAATAAGGTTAGATTCAGGTATATCCTTGCAACTGGCCTGAAGTGTACTGAACTCTGGCTGAATTATTGCTCTGTGGTCAGATAGGAAACACACCTTGGAGGTCTTTGCAAAATAACTTCATGTTCCTTGAAGAGGGTCAGAAGAAACTTCCAGTTTTGCAGGGACCGTATCTCTGGTGCACTGATCTCCTGGTAATGGCAGCCTGCTAAGTGTTGCACTTGGTTGGAGTTCTCCTTGGTAATTTGGTTAATTGGATGAGCAGGAGTTTTAGTGACACAGACTGGATCTCCATGCAGCAGTCCATCAGAACTAATCAGCTGGCTGTTTTCCATTCACATCGACCCATAGTTTCATGAGGAAGGTTAGTAGATGGTAACTTTTTAAATTGAAGAACATGTTAAGTAATGGCAGTTGGATCTTGGCCACAAAAGAAGAGAAAGAATTACCTTATTGCATGAAGAACTAGCTTGATGGTGACTCTTCACAATCTGAGTCACTCACTCCTCTAAAGATACTTGAAGAAATTTTGCTTTCACCTGAACCATAGGGGCAATTCCAGCAGAGTACGTGCTAAGTTGCCATGTAGCATTTGTTTTCTTATTGTGCTTGAGTGACCAGACAGACTCAGGGGCTGCAAAATTCAGTTTCAGATGCCCGAGTTGAGAAAGTTTGCTCTGTCCTTCCAAGATAGAAAACTTTTCCAAACTGCCTTTCAAAACTTCATGAAAACTTCTTTGGCCCATAAAGCTAAATGTTGTATGATACACATTTTACACGCCTGGCTCCTGGAATGGAAATTGGAAAGCTGAAGTTGGGCTACCTTAGCATAGAGGGACACAGAGCAGAAGGGGATCTGACCCCAGGCATGCTCAGAAGAGAAGCCACTTGAAGACACCATGAGCAGTTAGCTGGAGTTTCACCTAGAAGAAGGTAATGAAAATAGAGTTGGTCTTCACCACGTGATGTCTCTAAGGTGTAGGTACCTTACTGAGAGTTTCAGGGAGGACTTTCAGCCCCAGCATTGACAGGTCAGTATCTTGTGTCTCTCCCCAGAAAGTGGGGATCCTCTGATCCCAGAGCTTATGCTTTGGCTTTACCTCTTTGGCCACTGCTCTGCAGGAGGACTGTTTTCTGAGGCTTTGTTTGGGGGCTAATGAATCTTGAATTCTTCTGCACAGAGACTTGGCTTCAAAAACCGCCTGGCAAATCCCATGTGTGGTGGGCTAGTCTGTGATGTGGCGTAGAAGGTGACTTCATGAGGTATGGGCCGCTTTCTTCCGGAGCAGGGTGATGGATCTGGCCTGTCTACACACCATATGAAATTTTTAGCCACAGTTTAAAAAAAAAAAAAAGAGGTTGACCATGTGCTTTGTTTGGAGAGAAGGCAACTATAGTTCGTCTGTGTCTTTATGTCTATATCAAGAACAATTTGAAAAATGCCAATTACGCTAAGTTCCTCAGGAAACCCAGGCAATGGGATGTCCTGTTGCTGCTAAAGCACTCAGTCCAAGAGTCCTGAGGGTCTCCTGGGAAGGAGCAGGAGCAGAACTGGAGATGACTGGGAGGAGTTAGATCAGAAAAAGATTTTAATGCCCCAAGAGCTCAGGAGCTTTCAGGGTCACAGCTTTGGCCTTAGGCACCTCATTTGCCAGTCAGGCACCCGGCTCCTTTTTTTTGGAACTGATTTTTCCTAAATTAAGAGCCTAAGTGCTGTAACATAAATAAATAATAAAATTAATAAAAATAATAAAATTCAGTATTAAAATTGCCATTGGGAAAACCAATAAAAGAAAAAGCCACCAACCATGTAATGGCTACTTTTAACCACTTAACATACAGTTTAAATCTCTAAAGAGGAATAATAATACATTTATTTCTAAAGTACCTGAAGTTGCCAAAGGCACTCAGGGTGCTCTGCGATATAAAACCATTTCTAAAAATAAATTAGCACATTATAAAAAGGCTCTGTGTAGTGAATGTACTTAGTGAGCAGGTGAAACGTTTCTGACCGAATATGTTTCTTCTGGAAGAGGCTAGTCTACTTGAACTGAATCAGTCTGAGGGAGTTTCCAATGAGAAGCTAGTCGAGAATTTCTGGGTTTTTTTTTTTTTTTTTTACATGGTCAAAAATCTTTTGGAGGTGCCAGCTGCGGTGCTGGCATGAAAGGCCGACGAGAGGAAGCGTTGCAGATGGAGCCCCTCGATCACGCTTCGCAATGCCGGGGATGCCCATGAGGGCCGTGCCAGCCCGGACTCCTCCGCAGCCCACCGCCGCCTTCCCCGAACTCCTTCCAGAGACCTCTCGCAAGAGCGAAAAGCCATCCTAGCCCCAGGAGCCAGTATAAAACCAGTCCTTCGCCAGCTGAACCTCCCCAGGAATCCAGCAGCGCAGCCGGGACTGGGACGGCCGTGCCGCCCGGGTGCTGCGGGCTGTGCCTGCGAGGCATCTGTCACCAGGCGAAAGCCCCGCGGAGCAGCGGCGATGCCGTTTCGGAGAGCGGCTTTGTCTCGCCGCAGCCAGCTGGCAAGGGCCTCAACATGGGGCCCTGCTGGAAAGCGAAAAAATAAAGCCGGGGAGGAGGATTCCCAAGCAGCGGAAAGGGGAGAAGAGGAGGAGGGTTTGTTGTTATTTGCGGTGGCTTCATTTGTACCGAAATTCCTTCCACAATGAGCTGCATGTCTCCGGCGGCAGCTCTGGCCGGGATCCACGCGGATCAGCTGTTTGATATTTTTACGAGCGTCTCCCCCTCCCGCCCGTCAGTCGGATCCGGGCCACGGTGATGCAACGCTTCTTGGAAAGTCGCAGCCTCCATCCGAAGCAGTTTTCCGAAGTGCTGCTTTAGAAAGTTAGCTGTTTGAAACAGCCTCGATGGAAACTGTGCTTTACTTTCATCTGTATCCTAAGGCCTAATTGAATTGAATACAAATATAAACTTATAACAGACGTTTCAGTCGTTCTCTTTAGCTTGTCTCACAAAAAGCCGGTTTAATGATCTTTCTGAAGGCTGTTTCACTGAGGCAGCAGAAAGGCACCAGCTTTACATCATTACTGAATAGTGCATAAAGGAATTATTTAGCAAGATGTTCTGTTTGTTAATAGACCCAAATCATGGTTTCTTTTACCAAATACTGCTTTTATTTGAGGTCTTTGAATGAATTTCATTCAAACAATGCTAACATCTGATGATAAAAACCACTAATGAGAGGAAAATCATCCACGGTTTTGATCTAGAGCTCTCATTAATTCCAAACTTCGCTTTTAGTTCGTTTTGCTGATCAAATCATTAGAACAGTTTTTATTCCTGCGCTGCCTCCCTCCAAAGAGAGTTAGCTTTCCACAAGCTTAAACTCAATTCTCTTTGTTTTCCTTATCCTGGGTCACATCACCCCAATGGAATGAAATAGTTTGGAAGGGGACTTCATCCAGTGACCAGGGAAGAGACACCCCCCCCCCCAATGCCAGACCCTAAGCCACCGATAAACCTGGGGACAGAGTCTGGGTTTTTTCAGTTTAGGTCTTGGACCATACACCTTAACTGATACGGTCTTTGTTTATGGGAATATATTTTTCCAGATTAAATATTGAAGAAAATGATTTGTCTAGGGACCTTCAGCACAGCACCGTGGAAATTTTTGCTCTGTATGTGATGTTTTCCGTACTTGTTTACACTGCTCTTTATACCTATTAGCACATGTTGTGCTGCCTTGTAAATTGTTATTAATTGCTGTATAATTTTCTGCAGTAATGCCAAGCTACGAGCCGTATTTTTTTTTTTTTTTTTTCTTCTTTAAAGATAAAAGCCCCAAAGTGCAAAGTTTGGAGATCTCTGAAACTTCTTTGCAGTGCTTTCCTCATGCCTCTGGCCAGGAGCTTGCGGAGGGCTGGAGGTGCAGGGATGTTGCACCAAATAGCTACCAACAGACATGCGATGGTGATGCCATTCCCTATCCAAATATTATGTACGAATCCTTGCGTCCTTTTCCCTCACACAGCCAAAATTGTTTAGACCTTCCTTGGAACTTAAAAGCACTAGGAAAAATTAGGACAATTTAAAAAGGCAAAATGTGAAGGAGGGTTAAAACACCCCCTGCCCTCCCACCACCACACTGGACTCTGCCACGGTGTAGTGAGACATGGGTTAGGCATTCGAACTGACTCCCCCAAATATTTGCCCTCTTAAATTGCCAGTGCCCTGGAGGGTGGAGGCCAGGCCATTGTATTACTTGAAATTTATGAAGATTAATGAAGAAGGCAGACAACAGTTCTGTGTCAGGAGACCAGGAGACAATTCAAACCACATTAATGGCAATAAATGGAGAAAATAATTTAAAAAATAGTCTCTGCAAGCATAGGGGATAGAAATGAGGGGGTTTGCATGCTTGGGATGTAAAATAACTCACGTTCCCTTACAGTGTCTCACTAGCTGAATTTTTTCCTTTAATTCAGAATCCGCTTACTATATTATTTTAATATAAGTAGGCATGTAGAACAGTCAACAAAATGCTGTATTTAAGACAAATGAGGAAAATAAATAGTGTTGCAAAATCAGCTATTGCTGGTGGTTCTTGCCATTCCCTTTCCCAGATGTTTCTGTATCTGTTCAGCAAAATTAATTACTGTCTTAACCATAGACTCACTTTTACATATAAGTGGTTTACTTTATGAGCAAGCAAACATCCGGAGATCTGAAGAGAAGAGGTAAAATAAAAAGAAAATTATAACTTTCAGACTTAAGTTGTGTGTTTGAGAACTGGGTCGTGGGAAGTGCTTGCCGTAGATCGGTGTTAGGAGCTCATTACCAAAAGACTACACTGACTCGTATGGTTAATTGGGAGATGAAGGTTCACGATGCTGTGACTCCAGCATTCGTTCTTCTTTTAGCACCTTCATCTGTATTTCTAGCCTGACTGGGATAAATATGCTGCTCAGTTTATTCAATAATGGTCCAGCCTTTGCTGGGATGTTTAAGGAGCATAACCTTTGTGTGGCTTGAGCTAATTTTCTATCTCAAATTCTAATGTTTATGTCCCAGGTCCTCTTCATACCTGAAGTGTTTTCTCCAGTGAGAAGATACTCTATAAGAACAAGGGAGGTTTTCTGGGGTGCTCTTGTTGGAAAGCCCATTCTGCCCAGTGACCACCAGTCATACGGGTTTAAGCTCGGTATCTGATGTGAAAGATTTTTGAAAATCCAATATATTTGGCTCACGGTCTAACAGTTTGTACTCCTGAGCACCTTCTTGAGGGCTGTGCCCTCTTATTTCAATGTACTCCATCGGTCAAAGCCCTCAGAGTGAGATTCTCTCCTGCAGGAGACCCAGACAAGGCCCTACACACGACTGCAGTGAGCTTGTGCTCTCTTTGAGGGATTTAAGGTGGAATCAAGTCATGCATAGACTAACCTGAAGTGAGACCTCTTCATTGGTGGGAATTTTATCCTAACAAAATTCCATGCATTGGCAGATTTGCAAAGCTTAGCCTTAAAGGTCAGTCTAAGTTTTATGAACTATTCTAACTGAAGAGAGAAAAAAAAAGAAAGTTTCCTTTAACACAGTTTACCCCAATGTTTTGCACATTAAGAAAAAAGTAAACAACTTCTGCATAAATATAAATAAATAAAAAAAAACCCCACAAAATTCCGCAGAGAAGTGAAGCAGAAGTTAGCCAGCAGTGGAAGTGAACGCACTCCTCTTCTAAAGCTCCTTTAGCTGAGAAGTGAGAGCTTAACACAGAGCACGGTTAAAGACAGCCTGAGCTCAAGTGCACCCCGCTCCGTTCTTCAGTCAGTTGCTTCGTAGTTATGTTTGTTAGACTGAAAGTGGGTAAAGCTAAAACAAATAGTGGCATTCACTAGAGATTGATAAGATAGAGGTCACCTCTACTAATATATAGTAGAATTATTCTCCAAAGAGCTCAATTTTAATTACATACTGGTTTAAGAGTATTACTTGCACAAAACCCTGCTACCTGTTTATGCTTCCAAAACCTAATGGAGTTATATTGAATAACTGAAAGGCCCCCAAATCACACTGACAACTTGTCTTCTAAACTCTGTTATGTTTTGTCTTAGCGCAAGTGCCAGTGCTAAAGATTATTGATGCAACTGCTTGCTCTTAGATGCTGAATCACATTAGCCTCCCTCCTGCCCTCCTATTTCATTAAGAATCTGGCTGCAGATCAAAAAATGTAATGCCTTCTCCACGTAGGGCCCCATAACTTTCACAAGCCCTAAAAAACCTACTGGCAGTGCATTGATTTCTCTCTCTTTTCTTTCTTTCTCCCACTCACTCCTGCTTGCTTTTGTTCTGTTGCTCTCTTTCACTCTTTTTCATTCTTTCTCTTTCCTTCTCTGTCTTTACTTCTTTCTCATGCTTTCTCTCCACCCGCCTTTTCCCTTCTCTCACTGTGCCTCTTTTTCTCTCTCTTTTTCCTCTCCCCCTTTTTTCTCATGGAGTGGTGAGAGAGAAAAATAGAAGTAGTAGGAGGGCAAGAGGTCAGCATGTAAGGAATTCCAGTTTAGCAGACAAAGCCAAAACACTAATGTATGTCCATATATTGTATCTGATATTTTTACTATATCTGCTCAAAACAGAGTAATTGTAAGTTGTTATTTTGTTTTCCTATAGGCTAATCTTTTTTCTTTTTTTTTTCTTCATTGCTGTCATCTTTGTTATAATTTGGACAAGCTGGTACTCAATCAACTTAGTTTAATTCAGAAAAAAAGTTCCTGTATGGAAGGATCTCCCAAAAGCTCTGCTGGAGAAGAGACCAGAGAGTGACCTTACTAAAACCAATGGGAATCTTGCCAGCAGTTTCAATGGGATCAGGATTCACCCCAAGATTCTGGATTCCAGCCAGGGGTTTAGGTCCATCTGGCACGTAGGTGCTACAGGAGATGTCCAGAGCTCTGCTCTGGGCTTCACAGCAGGCTTAGCCTTTAGCCCCAGATGGGGAATGCAGCAGGACTGTAAGAAATAGGGGTTTTTCCAGTTTTGTAAGGAAAATAATTCTTCCAGATAACATTGAACAATATTTCTAGAGTAACTGTTTGTCCCCAGAAACTAAGACAGTCCCTTTCCCAGTGTCCCTGTCAGTGCCATGGAGAACTTCATCTTCTCCTAATCTGTGAGCTTATTTCCCTTGGGTCGACTGATGGAGCTGAATCCTGCTGAGCCAGCACTACCCAACTGGGTGAAGGCACACGTGCCCAAAGCCTTTTTGCCCACAGGCTAGCGATCTGCTCCGTGGGACTGCATTAGCCAACCAGGCTCTTTGCAAACAGCCAGGTGTAAAGGGTTTTATTGAAAGAGACTAGAAACAGTACGTTGAGGTTCATTTCCTTTTTCTTCTTCAGTTTCCAAAATATTACTGTATACGCTGCCTTCGGTCCCTGTGTACCTGAGTCGTACAGATGTGTACACATACCTGAAAGTGCAAACGGGAGTGGTACCAACACACGCACCATTATACCTTCTTTAATTGACTTGGTGCGCAAATTTCTCCTGCTTGGGAATCTAGCTGCCTTCCTTGAAATAGGAAAAAATCTTTTATGTTACCCAAAGCTACAGTTTTAAGTTCTTGTTTTAATAGACCGACACATCATTTTTTACAAGATCTTGAAATCAATATTTCCCTCCAAACAAAAAAGTCACTTCTGTATTCTTGCCGTACTTTTGCTTTCCCCCCAGCATCTCTGTGTGGTACCCGTTAGAAACAGAAACAATCCCCAGCATCTATCATTTCACCAACAGTGGCGTTCAGAGCTAAAGCAAATCAAAATCTTTGCTGAAGCAATGTCTTGCAGTCACATAACACCCATGTTAGTATCTTGATTTGTTACTTGCTGATTTTAAGGAACATGTTTGTTTATTTTTTTACTTATTTAGTGTTATACAGCCCAAGGCATTTATTCATATAACTTTTAAAGTTGCTTCATTTAGAACAAGTTTCACGTAAAGATCATATTAATTAGGTCCTACACCTAAAGTTCATCTTAATTAGCATTGTTTCTTTCCCTGAGGTTCTAGTAATTTGTTAGAATTCAACATGGATATTCTGGAGCACTTACGGAGTGATAATTAGTCAACTGTTCTTGTTTCCATTGCCTTTAACATGGGCAGGATTAGGCCTGCAAACCACTGCGTGTAACTTGATACAACCACGGTGATTTCATTAAACATTTTAATAAATCTCTCTCACATAAATACCCATAAATGCACACATGCATGTGCATATCCAATCCCATTTATTTTGAATAAGGAGAATAAATCTGCTGTGGCAGTTGTCTCTCATGTACCGTTTATTTTGCTCATGTAAATTAATTTGGTTGTTTTTCATAACCATTCACATATTCCACTTCATTTCACAACTAATTTCTGGGATTGGTTTGATAGTCAGCTATTATCTTTTTGGACATGTGTACCTTCTTCATATTTCTTGTTGCCATAGCTGAGCAAACAATTGCTTGGTTCTTTATGTAATATTAAAACAAGTCCTATATCCTTAAATAGGACTATACAAATAAAATAGGAAATTCTTTTAGTGGAACAAATGCTTCAGACTGAAGTTGCGCAAGGCTATGATTTCAGCTGTACGAGAGTGATATTGTATTGTTTGGAATTTATTCTTGCTGAGTAGGGAAAATTAGTTAAATTGCTGCAGAAACCCTGTAAAAGTAGTGTATGAAAACATTTCCTATGACAAAGCACAGGCATTTAATACAGCAACGTATGGCATCATATCTTCCCTAGAATCTCCTTGAGTGATTTCCAGACTACTGTAGTACTGTGCTGTATAGAAAATATTGGGATTTTGTATTTGCATATTGGAAGCGCCACTAACTGTCGTAACAAGTGCAGCAGCAACAGGACCTTTGGACAGATTTCTCAAAGTGTCTGAGCATATAAAATGCAGATGGATGCACAGATGTCTTTCCAAAACCACTGCGGAAGTCTTAGTAGACTAAGTGGCTTTTGTAGCTCTAGACACCTTCTAGACATCCTCACAAATCTGGGCCTTGTCTGCAGAAGTGCAAAATGTCCTGCTGATTAAGTGCAGTCTGCAAGAAAGGTCTGGGGTATGGTTTGGGGGATTTATTTTTTTTTTTGCATAGCTTTGTTTTCAACATGAATTTTATATCTTTTCCTCGGTAGGCACTCAGGAGAAAGGAGATGATTTTCCTAGGCTCATTTCCAAATACCTGAGTTCTGTATCTCAAAGGGGTTGAGGTGTCAAACTGAACTCTGAATGCGGGTACCTAAGTCAGATTTAGTTTTGTCAGTTATGGCTGCTAAGAGAGGGTCAGATTCGGGATGACAGAATGAGACCAGATAAGGCCTCTTTCTGTGTGCATGTCTGTACTGCAAGCAGGAGACATATCGTCAGCCACCTGGAGATGTACTCAAGATTGCTTTGGTCTCATCGCTCAAGTCACAATCCTATTTAGGATGCGGTGAAATGAGCTTCATCCCAGGGTGACAACAGAAGAATGTAGCCAGGGTCTCCAGAGAGCTTGTTTAGCCCTTGCTGAAGGCCATGTTGCTGATGGCTTTCCATGATGGCTAACAAAGCTGGCCTCACTGGAGGTGGTTAACATGTATTAATACGTATTGACATCTCGCCTCCTGATGGCACATCCAGTGTGCCCTACGGAGCTGGGGGACGAGTGCCCTGTCCCTTCCCCTGCTTCAGTGGAGCATGGCCACGGCTGCACGGGGAGAAGGTGCTGCAGATGCACCGTACTGCTCCCCCCCAGGTCGCTCTGACCGAGGGCAACCACATGCTAACCACACGAGCCGCACCGTCACTTTCCCATCCCTTTACACCCCGGGGAGTTTGAAATCACCGTGTGTAGGAGGCTGCGCTTTTGTCTTTGCTGGTTTTCTGTCTCGGAAATGCCCACCTTGGCCATTCATGCCAGGGAGCTGACTGTTGTCATGTAGGCTTTTGTACGTTCGTTAACGAGGCCCTTGCGTTGGACTTTCCAGGTGAGGTGTTAAGAACATCGGTGTCGCTGCTGTAATGACCTTCGGCGTATAGGATGATGCCTCGCAGCTCCCAAGGCACTACTGATGTTTGCTGAGCCATGTCACTGTACGGGGGGGGGGGGGCAAATGCAAAAGGCACTTTACAAGTTTCACAGCTGTAGGCAGATTAGGAAAAAAGAGAGAGGGTGATGTAGAAGAAAGGAATGAGGTGTGATCAAGGTGGAAACCTAAAAATATTTTTTCTTTTATTCTAGAGTTTAAATAGACTTGTACAGATGTATGGTGAGTTGAGAGTACACAATGCTAAATATAAAGCCTCTGGGCTGATATACAAACCGAGATTTGCTCTGTGGTCTCAGCTATATAATTTTAGGTAGGAAAATTTAAGGCACCAGGTAGGCTGCAAGAGTGCATTTCTCCTTTGGTCAGCAGAGAATTATCATTTCTCTCACCATGAGGCATTTAGCTCTTTAGTTTATTGTGTCAAATTAGGAGAAAAGTCTGTGTTTTATTTAGTGGCGAAAGCCATGTAATGACTTCTTAATTTTAAACGATATTGGGGCAGTAGAGGTGAAACCTAGGTGGTTTTTTGCACCCTATAACACAATCTGAAAAGTCTCTTGACTGTGGTTAAAATGTCTGAACTGGTTTAATGGAGCTTGGCACATATTTAAAAGAGAAGTGGGGGTGGCACCAACCTTGCTGTTTCCCATCAAAGGCCAAAAAAGATGTAGAAGAGCCCGAATCTCTATTCCAGAAGTGAGTGTACAGCTGGTGCAGTTTCACACTGTGAATTTGGAGGCGGCACCGCTCACACTTCTTGGGGTCTGCCCAAGCCCTGGGGGAAGACCCGACCAGGGAAAGCTGCTTTTGGCAGTTGTAAACAAAACTACAGTATGACTTTCCATTCCCAGTGCTGGAAGTAGAGCTGGTGTGGGGCACCTCCTGTTTTCCTCTACGTGGGGAATAGTTATGGATATTCCTGGCCCCACCAGCCTGTTAGGGGATGTTTGCTGGCTGGTGAGGTGCTGTAAGTTGTCGCTGCTACCAGCCAAAGAAAATAAACCAGGGTCTTGTGAAGACACAGTGGCCTGCAATGCTTCCAAGGTACTTTGCAAAGCACTTGTCACCGCTGACAGTAAGAGGCTGGATAGTTATCCTCAGCTTTCATAGATTTTTTTCCTGTTTTAAACTACGATTTTCAGATGAGTTATTGCTTCCCATAGTGCTTCATGGTAATCTATTCATGTGATGCTGGCTCAAGACACTCTAGAAATAATTTATTCCCAGACATATTAATTTAAGTCTGTCTCTGCATTCACCTCACTAAAGCACAACCTAGGCATGTTCCCTATGAGCTTCTGGAGACAGAAGAAGAGTTTTCTGGCAGAGAGCTTTGGACCCTTTCAGTAAGATTGCACTTAAACACACAATCTGGATTTCAGACATGCAGACCTTTGAAGGGTGGAAATAATCAATTTGTGTGACAAGATGGAGTCCTGGAGCTGGTACGCTGCTCCAACATGAGCAGAGAAACTGTCTCCTGTAACCTAGCAGGCATCTTTGGATAGAAATGCAGAGGAAAATTTTTGGCTAGAAAATATAGGAGAAGTCAATACAGTTGTAGCCATTTGGTCCGGCAGAGAATTTGGTCCAGCCATAGTCGTTTTCCAGAAGGCTAAAGTGAAATCTGTTGCACAACAACACTAAAATAACTACCCTAAGGTTAAAGGTGGCCAGAAGAAAAGTGACAATCTCATCATGCCAGTTTAACTGAAAAGTGACAAAGTTGTCATTTCATTTCATTGTCATTTCATTTCGCCTGTTTACTAATTCCTTCCTTGGGCATGGCTTTATTCTGCGTAGACTTCTCCATAGAAAGCAATATCCACGGAAAAAAATTATCTTCTGTTTACTTCCTTTTGCTTGTCTTGGTAATATAAATTTTAACTCTCAAAATTTTTCAGATGATATTAAGCATGTCAGCGTGGTACGTGAAGGTATAACTAAGAGTAATGGGATGAAACTGAGCCAAAGCAAATGTTGGCTGCATAGCAGGAGATGGTCTGTTACCGAGAACTGTCAGAGGAAGGTATAGTTTCCCAAGGGAAGCGATGGAAAAACCATCACTTGAGTCATTTACAGCCAAACTGGAAAAAAACCTTTGAAAATATATTTGAGGGGGCGAAAGTTTTCTTAAACGATGTGGGGACTAAATGATCTAACAGGTCCTACCTGACAGCTGCCCGGGCAAGCTCGCGGAGCCCGATCTTGTACCTCCAAGCACGCTAATACAGCAGGCGGCTGTTGCCAGGGTCTCTCCCTCTTTGCCACACAGGGAGGTTGTTACGGCATTCATCTGGGTTTTGCTTGTGAACGCTGTGGCAGCAGGAGTTCAGCGTGAAACCCCTGGATTCCCCCCACTCCCCCCACCTCCTATGGGGCTGGGGAGGCAGAGGGGAGTGCTGCCCAGGGGTAGGCAAGGTGGGTACCCCCACGCCATACAAGAAAGCTGGGATCTGCCTGAGCCGAGAGCTGAATTGCAAAGTCCAAGACGAGCAACCCACCCCGTGCTTCCTCCACCGCTGTCTGTCCTCCTCCTGTCCCTCCTGACGCTGCGCCTGGACGGACAGTCGGAGTTGGTGTGTCCCTAGCTCTGAACTTTTTTTTTCTGAAACAGCATATATGAATCACCGCTAGACTCTTGCATTTTAAACAACTTCTCAACTGAAATTATAGCAGAGACGAAAGCATTAAGTATACATTGGTAGAGTGGGTCCCGAATAATGAAAAATGCATAAGCCTATGTCTTTTTTTTCCTCCCTTCCTTTTAATACAGAGCAGGTAAATTCCATTTTCTTCTCTGGAGATTTACATACTGAATTTGTTTTAAGACAGAAGAGACAGCTCTTCTTTAGGGGGTGGGTTTTGTGCTGAATGTGGCTGTGTGATGCTTCCCTCCCATCCACCCCCCCAGAAAAAACAGTATTGCTCCAATGTAACAGCAGATAAGTAACCGGCCTCCAAGAGGTAAAAGCAAACCAGCCCAGAGCCCCTTAGGAAAGGTAAGGCCTTTGGAGGGCATTTTGCTGAGCTCCCTGGTTAAAATCCCTCGCAGCAGCCAGCCTTGCTGCTGACACAGAGAGCTGGAGAAGTAACAGCTCATCTACTCAGCACCTGCCAGTGAACACTTGTTTCTGCCAAGAGTAACTTGGTACCAACTTTAATAATATCACAATGCGGTATTTAAATAATTTGACAAGGCTATTTGGATAACTACCAGGAATTGCTCAAGTCAGTAATTTTCCTTTGGGGAGACTAAGTTAGGATCTGCATTTTCTCAAAGATAATATTGCCTCATCCCATCTCCGAAAGAATTTTAAAGCGTGATTATATATATATACGTATATTAAATGGTGGGATTTAACATTGTGGAAAACGAAAGGCTGATAGTGAAGCCCAGAGCAAGCAGGTCTGCTGATAACCCCCTCCACCTGCCTGGCCCTGGAGCCGTTCTCTCCCTCCACCACACTCAAAAAGAGTCTGTTATTTAGGCAGTGTGTGGACTGATTGAGGCTTTTTCTCTTCAGAGCCAAGCCAGTGGCTCTCTAGGCCATGTCTCACTTTAATTCCTCAATAATCCATTTCGGCACCACCTTGGGAAGGACTTCCCAGGGCTGAAGGTTGCTCTGTGCGTCGTGTGCTATTCACACCACGTCCAGGTAACTTGCACCTTACGGGCTGAAAAATGCAAGTCTAGACCAGAAACTAGAGAAATGCATTTAATTCTAACACGAGGTCTTGATATTCTCCAAAGGTTACTTTGCTCTGGGTTTGCACTGTGTATGGACATGTTTGTAGAGGGGAGTATTAAAATTTCCCTGTGTGTTTAAATTGAGCTGATTAATTACCAGAATCTTGGAGAAAATCTCTCTCAAAACGCAAGAGTTGGACGTTGCGACAAGGCTGCTGGGGCCTGATCCAAGCCCTGCCGCTTCCCACCCAGCTGAATACATGATTTTCTGCGGGATCGCAGAACATTTCATAACCCATTAACAAAAAGATTGGTCTCATCTGCATTAGGCTGGCAGAAGCCAGCCCCAGTGAGGCTACAAGGTCATGATTCTGATTGCTTTGAAACAAATTTTCCTGATTTGAGTGTGTCGGCACTGATGGCTTTCAGAGCATCCCGGTCCGTAGCCCCATGTTCCCCAACTGTCTGGATACGCACGTGATGGATCTCCTGTAAGCTGGGTGCGTGTTCCAGCTATGGCACCAGGCTATTAACCTCTGGGTATTTGCATTATTAGTCAGTTTTCTAAATCCTTCGAGTTAAGTACAGAGACAGAAAAAATTTTTCCATTTTGTTGGAGCTTGAAGTTGTCTGGTATGAATTTTACAAAGCACTCAAAATACTTCGCTTTCAGCCAATTTGCTACTCTGGCTATATTCTGTCTCATATCTTCACAGAAAATTACTTGCTGCCAGCTAAATACAGTATGTTGATGACCTACTAATTTATGACATGCATTTGGAGCTGGGAACGAATTTATAAACAAACTTTAAGTTCTTTTTCCCCTGTGAATTGTACCAGCATTTGTTTTAATTTCCCAGTAGTCACGCTTAATGTGTCAGAAGCTATGTTCAACTTCTTGTTTTCCTCCAAAAAGAAGGAAAAAAACGGAGAAATAGCTAACTTAAGTTCAGCTCCTGTCAGGTATTATGAGCAACACTTTGAAATGAGGTATGAATCCAAATAAAATATTTTAACTATGCAGTATTTTACCAAAATCTGGAGGAGAAAAGGTTTACTTACTAAACAATCATTTGAGCTGTAAACCTTAAAGTATTCACCAAGGTCCCTTAAAGTTAAACAGAAAAGAAATATCTATCAGCACATTTTAACAGAAAGCAGAAGTCCTCACTAGATAGTATACAAAAAAAAAAAAAAAAAAAAAAAAAAAGCACAGCTTTTAAAGGTACTTTTCTGAAGTGATTCGGGGAAAACTCCTCGAGCCAGTATGGAAATTAATACAGCTGAAGGTAACCTAAATTACTGGCATTCATTTGATGCTACAGCAACCCTGGGACCAATCCTGGAAACCCTACTTCAATTAATATTACTAAAGTCAACAAAATTCAACGCGGGAGCATAGCTCTGTGCCAGCAGTGGGACGGCACAGAAGGGCAGCCTGGGGGCTACTGCTGGGGCTTGGGCTGGTGCCTCCACCGTGGTCCTGGTCCTGCCTTAGTTCCTCTGCTCCTCCTGCTTCCAGCCCTGTTAAAGATGGTTTGCTCCTCCTGCAAAGGTCCTAATTGTTCGCTCATGTGCCATGTCCTACAGCAGCTTTCCAGGAAACAAATTTCTCATGTGAGGAAAAATATCTGGCGAGAAGGGTTTTCCCAGGTGGTTCAGTGACTGAGGGCTGTTCCCTTGCTAGACCCATCAGCGAGTCGGGGCAGCTGTTTTACAACTGGAGACGAAATGTTGTTTAGATTAAGACTGGTGTCTGGAGCACATGGGACACAAATAGGTATGTGGGAACACATCCTTTACGTGGATTTTGATGCTGGGGTTTATGTAGTGCAAGAACTGCTTAGGGTCAGCCCCTACCACAAGGACTTAAGCACCAACGTGCATTTTAGCTGCCAAAATCGAGCATTTAATCCTCTAGGGAGATCGAGACTTTTGTCCAAAGCCTGCTTCTGCCAGAGGAGCACCATTAGCAAAACATAGTAGGTATGGTGTAAAAGAAAGAAAGGCTCCCCTTTGTTCTGGTTTTCATGAAAAAAATACGTACTTTCTCATGTCCACTCAAGGGAATCGTGACTCTCACTTCGTGGGAGAAATATGCCCTTTTCTCCCATTTTGTCACAGTCCTTGAAGTCCCTGTGGGGGCTGAGCCAAGCCCTGCATGTCTCCACGGCATTTCATACCTGGCAGGCCACGCCGTGTCCCAGCCCCTTTCATGGGACCTCTCTGTAGGTCCAAACCTACGCCCAGAGCAGGACATACAAGAACTCGAAGGGAAGGGGTAGAGACAAGCACCCAAAGCTGGCCACAGTGATACCTACACTTCTGTCTCATAACTTCAAGAGCCACAACTGTGGTTCACAGCCATGTTGACCATTTTCTGGCTGTTTGCAGCCACGTTGATCGGCAGAGACCGAGCCCTGGTGTTTCTGGACCAGCTGTTGCCCACCAGGCTATTCCCCAGAGTGGAGAAAATACTCCTCTCGCAGCAGAGCTCGCGGCACATCCTCACTGCATCGCTCTAGCTACACAATGAGCTCTCATGAGGGCCAAAGATTTAGCCAGCAGAGTTGATTTTTTATGAGTTCGTCAACTTTTTGTTGTGAATTGTATTCGTTAGGCAATTAGCTCTGGTTGCAACCCCCTCCAGGCTTCTCAGTATTGCCCGGATGGTTGCAATAAACAATTTCCAGCCTATGAATTGTTTTGGGAGGGGATCATTTTGAATAGCCCTGTGGTGTCTGAATGTTTTTTTAAAAGTCAAATGGTATCACTGAAAAACTGCCTGCATTTAAGAGTGAAATTTTAGCACATTTGAGAGGAAGAAAATAAGTCTTCCTTCAGTTTTTTAAAAGCACCAGGAGGTCTTGTGAGGATTGTCAGAAACTGGTTTTAACAGCCAGCCACCTACCCACTTAACTGTACCAAAAAAATTGCAGATCATTTCTTTATTTCCTCTCGACCATATTCTCCACCCTCTCTTAGGAATTAATAAGGCTCATCTGTACAAAGTAGAAAACTCTCCAGGCAGTTCATTCTGCTCTGCTGCTGCTCACTCAACTATTTTTCACACTACAGGCGCCCATTGCTGTCCTGTTTCTATCTATCAACTTTTTCCTTTGTTACAACTTGTCGTGGGTCCATCCTCAGTTATTAAATCACTGAATCATTCCCTCTATATGTTAATACCAAACTATCTGAAAGGCTGGGGAAAAAAAAAAAAGCAAAAAAAAAAAAAAAAAAGCCAGTAGTGCATGGTCTGTCCTTCAAGCCTTTGTTAGTTATGGGTGAAAACAAACCCCATCCCAGCCTAACCTTTGTGCTCTTGAAAACCATCCCTGTATTCCCCGAGCCGCCTACGCTGCTGCTGCACCACCGCCTGCCGCTCGCAGTCCTCCAGGGAGCTGTCAGCGTCCTTATTCATTGAGGAGCCCAACTAATAGGAACCATCCACCTGCTCCAGGGTGACTCCGTCTCTCCCCACTGCGATGCTTGCCGGGATGTGATCCTTGCCTGTTGTCATGACCTTGTTTTATTGGATGTTCTAATAGAAGCTGAAATGGATATTAGCTGTAATTACTCATTCCACAAGATTCTGTAGGTCACTCTTTGTACCAGAGTTGAGAACCTTCATTGTCTACATTGCTTAAATTACTGAACATTGTGCCATCAGTTCTGAATTAGTGCTCATTAATGAGCCTGTGGTTCGAGAAATTCCCTATTTATTATTCAGAGGCCAAGTATAATTCAGGCAGCTGCAATGCAACACTACTTGCCTGACTTTTGATCTGTGATGGAAAGGCCTGGTTTTGGTTTTATGTTGGGTTTTGGGGGTTTATTTATGCAGGAGGGAGGCAGATAGCAAGCGAAGAGGAACAGATTTTTTTTTTTCCCTCCTAGCCTGAAATCTCTCTTAGGTACCAGACTCCTTACAATAAAGCAAACCCTTTTTTTTTTTTTTTGGATGTACTAATATCTACTTGGTTACAGAGTGGATAATTCCAAGATCATATTAAATTTCTCTATAATCCTGGAGATGACTGGCCACTGTATTAACCCCCTGCATTAAATAGCCTCTTCCTCTGTCTTTCACTTTTGCACCTGCTCCTTCTCTGCTCTTTCTCTCTCTCTTTCTCTCCTGAGCACACAAATCCCAAGCATTGACACGTCGTCACAGACTGCTAGTCCCCACTATTTTAAGCTATAATTATCTCCTTTATGTTTTCTAACACTTCTCCAAAAGGTTAAGTAGCGCTGAATTCAGTGCGCAGCGCAGCTGAGTGGTACCCTATGAAGCCGGTGCTGACGATGCTGCCGGCCCATCCGTGGTGGTCAGAGGACAGGCTTCACCTCCAGCAGCACCCCTGGCCGGTCCTCCCCGGGGACACTTTGGTCGCTTTGCTTTGCACTCTCTGGCCCCACCAGCAGTATGTCAGGCTGCAAACAACCTTACGGGGAAAAAAATAATGTCATGTATTTGGGGGGAGTGGAGAGGAATCCGGATGAGTAGGATCTTGTTTTCTGCAGGGGGAAAGGGAGTGCCTGAAGACGTTCAGTGCTTTTTGGGGGTTTGCTAATCGATGCTGGCACCACCCCGAGGGCGAGGGAGCCAGGAGGGAGCAGGCACCCTCGCAGCACCGCCGCTCGGCTCAGTGCAGCAGAGCATTTCCAGGTATCTGCGGTTTATGACTGGGCATTTCTTGTGTCAATAATTAACAAAAATATCAATGTGATAACAGCAGGGGTGGAGATAAAGCTGGGTCTAAGACTGTAATGGCTTAAGGGAGCATATCCTGCGAGTATGCCAACAGACTGCGGGGCTGCCGTGTTTGCTAAGGAGAAAGCAAAACCGGCACTGCCTGGCTGGTATGATGCTGCCTCTGAAGAGAGACTAAATGCTATAGCTGTTTGCAAAAAACCCTCTAGTTCTGTTGTTTTTGAAATCAGACCCATGAAATTTCTACTATACAAACCCCAAGAATATTTCATAAAATGGCCAAGATCTCCAGAGTTTCTTCTCGCCCTGCTCTGGCAATACTAGCATTATTTTTCTCTCTTTTTTTGACTTGAAAATGGAGCACGCTTGTTTTCTTGGCCAAATCACCGTTTTGTTTAGGCAACATTTCACACATAATTATCTGTGGGGAACGGGGAACTTTCAGAGGAAAAGTCAAATTAGCAATTTTAATGCTAGAAAATTCTTGAAGAAGTGCAGCTTGGGTAATTGATAGAGACCTAATCTTTACAAGTTATAGCAGTCTTTGAAGAGTCCCCAGCATATTTAACTTTATTCTGTAATTGTATGCTTGGGCTCTGAAGATATCTTAAGACTTGCTATTTATCTGCCTGGTGAGGCGCAACACTTTCTTATTAAAAACATATCTATCATGGTTAATGACTTGATTTTTTTCCTTTAATACAGTACAATGACAGGTGTAAAGAGAAGATGAGCATCAGATGCTTGAGCAATATGCTCACTGTTTCAAGACGCCTTGAACATCAGCATTCCTTCATGGTGCCAGAGGAAAAAAAAAATACGCTACACAGATTACACGCTTGTGTTAGATAGAAAATAGTACCATTTGCAGTTTCAGTTAAAAGCATGTTGAAGTGCATATGGAAAATACCATTAGGAGGAACTCCAGAGCGCCTGAGTAAAATGGGTCATTAGGCTTTCGTTTGTTGGAGAGTGTCTCCCATCTGACAGTGCAGAATGGTAGCATTTTTAGCAGCTTATGTTCCCAGTTACATTAAACAGACAAACAGATTGACTATTTTGCATTTCTCATTTGACAACAGCTTGTCTTCATTTGCAGCACACTGGTGGCTGAGCTGAAAGCATGGCGGATGAGTGTATCCAAGGTCCTGGTTTTGAATAACAGCAGATGCCAACGTTTAACTTCAAAATCAATCAATTCTTTTTCCTGCATACGGATAAAAGGTCTAGTGAAGTGCCTGAAGGGGGTTTTCTGCTGTTTACAGCTGAAAATATATTAAAAAAACATTCATTACAAAACTTTCTGCCAGAGATGTGGACGCTGGTGATTTTATGAAAGTAGGTATGTGAGAAAGTGTTTCTAATTGAGGGGTACCAAAAACATTATGCGAGGCCTAGCGGAGCGTCATCTTTTAGACTCATATCTGGAAAAGTGCTTGACTGCTGTCAGATCTTGGGCCAGACACCACTGAGCAGACTCTCGGTGATCACCCACTTTCCTGCCATGCTTCTCCACACCACCAACAGCGAGTGCAGGAGCTCACGATCTGCAAACACAGGAGGTTATAAATTAATTGTTGTTCAGATTCCTGGAGTATTTGGCCTGAAACCACTGTGGCCCGTAAATGCTTCTCCTCTGGGGGGTGGTTGGGTGGGGAAGACCATGGCAAAATATGCATGGGGTCAAAATTGTTGAAAACATCTCATCCTGAAGGCAGCTGAAGCATGCTTGGACCCTCAGCTTCTTGGGACAGTTGCAGTTCTGCCCCCATGCACGTGCAAAGCGCTGTGAGCTTGGGAGATGCCAAGAAGCTTAGTGTCTGTTTATCTTCCAGCAGCGTGCAACCAAAATACAGAAATACAGGCTGACATTTACCAAGTATCCATGATTTGGCTCCTGGTAGAAATGCAATGGCAGTCTGCATTTTCTTCTGAAACAGAGGGATGGGGTTGATTGCCTTCCCTTCCATGCACTGCACCTGGCAATAGGACTCCCTGAACTCCCTGAAAATGTAGGATGCTCTCAGGTGGGAGCAACATCCATCCCTTATCGGCAAGATTTATCACTGTCCAGATAGCATGAAAGATTCACGAGGTAGTAAAATGTGAGTGGTATAAAGCTAATCCCAGTGTCTGGAGCATTTGGCAGGGGAAATGTAGGTCCGATTACAATGTGAATTGTAAATCTTTCTTCTTTTAAGTCAAATTCTCCTCAAATAAGAGACGCGTTATTTTCTGCCCAGTAGCAGAAAAGACAACCAAACCCAGCACAGGGTGCTGGGGGAGTTCTTTTCGTTGTTATGGGAAAGCAAGGGAGCTGCTTCTCTTGCTACTTTTCAACAGGTTTCGAAGCCTCTGCTGTAGGTCCCCACCTCAAGGTGACGACTGGGGTTATGAAGCCTGAACTGAAGAGGTCCAGCCCAACCAGCTAAAAGCAAAATGCATAAGGCAAAGCAGTCTCCAGCTTTTATTAAGCGGTTGCCTGTGTAGCACAGCGTTTGGGTCCCAGGTCTCCCAAAGCACCATGTGTGAGCCTAGGGGCTTGACTCCAGCTTCTGATTTCAGGGAGTGAAAGCTAGACGTGACAGTGTGCAGCACTGAGCCTTTTCATCTTTTTTTGGATTTAGCCTGAGGTCAATGATTTTCTGCAGCCTGAGGGTGACAGGGAGAGTCTCCGGGGACTGATAGTACAGGGACATGCAAAGCACACCCGTGACATGCCCTAACACTCCTGCTGAAATGGTCTCCTTCTCCCATGAGAAGTTCAGAGGTTTTGGCAGCTGCAAATAGCCACCAGTTAAGAAGCAACCCAAGAGGTGTGTGGGGGGAAACCTTTACCACAGAAATATTTATTTCCTTTTCTCACCCACCGTCCCTGAAGATTTCCCTCTTTAGCAGCTCTGATCACATACACAGAGCAAATACTGTTCAGGACCCTGAAATAACACCTGCAGCCAGAAATCTCTCATTAGAATAAATCGTAGGTTTTCATCCAGGTTTTTCTAGCCATAGTGGAGAAACAATTTCTTGATTTTCTTTTTATATAGAGATGCTGATGAAGAGCATTCTAAAATCCTTTGGATAATATTTGTTTTGATGTCAGGTCAGTTATGTTAGATTCCTCTTTGAAGATCTGGCTTGGCAGTGCAGGGAATGCAACAAGAAAAACTAGTTTTGAATCTGAAGTAATTTGGGGAGAGCACATCTGGGAAAAGAACTATCGGTACCTAAAACATACAGACAAGCCCTTCTGCAGAGTAGCTAACATTTGCCATACAGGCACATCTGGTACCTATAATGAGTCAAAAAGTCGACTCTACCTTGTAATTTTCTGAAGCAGTTTCCTTTTTTGCAGTTTAGTTCACCACATTTAAGCATGAACCAAGGCTCATTGGACTGATCTCACTTGATGCTACCACACCACATCCACATGGACTTTTTCTGAGCCATCTGTGATGAACACACAGACTGCCGTGCACATCCCAGAATACACTAGTTTAGGTCAAGGCTTCCTTTGGGTCCCCCACCCGCACGTGGTCTGAGCAGTCAAGGGATCTGCTGATAACATAACCAGTGCTGATTTGCTGGGGTTTTCATGTGAGAAGGTAAATGCTATGGATGCTTGGTGGCCCGTAAGAAGCAGTGAGGGTTGACAGTCACTAACGAGCCCAAAAGGCTTGGGAATTCCTGCAATGAGGGCTTTTCCAAATGTCTGGTTTCTCTAAGCTGTCAACTTCTGCACAGCTAGAACAAGGCCTAGCATCAAAAAGGCCCATTATCCTTCTCCTGCAGCAGAGTTTTGCTTAATATACTCTACTGTATGCTCCCTGATAACTGAGTCTCCCTGTCCATTCTGCCAGATTCGTTTTAACCAGCCTAGCAAGGCACCAGTGCCCAGCCAGCACGTGGCTGTGTAATGGGCTGGAGAATCATTCCCACTCAACTTCTTTGCCCAGAGGGGCACGCACAGGGTTTAGTCTTGCTCTCTGAAAAGTGAGGCTTTCTCTGCCACTCTCCACTGGAACACGTTTTGTTCCATCTACTTCAAATATCTTGAGATTACTGCAGAATGGTCTCTCGTTGTGACTGCATTTAATCTTCCGCGTTTCTGTCTGTTCATAAGTTGTTGCGGGTGTCTGCAGTCTATCGTTATTAAGTGTACGTAGTGATTAGAAGGAAAGAACAAGAGATTAGAGGAAGCCAAGAGCTCTCTGAGGCACACAGAAAAAAAAATTAAGAAGGAGAAAACACTTTCAAGGCCACTGGAGTACGAGAGGTCCCAGCATGTGGTCAAAAGACATAAGCAAGTAAAAAAATTGACAAAGGCCATTGCTTGGGCTGTTTGTATGATTGTTTCACAGTAGAAAGAGCATAATATTGATTCAAAAAATGCTGTCTGTCCTTTTACCTAGAGCTATGTATTTTGATAGTCAAAAGTGTATAGTTTTTTTGACAAAAGCATTAAGGAATAGCTATGGAAAGTACCACAGCTTAAATGACCATGTTTTGTTTCTTCTCACTCTTTAAAAAGAATTGTTGCCGTTGCTAGGACATGCATTTAGAGCTCTTTGTTGTCTTAATGGAGACTGAAACATGTGTAGAGTTTGGCGTTTGCTTTTTTTATTCATCAGCTGAATAAAAAAGCCAAGCAGACAAAGCATTTGTAGTGCAAGAGTGGAGTGCAAATCCCTCCCTGTAAGCTGAACAAAAAAGCTCATTAAGAGGAGGTGGGATTTCCTGGTCACAGCTTTTAACTAAAGGGCAAAGGTCTCCTGTTAAGTACCATACAGTCTAAACAGGGCTGCGTAAAATTATGGGGGGGGGGGGGGGGAAGTCAAATATTTGTTCTTAATTCTCAAGTTAGTTTATCCAGAGTGGCAACCAGGGAAGTGTTGGGAATGATTAAATGGCTGCATTGAGGCTACAAATTGCTGCTACTTGCTTTTGTAGCTGGACTTGTTGCAGTTGAGTGATGTCGCCCATCAGTGCATTGTGTGCACAGTAAAACAGTCGAGCAGTGACAGATAGACTGAAACTCGGAGCTACTCCATCACTGCTGAAGGATCCTGCTCACTGGGAATTGAGAATGAGCACAAGCCATGCACGCTGCTCAGAAACAGCTGCTTTCACTCCAGCCCAGCTCCTCAGCTGGCCAGGGCAAGCAGCAACTAGTAAATATGCTTTATCTCTGATCTCACCGGGGAGGAGAGCCAAAGAAAACACAAGCAAAATAAATAATTTGGCAAAATGCTCTACTGATAGGTCTAGATGCTCACATTGTAAACTTCCCAGCCAGCAGCACGCAACGTCAAGCGAGAAGATGACTCGCAAGAAGAGCAGTGCCGGACACCAGCTGGAAACGTGCACAAACTGCCTTGACAAAGAGACGCTGAGACAGCAGCTCAGTCCACCCTTACTGTGGCTGCCGCAGCAGAGCAGAACCTGTGCGGTCAGGACCGGTTTGTACACTGGCTTACAAACGCCGCGTCTCACACGCAAATGCTCCCACAAAAAAGTGAGAAAAGGTGACCTCGGAGGTACGGCCGAGGGCAAGGGCAGTAAGGGCCTGAGGAAGCACGAGCATCCTTTGGGGGAAAAAAATAAGGTGCTGGCCAAAGCACTTGGTCCAGTTTGAGTGTTGCCCTGCTGCGCTTCGCTCAGTCCTGGAGCGCAGCCTCTTCGGCACAAAGCCGCTGTTAGGTAGGCAAGGCTTTATCAGTGGGATGGCTTGGGTGTTACGTAGGCGAGGCTCTATCAGTGGGATGGCTTGGGTGCTACACGGCATCTCCCACCCAGCCATATAGGAATAGGCAAAAGTGCCTTTTAACAGGGACTCTGCACAAATTTGTTCACTTCCCTGTTTTGCGATCTCACTGCCTGTCCACAAAAGGGCAGGTCCCTCCGCTCTCACTGTGCCCAAGGAGAGGGCAGGAGGGAGAGGGAGAAACATCCCCAGCGTCTTCTCCCCGCTCATCTATTTCTGCCTGTTTCCTTCTGCGGTTTCGCACCTCTGTTCACTGGCGGACTGTTTGCTAGTGCATTGGGTTGCTGTTTTGGTTGTTCTGTTGATCGGAAAAGACGACAGACAAACGTAGCCGTGTAAGGTATGCAGGTTTAGAAGACTCAGTTCTGGGAACAGGTTTATCTGGGGCTGGAAAATAAATGGAAATTTAGTTTATACAGATTGTTCTCACTAACTGTAGAATCAGCAAATTTTGTGTATGGGTTCATCATGAAATTGAAACGGCCGAGGCTTAATATACATTGTGAGCTCTAATTGAAGGCATTAATTAACATTAAAGCCAAATTCTTCCAATCGCGTGCTGAACAGAAATCAGGGAGAAGCAGGTAAGCAGTGTGGATATCATTTGGCGTTCTTTCTGAAACACAGATTAGCATTTAGAGTCCAATCCTCTGCAAAAACTCATTAATGGGCAATTAATTATGCTTCATAATTTGCACCTACGCTTAACTATGTGCAGAACAGCAGCAGCTGCATTAAACATTGGTACAAAATCAAAATAAAATGAAACCACACCAAAGACAACTGTTGTGCCAAACAGAGCTTGAATGTAGAAGTCTGTACTGACGTCAGCTCCCTATTTATTAAGATAATGAAATCTATTCTGTGGAAGGCCTAGAAGAACCTCAGCATGAAGTTTTGAACTCTCCCTGTAATTGTTTCATTTTGAGGATGAATTTTGGTGCTTCTATTTTTGTACATGTTCTGGTTTTAGTCATAAGCAAAGATGGTTGATGACAGGCAGGTACATGCACTAATGTCCTTGTACTCTGAGTATAACTGCTTTTAATAGGAACAGCTTGTATCAGAATGTTGAGTATTGAACAAAAAAGAAACTGTCAAGTTAGAAATGGTCCCATTCTAGAATTAAGAGCTTTTTTTACTTTAAAGAAATGGTGTGGCTTTTGAGCAAACCTGGCGCTTTTTTTTTTTTGGTTTTTTTTGGCCTCAGGTGGAAAAAAAGGCAGAAACCTGAACGTCAAAGAGAAACTCAGAAGGTGAAAGAACCCATGTGAACTGAAACCAGAAACAGCTCACACAAACCTGCTGAGAAACAAAACTGTCTTTGCTTAGCCGTATACCAACTCATTGTCTTTTTTGTTGTTGTTATTTATTTATATCTCAGGAGCTTCAGGAGGCCCATATCCCTGCAGTCTGTTGGGCGCAAGGGAGTCCGATTACAAAGGAGAGAGGGAAAGGTGGAGGAGGAGGAGGGATAGAGAGAGGATGCAGTGCAGTGGGCAAAGTGGAACTAATCATGTGTTATGCTGTTGTAAACAGGAGGAGGCTGAGAGTGTCTGCATGACCCAAGGGCATACAGGATGTCTGTTAGGGTTGGAAAACAAACACGGGTCTCCTGTGTCACCCTGCTGAAAGTCACTTTCAAACCCAGGTACTGAAGAGAAAAGGTGCGGATGTTAGAGCGGTAGACCACATAGAAACGAGTGTTGGTACAACTGGCTCACCAAGGAAATAATACAGTTTTGATGTGAACTAGTAAGAGAACATGGATTTTTGAGGAGAAAGGCTTGGTGAAAAGCCTTTCTCCTCAAAAATCCATGTTCTCTTACTAGTTCACTCCCTGGCAGGTAAACGAATCAAACTGAAGGTGCAGCACAAGCGTCCTGGCAGTGAGAAGGGGTGGATGAGTACTCAGTAGCAGCAACGTGGAGGCTGGGGGTGCACAGCTGGATGGCAAGAACTTTGTGTCCTCCAAACCTTGAACTGAAGCCGAAGACTTCATCTTTCGTGTCCTCTTTCTTGAAATAGGAAAGTGCAAATGTCTGACCATCATTTATCATGATCAGTTTGTGGGCACTAGAAAAAAATCGTCCAATAATCCCTGTCTTTAGGTCTAATGTGATTTGTACTTGCTGAAGCAATGTATTTGTGAGGAGCTGGCCATGCCCACTTGTGGCAAGCAGAAGGCCCAGCCCTGCAGGCTTTGGTCCCAGGAAATAACAAACCTGTAGTACGTGAAGTGCTATGACCACGCCAGCAGGAACCATTTCAGGAACCTTTGCAGAAGATCTTGAGCCTCCTGAAGTGCTAGGTGGATGATTTGAAGGGATAGAGGGGCCAAATATCTTACCTTGCCATGTTCTACCATCATCTGAGGAACCCAAGTTCACCAATTTGGGAGCACTGCCCGAGTTTTTCCAAGTGCAAGGAGCAGCAGGGGCTTTCATCTCGCATGTGTTACACAGCAGGAGATGCACATTTTGAACACCCTGCAAGGTTGTGAGCTGACATAGCTCAGGGGAAACCTAACCATGTAGTGCCAGTGATTCTTCTTAACAAATATGAATAATTCTGAAAACTAATTCACTGAATAAAGAAATCCAAGAAGATAGGCTAGATAATTTTTGGACATGAGAGAGAGTTCCTGATGGCTCCCTCAGGTAATAATGAAGGAACTGAGATGATCAAAGGCTGTGCTGTCTTCTAGAGCCAGAGCCAGTTACATCAACCTGCTGGAAAAACGCAAAGTAGGTAATCAGAGATCCTTGAAGAAAAAATTCATTTTTACAGCATTCAACTACTGACTTATTTGTAAGAAAAGTAGATTAAAAATTGGAAGTGGGGAAAGTTTTTGAAAATATTTTCATTATTAATTAATCACTATTTCACTAATGCCTGCCATCTTGACGTATAACTGATTGATCAGGCACAGTGCATGCACAGGGATATTTGAGTTTGCACCCATGTTAGTTCTATGGAAGAGGGCTGCAAAAGGCATCTTACGAGCAGGTAGCAACTTTCATTCTAACACATTCTTTTAAGCTGCAAGTGAGATCATCCTCTTATGGAAACCAAAGGGTGTTTTGTAAGGGCTTTCCATATAGAGTGTTTTTCACTATATATGTATTTCTCTCTTTAAATGGGAGTGACAACTTTAAATTTTTAGTTTTTCACTGGCGGCAGAGGGTTGCCATAGATGGACATCTGTGTCCCTTATGTAGCTGCACATGTCCAGTTGCCACCTTCACCACTTCTGCGAGCATACCCTCGCTGACTGGCTTACATCCTGAACAGGCATTGCAGGGAGAGCGTGACCTGGTAATGGTAATAAAAGTGATTTCATGCTACCTTTCTGCCTGCCTTGTGTGGACTGCAGGCCGAGTCTGAGCATCTACTGAGGGCTGCCTGTAGTCTCCTCCAAAGGCAAAAGTCTGAGGAGCTACAGAGGCACCTCGTCCTGGTAATGTTCACCCAAGAAAAGTCAACACACACCTCTTTATGGTGACCTTGCAGGGTGCCTTTGCAGGGCAGCTTCTTCCTCAGCTCATGTTGAATAATTTTGGCATCTAGCTGTCACGCACAGGGACCACGTAAGAGCCAGAGTATGTGATCATACTCCTGTTTTCACAAGAATGCTGCTTCTTTCAGTACAGAATCATCTCTCCCATCACAAAAGTACAGTCGCTCCTGCCTTGTTTTGTCTCGTAGCAGTTTAGGAGTGGAGGTAAAAAAATAATACAGCATCTTAGTGAAACTGCAGTTGCATAGGCTTTTAGCGCTCAATTAACCACCGTCACAGATTTCTTAGTACACAAGGAAAGAAATAAATACCTTGAACTTTGGTGCCTTAAAGGGACAAGGGGAAAGAAATGGTTATTCTAGGTTTCATTCTCATTCTTTCTTAAAAGTCTTCTCCAGTAAGCTCAAATTGTGCAGCTGATGAAGTGATTTTCTGTGCTCCAAGTATTAAAGGTACTGGCTAATTTAGCTATCATGATAAATACCTGGTAGGAGCCTATTTTCTTGAAAGACCAAAGAAAAAAGGAAACCTTTTCTGAAAATGGATAAAAATAACTGTATTTTTCTTTGTATGGAAAACATTTTGAGGGAAAATAACCTCAGATAATGTGGGACAACATGGGCTAACGTGCTATTTAGGGAAAGGACATGAGATTTGGCTTCTAAGATACGGACAAGGGAGGAGAGTGGCAGTACTATGTCCTTGTAAATCTGTCCGGTTGCTGGCACTTGGCTGCACTAATTAGTGGAGCTGTTGTAAAAGACGGTATGATCTTACTGAGGAAACTGTATTAAGATACACCAAGCTGCTTGAAGTGTTCCAGGCTACCTATGGCCCAGATGGGCTGTACAGATAGTCAGAGATTTGCCAGACATCAGAGGCCATTTCGCCCAGCAGTAACTCCTTAGTCCAAGGGGCAACAGGAGGAGTGACAAGCCCGTTGCCCAGCCATCCCACCTGAGGTATGGGGGACTTACCGTGGCTATATAGCAGAGGATAGCAGGGCTGTCCGAGCTTCTGTTAATTGGCTACTGCAAGGTTAAGAACCTGGTCCTTTGTATGATCCCACATTGCAAGGGCTTCCATTTACCTCCAAAGGTTTGTCATAGAGAATTTTGCCACAGCTCTGCCTGAAGAGTTCCCTCTTAGAATCAGGAATGGCAACTGCAGATAAACCAGGCAGGTGCAAACCCAGACAGGAAAGAAATGAGTTGGGGAAATAATTGTAGCCATTCATCGTCCCTCTCCTAAATATACGAAGGCAACACACCTTGGGTATAGGCAGGTGGGATACTCCCTGGGGCCAAAGGAGAGCATGCCTTGGTTCCTCATGCAAGTTTTATCCCAGGCTGCCATCTAAGCCCGAGTTTGGCTTCTTTTCCTCTAGGTAGCAGTGTCACTGGCCCTCGGGATGCTAAGTCCTGCTTACAGCAGCCTTTTGGAGACCCCAAGTCTCTTGGCCGGTCTCTCTCTAACAGCAACACCAGGCAGCTGGGCACGAGGCTTTGCATCACCTCTCTCCCCAGCTCCCTCTTTCACCACACCAGAACTATATATAGATCTGTACGAAAATTATTATAAATCACCGCTCTGAAAATGAATGCATATAAAAAGAAAAGTTAACTCTTCAGCTGAGCCGCTGAATCACAAGTTTTTGCCTCGAGCACATTTTTACAGCCCCTGCAAAAACAGAGGCATTAATGGAAATTCTGACACAGCGTTAACTCCCGCTGCACTGGGAGTGGTTGCAGAGTTTAAAATGGTCACCGAGTATTTTCTTCGTCTTCTACACAAAGCCGCGTGTCTGAAAAACAGCACATGACATTCGCATTGCAGGCTACTCCACTCCTTTTTCCTTGACAAATTACTGTTTTAACTAACAGCACTCCAGTGCCAGGCCCCATGCTTTTAGCAGCGCAGATACCCACAACCCCTCTTTGTGGTTCCCTTGTCTAGCTCAATTTAAACCCAATGTGACTCTGGCTAAGAGAAGTGTTTTGCAATTGCCTACCACAAAGTGATAAGGGTCTGCTGCAGCAGATGACTTGTATGCTTCCCCAAATGAGCCCTTCACATTTAGGAAGGTCGGCCGTGTCATTTCTCTAATTTTCTAACCACAGAATTGTATATTTAGAAAAGAGCAAGGAAACTTCCTCTACCCTAAGCAATATTGCATAATGATGGAGGAGGAGGATTAGTGCAAAGGTTTTTTTCTTTGAGCAGAATTCTGAGAGATTGGAAGCTGGAAAGCCTGAATAATGACTTATTTCAAATATGCAAAGCCAGGGCTTTCTGTGTGTTTCAGATCCCTTTCTGTTTCAGGCTGGTGTTTGGTATGGTAGGTGCAAGCTCTGCTGTGGTAGCCCATGTCTTAGACAGCTTGAGTGTTTTCTCTGGTGCTTCCCTCTTGGAGAGCCATGGCCCCTCTTGGATGCTCCTGCCCAGGGTCTCGGCATTTGCCAGCCCAGCCTTCTTCATGCCTGAGCCCCTCTGGGCTTGTCTGACTACTCCTTGCCACCTCGCTATCCTCCCCATCTCTTGCCTCTCGCTAGGTTTTAAAGAGATTTAGGCGTTACTGTTATTACAGTTGCACTACTGGGCTCAGGAGTCTGAAGTGTTTAGACACAAATGCCAAGAATAATAACAAATGGTCTTAAGTGCCCCCGGGGCTGAAGCCGCAGCTCAGCAATGAGTTTCCAGACCCTGTGTGATAGGTGGGGGAGAAGCTAACGAGGGGATCCCCGAGATCCTGGGCAGGAGGTGCTAGCCTGAGCGGGGACAGTGGGTGGCAGGCAAGGTGCAGCCTGGCGAGGTCTTTGCAGGGGGTCTGCGGTCATCACTCTTCTCCCACGGGCTCGTGGCTGTGAGATATAGAAAAGCCACATGGCCGATTTCGGAGCATGTGAAGTTGGTGCGAGGTCACCTGGGGGTCTGGTGGGGACAGGCGCTGCCCTGGGAGGGACTGCAACTCCCCAGGGATGCTGGGGAGCCCACTGCCACTGTTACTGCAAATACAGAAGCTCTCCTAGCCCTCTTCAGCACAGCAAGACAGGTCATTCTGGCCACTGTCCAGTGTCTTTTGGCAACTCCTTCCTCAGGGACCTCTCTCTCCTCGTGAAGTGCCCAGGAAGCCCATCACCTTGGGGGTGGAGACTATATTGGGTGGTAGCTACCTAGCAGTTGGGTGTTGAACTACACAATTAACCTCAGCAATCTGTCCCTCTGGACCTGTGATGCTTTGGGAAACGTGGCTGAAGCTCCCTGAAATCTGTGACTTCAGCACACACACGGGGCCGATGAGGTTCACCCGTGTCTCTCCTGATGGTGTTTTTCAAACTTGACCCTGCAAAGAAGTCCACCTCTAGCAGAAGAAAAACTTTTACCATGATGCTCATCCCAATCTGAGAAACTTCTGTTAGGTGAAAGGCTGTAGCAATAAACAGCCACAAATAATCATACGTGGTTGTACTGAACTCATGAGGGCTAGGGATTTAGAAGAAATATACGGTGATTAGGCCTGGTTGGGAATTGAACCATCTTTCTGTCAAGAAAATTAAAATGGTTTGGAAGTTATCTATTTTGCCTGGCCTGGCTCAGGGTATGAAGCAATCGTTGGAGCAAAGCGGACACGGATAGTTCTGTTCATTAAACTTTTAGGAAAGGATATTACCACTGCCTTGCACAATAGTCTCAAGAAAAGTTAGTTTGAGAATGACTAATTGTGGCAGTGGGAGTGTGATATGTGAGAGCAGAGCCTTGGATCGGGAACCTTGTTCCCAGCCTTTCTAATGTAAGTTTGCATTTAAACGCTAATATTGGCATCTCATTTTCAAACGGGGTTTTGGAAAAATACTGTGAAACTTTTCTGTTTGGAAGCTTAACTTTCTCACAGTAACTCATCCGCGATTTGTCCCTATGCACAGCCTAATGGATCAAAAGTTCAATTTCTGCATAGTCTATTACTTGCATACTCAATAAAATAGGATGCACGAATGGCTTGCTTTTTTTTTTTCTTTTTCCCCCCACTGAATGCAATTTTTCCCCTCAAAGATTACTGAAAATTACTTTTGCAAGTCAGTATAAAGGCTTATCAGTCCAGTGGTGTTCAGATCCCATATTAACTGCCTCACATTACTGTGAACAAGAACTGCTGTAGAAACCAATGGACTAAGAATGTAAAGTACATACTGCTGATGTATGTCCCTGTAGTAACCCTTTCTCATCATAGGTACCTGATAGACTCTTCTTCTTCCACAAACAATTCTATCTGAGTTTAAAAAATGTTGTATTACAGAAGTTAAACTTTCCTCGTGCTTTGGGGCCGTATCAGTCATAGTGTTTGTGACTGATGAGCACAGAGAGCAAACACTCCCCACTAAGGAAACATGCAGAAAGATTGCTTTCACAGCATGCTCAGGGCATATTAAAAAAATTATGTTTCAGCACAAAAGGAAAAGAATTTAGTCTGTGCCTGTCAGGCTGCTTTAAATATTTTATTTTGCCTGTCTTCAGAATCAGTGAATCCCAGAAGAAGCCATCCCTTGGGGCCCAGCCCTTCAAGGATATGGCATTCTTCAATCCCATTGATTTTAGTGGACCTTGAAGGCACTTAATACTTCATAGGCTCAGTTCCATGCTGTAGAAAGGTTATCCTGTGCATGCTCACCTATTACAGCTGCCAGGAGATCTAATACCCTTTGGTTTAGCTGACAAAGGGAAGCTAGGCAAGTTCAAAATAAAAACAAGGAAAAGGTTTTGAATAAAGAAGTCAGTCTTTCATGGGTTAAGTTAACAAGGGATGGGCTCTCCCATCCTGTAAAGACTATACAAAGAGTCTACCTTCATTTAAAAAAAACTGCTACACTTTGTGAAGACATCATGAGTTGCGTGCAGGAACTGCAAAGCCAAAGTCTCCTGTCTGCAATACTGGGACGGATACGGAGATGAGATGGTTACCCGAAGATTCCTTTGCCCATAAGAAGTCTGCACCCATTTCATATATGATAAAGTATCTGAATCGGAAAAAAACCCAAACCCAAACATGTCAAAAGAACATCAGCATTGAAAACTGAAGGGCTTAAATGCCTCAGTTTTGCTTCCTTACAGGACTGTAAGTTGTCTTTCTTGAGTGCATGAGCCTGTGTTTGCATCATCACCAGTCACAGGTTCATTATTTCATGCAGGGCAGACATAGTCACTCAATATCTCTTTTTGTCCTTATCACTCAACGAGTAGCCACAGACCTTATATAGAAAGGCTTCAGATGCCGCAGTGCTCTCTGCACGACGTACTTCCTCCTCAGCATTGCTGCCCTGCCCTTACCCCAGCACGCACGGGCTCTGCAGATGCTAACGAACACATTTCACCTTCTTATGGGAGGAGGAAACATCAG